>NW_008356658.1:0-467 GCF_000622305.1 Nannospalax galili
ACACTTTGATTCCTAGGCTAGACTATCACTCACTCACACTCAGTTTCTCTCATTGTTTGCAGCATAAAAGGCTCATTGCTGTCATGACTTTGTCATGACAGTATGCACATGCACATCCGTGCACTGTCTTGGGTGCAGAGCAAGGAGGGATGAGCACATGACACAGTGAGCTTGTTAATGTTTTAAACAGTAACTTTTTGGCTGCAAGGTCACGTAAAAGAGTTTAGATCATGTTGTGTGCATATCATGGAAATCACTCCTAGTGGATTTTTTCTACTCCCTTCCCTCTTCCCTTGGCCTTCGGTAATTATCGTCTACACTGCATTTCTATGAGTCAGTTGTTAGTTTTCAGATCCACATACAAGTGAAAATTTTCAATATTTGCCTTCCTGTGTTTGACTCATGTCATTTAACATGTGTGCTGGACAGCTTTAGTGTCAACTTGACTCACCTGGGTTGAGGGAGCC
>NW_008356659.1:0-472 GCF_000622305.1 Nannospalax galili
TGTGTGTGTGTGTGTGTGTGTGTGTGCACTTGAGTGCAGGTGCCCAAAGCTTCTGGAATAAGGTGTCAGATCCTCTGGAGCTGGAGTTACAGGTGATTATGAATTGTCTGATGTGGATTCTGGGACCTGAACTTCGGTCTTCTGCAAGAGTAGCAAGTGCTCTTAACTGCTAAGCCATCTTTCCAGACTGCAATTTCCATTTATTATGGCACATTATAATGGATATTAACACAAGGCAGGTGGCAGAACAGTTTTAAACATCTGGCAAAGCTATTCAAAAGTAAATGCATCTCATCACCAAGTTTTGTTTTACTTGATCTGATTAACTGGGATGAAATTTTATTATACACTTTTTTATATGGTGAAAAATAACTCAAAAATAAAAATAAGAATAACTCAAAATAGTAAGGGTTCATGGCTAAAAAAACTAAAGTATGTTGCATATATACACTGAGTGCAAAATTCTGTTCTT
>NW_008356660.1:0-1116 GCF_000622305.1 Nannospalax galili
AGTGTGCCCTCTTTGTACCATGACAGAATACAGATTGGGAGAAACTGGTAGCTATGTAGTGCTTATCTGACTTGAGTTTTGTGATGTGTAAAATTTTCATCCTGGTCTTCCCACCACAAGCTCAAGGCAAAGCCTCTAGAATCAGTTCTGGGATGGCACTGCTGATGCAGGCTGAGGAAGAAGCTGTTGTTGCATGATGTTCTGCACCCAGCTGCCTCCTGCAGAGAAGAGAACCTCTCCTCTCACTGCTGGCTGTGAAAAGACAACAGCATGCAGTCAGCGACCAGAGACCTGATCTCTTAGACTAAAGAAGAAACGTCAAAGTGCAAGGGACATAAAGGACACCAGGTGTACTGGACCTAAAAAGAAACTCCCCATGTCGTTTAACAGTGAAAACGCTAAGCCTACAAAACAAAGAAAAGGTATTGAAAGATGAAAGAGAGAAAGATAAAATTACATACAAAGGCAGGACCACCAGAATAACAGCTAGCTTTTCAGTGGAGATAATGGAAGCCACAAAACCTGAAGCAATGTGCTGCAAGTCATTAAAGGATAGATTCTAGCCCAGATCAATATAGCCAGCAAAACTACCAGTTATAATCAAAGGAGATCAAACTTTCCACTATGAAACATATTTTAGGAATGTATGTCCACTAAGCCAGCTCTACAGAGGATATTAGAGGGAACAGTTCATATGATGAGAAGATTAAACACATTCAAGAGGGCACAAGGGCCAAATAAATATTTCCAGAACAGTTAACCAAAAGAGGTCCAAGAAAACACTGCACCACCAAATAACAGGAATTTTAAAATGTTAGTTAGAATTACTCTCAGTATTACCAATCTCAATTTCCCAATAAAATGACACTGACCGGATTATAAAACAAGATCGACACCACCTTAGGGTAAAAGTATGACAAAAGATATTACAAACAAGGTGTAGCTATTCTAATAAGTGACCAAACAGCCTTCCACCTAAATCTAGTCAGAAGACATGGGGAAGGACATATCATACTCATTAAAGGAAAAATCCACTGAGAAGATATTACAGTCCTAAATATATACGCACCAAATTTCATAAAAGAAACTACTGGATCTAAAATCATAGATTGACTT
>NW_008356661.1:0-470 GCF_000622305.1 Nannospalax galili
AGTTATTTGACTATGGTATGGTTTGGTCATTTATTTCTGTCTTTAAGGTCAATTTTCATTTTGCCTGTAGTGCCTTACCCTCTATTAATTCCAGTGAAAATTTATTTCCAATATTTTTCACCTGTAGAATACCTATGTTTCATTTTTATGTGTTTTTTCTTTTCTTTTTTTTAGATCCTTGTGCATGCATTACATTAATTTTAGTAGTGGTTTCCTTTTTTGTATTCTTTCCCATTGTCATTTCTGAGTCTCTCAACTGTCTTTCCTTTGGTTTATGGTTACAGTATTCCTATTTGTATTTGCATTAACTTTTTGGTTGGATGCTATACATTATAAATGTTATATATTCAGTGCTTAGATTTTTATTACCTCCTTTAAACCCTGCTGAAGTTTTTTGGTTAGGCACTTAAGTTACTTGTAAATCAGTATAATCTTTTTCAGGCTTTTCTTTTCTTTCTTTCTTTTTTTTT
>NW_008356662.1:0-509 GCF_000622305.1 Nannospalax galili
CTTCCATAGGGAATATGGAGCTCTTTTTCAAAGGCAAGAAAGGAGATAATAGCATATCAAAATCATGGCTTTCTTGCTTGTGTAGAAAGCATGGATGAAATCACACTGGCCAGGAGGGGTAGACTGCATCGTGAATTAAAGTAAATCCTGGTTCTTCTTCCACAAACTCAGGGCAACATGGAGTTGACCAAGGAATTATGAGAGCTAGGAAGACTTAGAAACTTGGTGATTATGTGCCCTGAAGCCACTGTTGTCTGCATGTGTGTGTGTGTGTGTGTGTGTGTGTGTGTGTGTGTGTGATTCACATTTGTCAGCTCAGAGTAGAAGGATAACATTTAAATATTAAGATGTAACGCTTACTAAAGAATATGCTCCACCCCTACTTCACTCAAAGAAAATGCAAAATAACTGATAACCAGATAAATCCACACTTTTAGGGCCTTTTATGCAAAACCCATCAGTAATATTCATGCTGTTATAATTTATCACTTACTTGTGGGGACAAGCCA
>NW_008356662.1:5074-5804 GCF_000622305.1 Nannospalax galili
AGTACCTTTTTTATTAGTGTTTAGTTTTTACTTTGCTTTGCTATTTATTTTTTGAGAAAGGGACCCCTATAATCCCAGCTGGCCTGGACTCACTATGCAGACCATCCTGGCCTTGAACTCACAGAGATCTACCTGGCTCTGCCTCCTGAGTGCTGGGATTAACCACATTTTGTTAAGGGATGGCAGTTATCAAAATGACTAAAGATTGTATGTGGTACAGAGCATGTAGAGAAAGAAACCCTTGTAAATAGTTGGTAGGATGCATTGGATTAGTCATGGAAAGCACTATGTATGGTCCCTTCAAATTAAAAGTAGACTCTCACATGTTTCAGCAATTCCCTCTCTGGGAACATGATCAAAGTAAGTGAAAACAATCTCTCATAGGCTCCCCTATACCCAAGTGTTCATCACAGTATTCTTTTAATGGCTAAAGTATAGAAACAGCCCGGACATCAATTGATGAATGAAGGATAGAGAAACTGTAATATCTATACATCTCCCCTATACATGTGATATACACAAGACTCAATATATAGGAATATAAATGTCTTTTGGTGGCGGAGGGACAAAGTATTTATTTTATTTTATACTCCTAGGAAACATCACAGAGCAAAGCCACTGAAGGATCTAAAGCAGCAATCTGGGGCAGAAACTGAAATCAGAGACCATAGAGGAACACGGCTTCCTTCCTTCCTTCCGTGGCTTGCTCTGTTGCCTTTTTTATACAGGC
>NW_008356663.1:0-852 GCF_000622305.1 Nannospalax galili
CCCCTGTGCCAGGGCCTGACTTCTCTGCTTTCTAGAATCCCAGAAACCTCCATAGTCAGGAGGGTGTTCGTCATGAAGCCAGTGAATTTACTGAGCACCCATTTCATCAGGCCTTGGGAAATAGGATGCCACAAAATGTAAACTGAGATCAGCCCTGACCACTAGAAAGCAGCCCTGGCTCAGCTGCTGTAGACTCAGGAGAGTCTTAAAACTCCGGGAAGAGAAGTCAGAAGGGCCTGAGAAGCCCCTGGGATTTCACTGTCCAGAGATTGGAACGCTCACCAACAACTATCTGAGTAAAGATTTGCAGACCAAGTACTGCCTTTCTCCCCTTTTGCAGAGGAGAATGTGACTGTGCTCTCTCAGCCCCCTCCCAGCTCCAGGCCATTCCAGGCTCCCAAAAGCCCAGCAGGTCTGGAGTCATCACACAAAGCCCACCTGCTGGATTGGCAGGTGCCCACAAGAAGGCTGGGTTTCTCTACAGGGGAGATCATCGGGGGACATGAGGCCAAGCCCCACTCCCGCCCCTACATGGCCTTTGTCAAGTTCCTCGATAAGAATTTGTGGAAACAGTGTGGGGGCTTCCTGATACGGGAGGACTTTGTGCTGACCGCTGCTCACTGTGATGGCAGGTGAGAACCAAGGAACAGCCCATACACTCCTGGAACATTACACAGAGACACCTGTCTTCATCCCTAGGTGCTCCCTGAGATGCTAGGAATGCATGGGGATTCCTTCAGGGAAGAGACATGTGCCAGCCACGTCTCATGGACAAAGACAGGATGGCACCAGAGTCTTTGAGAAGTAATCAAGCATGCCATGTTTAGGCCTAGGATGGCACTGCAATAAAAC
>NW_008356664.1:0-571 GCF_000622305.1 Nannospalax galili
GTTAACATAGGTTTCAATATGAGTAAAGATAGAGAGAAAATGTTATCACTACGTTAGAAAGAAATACGTGTTGCTGACAGTGAGTATGTGATTTGAGTGTGAACTGTCCCCCATCGATGGATGTGTTTGAATATTTGCTGCCCACTTGGTAGTGGTGTTTCAGAAGGCTGTGGAACCTTTAGGAGGGGGACTTCACTGGAGGAAGTGAGTCACTGGGGGTATATTTGAGACTTTATCTTGGGGTCATTACATTCTATTTCCTGTCCAGTCCCAGAGTGTGAACGTCATGTGGACAGTTGGCCTCCTGCTCCAGACCCCATTGCCTTCCGTGCCTACTGCAATGTCTTAATCACGATGACGGAATTGTGAGCCACGAGAAACTTTTCTCCCTCGAGTTGCTGGTCACAACCACAAGAAAAGTACTTAAAAGAGTGACACAACTGCATCAAGCTTTTGCAAGGAGAAACGATGACCCGGGAGGTTCCAATTAGGAAAGCAATACTCAGGAACACAAAGAGGTCATACATAGTTCTATCAATGAACATCTGTCATTGTGAGGCCTTATAGGGCA
>NW_008356665.1:0-1447 GCF_000622305.1 Nannospalax galili
CACCCTACAACAAGGAGACAATGCTCCTACAAAACACCACCAACTATCAATAAAAAGACCAGTACCAGGAAAGGACTACCTCTTTTCGTATTGGATGAGGATTCCCATAGACCTATTGCTGACTATTGCCATTGTTTTTGGCTACACTCCAGAACTTATTCTATTGTTAAAGACACTGCTTAATTACACTTCTTCAAACTTTTTTGATTTTAGAATTTTATAAAATTTATTTTGATCATACTCAGACCCCCCTCTCCCTCCTCCCATCTTACTACTCCTTCAACTTCGTGTACTCTATTTATTATAATTTTCCTTTTATACAGATCTATTGTGTCTAATCTGCTCTTTGGTGTGGATCTATCCCTTGGAGTCTAGTCAAATTACCAGGCACTGCACCAGAAAGGAAAAGTGACTCTCCTCCTGGCATTCAATTACAAATAGATCTCTGATAGAGGTAGGGCTTCCTGCTCAGCCCCCATACATGCTGGACTGCTGTCTGGCTTGGGTTTGTACAGGTCTTATGCATGCTTCCATAAGTGATATGGGTTCCTATGTGTAACTACCCTGTGGTATCCAGGCAACACATCTTCCTTATACTAATCTACCACCTCTGGCCCTTAGAACCTTTCTGCCCCATATTACACAATGATCCCTGAGCCTTCAGAGGAAAAGGTGTGTTATATGTGTCCCATTTATTGTTGAGCACTCCACAGTCAATTATTGTCTGCACATTGACCAGTTGTCTGTCTCTGTGTTAATTAACATCTGCTATAAGAAGAAACTTTTCTGGTGAGAGTTGAGAGATGCACTGATCTGTGGGTATAACAATAAGTTATTATGAGTCAGTTTAATATTATGTCGATTTAACAGAATGGGAGCAGTAAGTTCTCCTCTATGGCTTGTGACCTGCCTAGCCACAGGTTCTCGGACTTGACAGCAGTGTGAGGTATAGACTCCACCTTATGAGTCAGGCTTTAAATCCAATTAGAAGATAATTAACCCTATAACATTGGTGCCACTATTGTACAAATGGGTTTATTTTGCCTAGCCAGTCATTATTGTAGCTTGTAAGGTTCACAGCTTAGTAAGGTGTATGATTATCTTTCTCTGCCAGTAACATGCTCAGCACTTTCTAGTACTATGGAAGCTAGCCAGCAGAGATTAAGCTTCAAGGTCAGTGTCAACTTGATTTCTCCTTGTTTGTTCTGAGACTCAGGTATTGTAGTGTCTTCAGCAATAGGATCTTAACATCAAGTTCTGGTGGGCCACCAAGAGCAATGGCAATGGCCAATATTGTTTGAGGGTCTATGGAATCTCTATGGCCAACAGCTCCAAAAGAGGGAGTCCATTCCTAGCATTGGGCTTTTCATTTACTAGTCTGTGGTGTCTATTAGGGTCACTGAACCCCAGTTATAGGTAACTAAATTTGAACTATATATATATATAT
>NW_008356666.1:0-829 GCF_000622305.1 Nannospalax galili
TGAGTCACTGCAGCAGTCCTCCACACACGGCCAGTCTTGTTCCATCTGCTTCTCCACGTCCGTTACACTGAGACTAGTTTCACACTTGATATGGCTTGGTTTGTGAATATTTCCGTTTGTATTTCTGAAAGATGAGTCTTCTTAAAAACCACTGTTACATCTCTTGGAAAAGCCAGCATTAATTCTTTAATATCATAAAATATCGAGTCAAGGTCAAATTTCCATTTGTCTCATACGTGACATAAATTTTTAAGTTTGCTTTTGGATTGGGGCCACACTTTTTGTGTTGGTTCATATATCTCTTAAGCATCTTAAAAAATTATGGTAAACTATGCAAACATAAAAATTACCATTTTGGCCATTTTAATGAGTCCAGTTTTAGTGGCACTAAGACCGTTCACATTGTAATGCCACCATGACCATCATTCAACTTTAGAACTTTCTTCCATCATTCCAGTCTGAACCCTCTAAATACTAACTTCCCACTCCTCACTCCCCCCACCCCAGCACCTGGCAACCCCCATTCTGCTTTCTGCCTCCATCAATTTGACTATCTAGGTACTTTCTACAAGTGGAGCCTGGCTTATTTAACATAAAAAGGTCGCCAAGGTTTATCCATGCTGTATTGTGTATTAGGATTTTCTTCTACTGGGCTGGGAAGATGGCTCAGTGAATAGAGCACCAGCTGTGTAAGCATGAGGACTTGAGTTCCTATGTAAAAATATGAGTGAGGTGATGGTGTGTGTCTGTAACTCCAGTACTAGTGGGATGGAGACAGGTGGATCCCAGGGGCTGGCCAGCCAGCCTAGCTGAATTGGTGGGTTCTGTG
>NW_008356667.1:0-1077 GCF_000622305.1 Nannospalax galili
CCTCCCCTTCAGACCTTTTCCCGCCGCCCGGTCAGGGTGATGGGATGCCAGGCAGGACCTCTCTCTCTGTGGCCCACTGCTCTGTACACCAACGGCTCTTTCTGATGTAAGGTCTCCGTGTAATGGATGACCCATGGGATCTCGCTTCCTCTTAGCAGTTACCGACCCCATGCATTTCTCTTGTCTGATAAAATGCCACGGATGGCCTTTCTTGAAATAGCGAAAGCTCTGAATTCCCTTTTCCTCTTCCTATGGCCGTGGTGCCCTCACATCTCTCAGCTCGAGAATCACTAAACCAGGATTCCCTCAAGCCTGACTGCATAACGTCCCTGGGATTCTAATGCAACGTCTGTGGCTTGCTTTCACTGAGTAGGTTAAAACTTCATGGGAAGAAAAAAACCAAGAAAATTGGAATCTTGAGTATTCATTGGGAACATGTTACTTCCAGCACTGTAAGAAGAAGTCACTTTTAAAATATGACATCATCTTTTAATCGTTCCTGAGGCTGAATTTTGATGAGCAGAACTAAAAGGCCACATCCATCGGAGTGCTTTATATAGGCACAGGCATTATTGAAAGAAAGGATTTCGAGATTCATGAAGTTTGCAGGGAAGTTAAAGACTAATCTTTTGTTTTGATAACAAAAGAATTTAAAAGCAAACTCTGTCAGAACCCCAAGGACCTTTTATTAGCGTTGAAGAGAAAGAAAACAGGGCAGGCCAGCTGGAAATGCTAGTAGCTACTGGGAGGAAGGAGATGGAGAGGAAAGAAAGTCAGACCTGCTAAGTTAGGGACGGCAAGAGGAAAGTCAGCACTTGGAAGTTAGGCCTGGAGATCAAAGTCAGAAAACAGGTTTAGAGACAGGGAGGAAGGGTCTTATAGAAACGGTCAGAATATCCAGAGTCTTAGAGAGAGCCTGCTTGGGCTTTTGGTCAGTATCTGAAAAAGAAGTTAAAAAAGGAAAAAGGAAAATTTGTGTTTATGTTTGTGGACTTTTTGATACAGGGTCTCCCTGAAGCCCAACCTGGCCTAGAACTCGCTATGGAGACCAGGCTGGCCTCCATCTCACAGAGACCC
>NW_008356668.1:0-2148 GCF_000622305.1 Nannospalax galili
GTGTGTGTGTGTGAAGAGGTTCTGCTTTTAAACTGCATCCCCCATTGAAAATAGCAGTCTGAGCACGATTACGTATGTATACCAAGTTGTTTTTCTTTCTTATTTATTATGGCTTGGACATCAGATTCAAAACCTTATTCAAGGGAAGTCAAGCAAGAGCACATAAATTCCGAGGGATGGAGGTATACATCTCATCAATGCTCATTCATGGTGATTACAGCGTGTTCTTTTTTTTTTTTTTTATTCAGAATGTTTGAAAACTAGTGTCTGTTTCTCTCTTTACTGTGATGAGCAGACTGGGGCTGTGAGCTACTTAAGAGAACATGAAAATTAGCATTTATTTCTCCATTACTGACCAAATTCAACTTCTCACCCTTACATGCAGGGTTTACATAGAGATCTAGGTGCTCTGTGCAGGGGACCCACAGGTAGGTGGAGAGCTGCGTTAGTTTGCTGTCACATGATCAGCTGGACACCATGTGGCTCTTATTGCAGGTGTCTCAGCCACCTGACTAGGTTTTGATAACCATCTCATTTAGTCAACATTATTTCAGGACAAAAATAGAATGCCAAGTCCAAAGAAGTTGGAGAGAAGCAAAGGATAGTACCAACATGTACTCATTTGGAGAAGGAGTAGAGAAATGAGAAGACAGAGAGAGTATAGAAGGGTGTTTATAGGTGGATAACTTCTCCAAGAGCCAGGAAAGACTAGGCCCATTTTTTTTAACTTGATCTCATTTTCACCAGGTTCTCCTTTATCGCAGGAGATGTATTTGGCTTCTGGTTGAGGGTGAAAGACATGTTCCTGTATCTTATACAGTGTCACTATTCCACATGTAGCATCAGGAGGAAGCTCTGAGGTCACTGATGCCAGTGATAAAACTGTAACATGAAATATTGTCTTCCTTGATTCTACTGGACACAGTCCAGGTTTTGCGTCAGGCAGGACTTGTTTCCTCAGACTACCGGGAACTGTGCTCCCACGCTCTGAACTCGGTGCGAAGCCCTTCCGTCAGTCAGGTGGTATAGGTCTAAGTCTTCAGCTATCTATGTAAATTGCTTGGGAACTGCAACAAAATACAAATTCTGACTCAGCAGGTCTGGAGTAGTTTGAGTTTCTAAGAAGCTTTCTGGCAAAGTCCATGAGGCTCACCATGGGCATACCCATATTTTGGAATATTTCGACTCTAGTTGAACTAGGTAGGAATCTTGAGTGGAAATGGAATAGTTATAAAATAAGTGCTGAATTTTAGAATGTTGGTGCTAAGGACACAGAAAAGGCATCTTAATAGAAACCCAGAGAACTAGCTCTCTTCAGGTTCCATCTGGGTTAGCATTTTTCATTAGTGTGATACTCGAGAGAAACAATTAAAGGAGGAAATACTTATTTTTGACTAATGATCCCAGAAGTTTTTACCCAAGGTTGTCTGGATTCACCATTGCAAGGCCTGTGGTGGGGTATATCAAGACAGCAGGGAATCTGAGAGCATATCCTATAGTAACCCAGCAAGAAGAGAGAGAGGAGAGAGAGGAAAAAGAAAGGAGAGAGAGAGAGAGTGATTGATTCTGGGTCAAGAAAATGGCCCCCAAAGACATGATCTCAGTGAATCAGCGAATTACTTCTCCAGAGAAGGCCCCATCCATGAAAGTTCTCTTATCTCCCAAAAATGCCTTAACATTAGGACTCCATTTGTGGGTTAATCCATTGATGATGTCACAGCCTTTATGAGCTGATCACTCTCAATGATTGGGTCCTCCAGCTGGGGGCCAAGTCTTTGTACGTGAACTTCTGTGGGGATCATTTCATATCTAAACCATAACACCATCCCTAATGAGTGATGACAGTACAGAGGCCTGGAATTCAAGTCTCACCGATGCCTATAAAGGACTCTTCAGGTCATCATGCGGCCTCTCTGGGAGATGTATCCGGAAATCACTGAAATAGATGGTGGGGGAATAAAATTATGGGGGAGCATCAAAGGGGCCAGAAAGCTAGCAGGAAGATGCCAACTGTATTGCTGCCCCTCCAGAATTCATGTTGAAATTTAATACCAATTGTGAGGTATTGAAAGGTGGGGCTTTTAAGAAGTGTCTGGTCAGGCGATACCTTCAGTCAAGTTCTTGGCCAGGATAGATAAAGGCTCTACC
>NW_008356669.1:0-961 GCF_000622305.1 Nannospalax galili
TGTGAAAGACTTAAACTTAGGACAATTCTCCTGCCTCCTATATCATAAGCATATTTATGTGCCATGACTGAGCTCCATTCTTGATCCTAAAGTTATTTACCTCAGACTTTATGTATACAGCTTCTCTTATTCACTGGAGTGGATTTGCTACATTCAGGTTTCTGCATCATAATTGACCCCAAATTTCTCAGATAAACCAGTAATGATTATATCACTGAGAATCAGTGTAACTTGAAAAAGTGTTTACTTTTTGTGTGTGATACCAAACACATATTTAATCACACCCTTTAGAAGACAGGAAAGGAGAGGTGCGGACTAATGGTTAATTAAAGAACAATAAGACAAGGGTCATATCATCAATGTCCAATCAATAGAAATGTCATTTTACCAGGTGGCACATGTCTCTGTTTTGTTTTCTGAAGTCTATATGCTAAACCAGATACTCCATGGCTTGTGTGAATCTCATCTGAACTACTTAGGTGGAGCTATGATCCAGAACTAAGGACATCTTCAGGTGTGACTTCTGTCTGACCCTTCCTTGACTTCCATTTTAGAACTCTGACTTAGTTGAACTGATCACGTAAGGTTGGGAGGTATCAGCATAGGAAAAACAGAGCAGGAGCCTAAGAAACCGAGACACTTCAGCACGATGGAAAGTCAGAATGTATTTAATGTGTTTGAAAGTTCCTTGGAAATATATAATGTAATCTTTTTCTCTGCCCGTGTTTCGTTTATCTCAGGATAATTTAATGGATTTAGGGAAACTCTAATCTTATTTCTTCAGAAAACTATTGCATTCTTGATTTAATCTGAGCAAGAATGATGGAATTCAATATATTTCATTTTAGTATTAAGGGTCATTTGCTTTAGTGTTTTATTTCCCAAGCCATTTGAACTTTAGCACTGTATCTTTAATTTTGAAGTGAGAATTCTGTGTACTTTTAAAATGGTTTCATGAGAG
>NW_008356670.1:0-770 GCF_000622305.1 Nannospalax galili
ATGTCTTTAGCCTCCTAATCTGTAAAGTGCACATAGGAGTATATGCCTTGCCGCTGTGCTCTGTATTTTGCTCTGAATTAACCAATAACAGAACCCATCCATGCTATTATCTTCGTGTGTGTGTGTGTGTGTGTGTGTGTGTGTGTGTGTGTGTGTGTGTGTGGTGGGGCGCGCTTGAACTTGAATCGTAAGAAACCATCACCATTTATTCATGGCCCTTTAAGAAGACTTGCTAGGGGCTGAGAGATGTCTCAGTGGTTAAGAGCATATAGTGCTCTTCCAGAGGACCTGCATTCAGTTTCTATCACTCACATCAGGTGGCTCGCTAGATCACCTGTAATTCCAGCTCCAGGGGATTTGACACCCCTGGCGTCTGTGGACTGCAGTATTACTATGTACATCCACGGACACACATTCATGATTAAAATAAAATAAAATTTAAAAAGAAGATCTGTTAAGCAGTATTAAAGAATATAATAGTAAAATATCAAATAAAACCTAACTTCATTGACTAAGAGTTCATTCCATCTTAAAGAAAACTTGTTTAGTTTCACCATCCTTGAAAGGTCTTTTAGCCTGGCCTGAGGTACATGATTTAGTTGGTAATCCAGATAAAGTGATCGTTTCTGACCTTCTGGGCCACAGAAAGGAGTTCATCTCCTTTCAGTTCTTTAGTCTCAGTGTTGGTGAGGTTGTATAAAAATGACTTGTGTCGAGCGTACATTTTTTAAAAAGTGCACATTTAGATAAACAATGAAAAAGACTGTATG
>NW_008356671.1:0-747 GCF_000622305.1 Nannospalax galili
GCTGGAGAGATGGCTCAACAGTTAAGAGCACTGGCTGCTCTTCCAGAGGACACAGGTTCGATTCCTAGCACCCATATGGCAGCTGACATCCATCTGTAACTCCAGCTCCTAGGGATCCGACCTCTGTGGGCATTGCACAACATGGGAGCACTTACACACATGAAGGCAATACACTCATATGCATAAAATAAAAATAATAAAAATTTAAAAAGAATTTAAAAAAGGACAGGGGTTTCAGGGCTGGAGAAGATGGCTCAGGGTTAAGAGCGCTGACTGCTTTGGGCAGAGGATGTGGATTCGGTTCCCAGGACCCACATGACAGCTAACTGCCAGCTGTAACTCCAGTTCCAGGAGATCTGACACCCTCTTTTGGCCTCTGCAGGCACAACATGGGTGCACAACATATATGCAGGCAAAACACTCATACACATAAAGTAAATTTTAAAAATATTTTAAAAAAGAGGACGGGGTTTTTATTTTCTTCACTGAGATGTCTTTGGTATTTAAGACTATGCCTAATATTTAGAAAGCAAGGAGAGATGGCTCAGTGGTTAAGAGAGTATACAGCTCTTGTAGAAGACCCCAGTTCAATTCCCAGCACCCCATCAGGTAGCTTGCAACCACCTATAATTTTAGCTCCAAAGGATCTGATGACACCCCTTTTTGATGACAGCCTCTTCCAGCCTCTATGGACACCTGCAGTCACATACACTCACATGTTACACACACACACACACACACACACAC
>NW_008356672.1:0-415 GCF_000622305.1 Nannospalax galili
AGACATGCCCATACAAATACAAGAAGCATATACAACACCAAACAGACAGGAAAGAAACTCTCCTTGGCACATCATAGTAAAAACGCTACATGTACGAAATAAAGAGACAATACTGAAAGCCTCAAAAGAAAAACAACAAGTCACATATATAGGAGAACCCATCAGGACTACAGCTGACTTTTCAGTGCATATTATGAAAGCCAGAAGAGCTTGGACCAGTGTATTCCCAGACTAAATGACCACAGATGCCCACCCAGAATACTTTAACCAACCAATATGTCTATCATAGTTGAAGGGGAAAGAAAAATCTTCCATGACAAAAATAGGCTGAAAGAATTCCACAAAGCCAGCCCTTCAGAGAGTCCTGGAAGCAATACAAAGAGCTGAAGAAAGGAGTGACTATACCCAAGGGGTT
>NW_008356673.1:0-162 GCF_000622305.1 Nannospalax galili
TAATTTTAAAATTTATTATTGTATAACTTTATCATATCTACTTTTTATGCCGTTCCTAATTTTAATTTTATTATATTTATTAATTGTATTTATTTATTTCTCTGTGTGTGCGTGCGTGTGTGTGGTGTGTGTGTGTGTGTGTGTGTGTGTGTGTGTGTGTGT
>NW_008356673.1:223-405 GCF_000622305.1 Nannospalax galili
CAGTTACTCACCACAGGGGTCTTCAGAACGGAACTGAGGTCACTAGGGTTCAGGGCCAGTATATTTACTCACTGTACCTTCTCATCAGCCCAAGTATCTAAATTTATATTTATCTTTTGCTTTTTTTTTCATTTTTTTTTTTTCTCATTGCAGCTGGTTTGTTTGTTTGTTTGAAGCAGGGT
>NW_008356674.1:0-214 GCF_000622305.1 Nannospalax galili
GGATTTCACAGGCTAATCACTAAATAATTCAAGGGTCAAAGAGGAATTGTTATAAGAATTAGGAAATATTCAAAAACAGCAGAAGCATTTGCAGTATGCAGCTACGGAGGTACCCACAGGAAAATGGATGGACTTAAATTCTGATCAGAAAAAGAAAAGCTGGAAGGTTGGAGAGATGGCTCAGCAGTTAAGAGCACTGGCTGCTCTTGCAGAG
>NW_008356675.1:0-387 GCF_000622305.1 Nannospalax galili
CTGGGGAGTGTTCTGGCTACTGGACAGCCCCCCTCCCCCAGATCCACAGACGTTAATAACTCTTCACAGTACCAGTCTCTTAACCTGTCTGGTTTTTTTGCACCATGAGCCATCTGGACTGCAGTCCTCCATACTTTTTATATCTGGAACATACACACACACACACACACACACACACACACACACACACACACACACACACACGAGGGAGAGACAGGGAGAGACAGAGACAGAGACAAGAGACAGAGACAAAGAGACAGAGACAGAGAGATTCCTCCCCATACTGCTTGTCCCAAGTTGACACTAGTGAAGATTTGTGGAAATGAAGAGGATTCACATTTTGAAACCAGGTAATTTCTGTGGCCACCAGGGAGCAGCCACAGAGCC
>NW_008356676.1:0-132 GCF_000622305.1 Nannospalax galili
CTATATCCAATACTACTTAATTCATTCAAAAAGATAGAAATGGAGGGAGAAGTTCCAAATGCCTTCTATGGAGGCAGCATTATGCTAATACCAAAGCCAGGTAAAGATACAACCAAAAAAGAAAACTATAGA
>NW_008356676.1:273-760 GCF_000622305.1 Nannospalax galili
ATCAATAAATGTCCTAAATCATATAAATGGACTCAAAGACAAGAACCACATGGTCATCTCAATAGATGCAGAGAATTCCTTTGACAACAGTCAACATGCATTTATGTCATTTATGTTCAAAGTCCTAGAGATAATTGGACTGGAGGGAACATACCTCAACATAATTAAAGCCATATACAACAAACCCACAGCCAACATCATTCTAAATGGAGAAAAACTGGAAGCATTCCCATTGAAATCAGGAACCAGACAAGGCTGCCCGCTATCCCCACTTCTCTTTAACATAGTGCTTGAAACTCTTGCAAGAGCAATAAGACAAGAGAAGGAAATTAAAGGAGTAATAATTGGAAAAGAAGAGATCAAATTATCCCTTTCTGCAGAAGATATATTCCATCTAAGATGTGCCAAAAATTCCACCAGAAAACTTCTAGAAATTATTAACACATTCAGTAAAGTGGCAGGTTACAAAATTAACCTACAAAAGTCT
>NW_008356676.1:873-1839 GCF_000622305.1 Nannospalax galili
AAGAGCTCTACAATGAAAATTTTAAATCTTTAAAGAAAGAGATTGAGGAAGACATCAGAAGATGAAAGGACCTCCCATGCTCATGGATTGGTAGGATTTATATTGTGAAAATGGCCATCCTTCCAAAAGTCATTTATAGATTCAACGCAATGCCAATCAAAATCCCCATGACATTTTTCACCAGAATTGGAAAAAAAATCCTAAGATTCATATGGAAACATAAAAGACCTCATATAGCCAAAACAACTCTAAGCACTAAGAACAATGCCAGGGGGATTACTATACCAGATTTCAAGCTGTATTACAGAGTTATAGTCATAAAAACAACATGGTACTGGCACAAAAATAGACCCATAGATTAATTGAACAAAATTGAAGACACACATATGAGTACATGCAATTTTTCCCACCTGATATTTGATGAAGGAGCCAACAATATTCACTGGAATGAAAGACAGCATGTTCAGCAAGTGGTGCTGGCAAAACTGGATCTCCACTTGTAGAAGAATGAAACTAAACCCCTGTCTTTCACCCTGCACAAAAATCAGTTCCAAATGGATCACACCTTAATGTAAAAGCCTGAAACTCTGAAACTGTTAGAAGAAAACATTGGGAAAAACCTACAAGATATAGGTACAGGAAATGATTTTCTAAAGTGGACAACAATTGCTCGGGAAACAAGGGTAAGAATTAACAAATGGGACCTCATTAAACTAAAAAGCTTCTGTACCTCAAAGGAGGCAACCAGGGAAGTGAACAGAAAACCCACAGATTGAGAGAAATCTTCACCAGCGACACATCCAACAGAGGTTCAATTTCCAGAGTATATAACAAACTCAAAAAACAGAGAATCAAGACAAGAAGTAACTGAATTGAAAGATGGGCTAAGGAACTGAACAGAGAGTTCTCAAAAGAAGAAGTAAAGATGGCTATGAAACATCTTAAAAGATGTTCAACATCACTAAT
>NW_008356676.1:1954-2967 GCF_000622305.1 Nannospalax galili
GAACACTCATCCACTACTGATAGGGCTGAAAACTGGTTCAACCCCTATGGAAAGCAGTATGGAAAACTCTTAAAAAACTACAAATGAACCTACCGTTTGACCCAGTTATAGCACTCCTTGGCATATACCCAAAGAACTCATCCTGTTGCAGAGACACTTGTACATCCATGTTTGTTGCTGCTCTTTTCACAATAGCTAAGAGATGGAAGCAACCTAAGTGTCCCTCAATTGATGAGTGAATAATGAAAATGTGGTTCATTTATATGATGGAGTTTTACTCGGCAGTAAAGAAAGATGAAATCATGAAATTTGCGGTAAATGGATGGAACTAGAAGCTCTTATACTAAGTGAAGTAACACAGACTCAGAAAAATAAATTGACATATGTTCTCCCTCATATGTGGATCCTAGAACCAAACCCTGATAAGTGAGTATGTGTCCAGACATAACTACAGGAACCAGGATAATGAAAAGGAAACAGGGAGGTAAAGGAAAAGAAAGAACCTGAAAGAGAAGAACAATAGGAAACAGGCCTTAATAAAGGAGATAAAATTTGGGTTAGTTTAAGGGAGGCGGGAGGGAAGGGTATACAAGGAAACTAGGAGATAAAGGGAAAGAAGGAGCTCAAGAGAGGTAGGACCATAGGAGAAAGGTATTATTAAGGGAGAAAGGAGTGAAATGGGGGCACGTTAATTTGGAAAACCATGATGGAGGGGTGAGACAATGCGAGAGATCAATAATGCCTAGCTACTTTTGAAAGGGAAACATATTACTCCTATACCGTACTGACAAATTATACATAGCAGATCAAGAAATATATGTCTAGGTAAGGTTTATCTGAGAACAGTTGGTCTTTGCCCAAGATTTTTCTATGTGACCCACAGTAATTAAAAGTACCAGACTGGTGGAACCATGGTTGAGTAGGACCTTTGACTTATCTTCACATAGGCAGAACTGGTAAAAGAAAGGAGCCAGGGGCTCCTCCCAAGCCCATGTGACCCCTGAGGAACAGAT
>NW_008356676.1:4345-12835 GCF_000622305.1 Nannospalax galili
TAAAAAAATATATTATATTTGAGGAGGAAGCATGGAAATTTATGTCGTGTTAATTAGTGAAGGTGATAAACATAACCACTGAAATCTCCCCAATGACTTTATAGACATACAGAGGCGCCAAGGATCCAAGTGCAACCGATTATGACTAGCAATAATCAGATACATACAGATTAGAGATGCGTGTGCCAACATTTCAGTGTTAGCAGCAAAAGCAATGAGTCTTTTTGCAAGGAACAATATATTCTAAAATGAAATGGAGATTTTTTTAAAGATTAAAAACTCATTCAATTTTATGTTTAACAGGGCTTATACTGAGTTCAGTATTGTATAATTGTATTAATTCATTTGTGAACCTAGAAACTTGCAGCCACTTGTGAAAGAGATGTACTCTTGCTCTGGAGTGTGTTACTGAATATGTTAAAGCTGTAGTGAAATGCTTCTTCTAATCATGTAGTTATTAAAAATTTTTAAAAATGATTAAAAAATAATAATTCTTCAAAGCATAAAATGTGTTCCTTAATAATTAGTAGATGTAAAAATCATTACCATTGAAATCTACCTGATGACTTTATATCCATGCTCAGATGCCAAGGAGTTCAGAAAGTAACCAACTGTGACTAGTAATAATCAGATATATAGAGATTAGAAACGCATGTGCAAACATCTTAATGTCAATTGCATTAAAAATGAATTTTTCTGTATGAAACTGTATTTTAATAATGAAATGGAGATCTTTTTTAAGGTTAAAACCTCATTTAATTTTATGCCTTATAGGGTTTATACTGAGTACAATATTGTATAACTGTAATAATTCAACTGTAAACCTAAAAATTTATAGCCAATTTTGGAAGAGATGCATCTTAGCTGAGGAAAATGTTATTGAATATGTCAATGCTGTTGTAATGAAATGCTTCTTCTAAGTATGTGGTTATTAAAGGAATAATTTAAAAAAACAGAATAATCATAACAGTATTCTACAATAAATGTTATGTGAATGAGAAACAACAACAAACAAATAATCTGACTTTCCCATGTTTGGGAGTTTTTCTATACTACAACTGGTTATACATGCAGGAGTTATAGAGGCCTGGCCCCTGTGTCATCCTTCCTATGGAACTGGGAGCAAATGCTGATAGTCTTGCTACTGCTATTGTGGCAATAAACTGTTCTTGTCTCTAATAAAAAAAAAAGAAATTAAAGGCATGGAATAATCATTATTATGAGGAGGATGGAAATCATGGGTCAAGGACAGGAAGGAGAAGTAAAGGCAAGAGTAATTAGGCACAAATTCTAGGCAGGGAACCAGGAGAAGTCAGGATAGGGTGAGTTTTCAAATCAGTTTCTTGATGAGGGCTTCCAAAAGCATCCATCTATTGAGTTTCTCCTCATTTTTCTTTTGTCTCCCATCACTCAGGATTTGCTTTTCAGGCACTTTGATAGTTGTTGAAGTGACTAGAATCACAGTGTGAGTTCCTTCCCAAATGACCTCTAGACAGGGAGAGAGAAGAAATTTAGCCATTGTTAATTTTTAGATAAGAATAGTAGTGTTTTTCTTTTGACTGCAGGTAGGTGCTACAGAGTTGATGAGGCCAGGATTTGAAGTCTTACACCTGAGCAGCATTTTCTTATTAAGAACAAATCATTAGTGAGAAATTGTCTAAATAGCATCTTATATGAACTTGAGCCTAATGTCTAGGAAGTTTAATCCTTTGTGCTCTTAAAGAAATATACCAATTATTTTACTCACTTGTTATACTTTGCTATTGGGTGTTTAAGATAATACAGTTGGCCCAAATAAACCATTTTATTTTTAGTCTTAAGGTCCTTTGAGGATCTGTTCCTCAGGGGTCACATGGGCTTGGGAGGAGTTCCTGGCCCCTTTCTTTTACCAGTTCCATCTATGCGAGCATAAGTCAAAGGTCCTGTTCAACCATAGCTGCCTTCACTTGGAAGCTCTGAGGAAAACTTTCCTCTGTGTTGACCCTCCTCTTTGTATACTAGACACTGGTTTGAGTACTTCTAGTAGGTCTTCATGACCTCCCTGAATAGAAGGACAGGTGACTCACCACAGTTACAGGACATTTTGAGAGCTGTCCCATACTCCCCTGGGACTTAGTCAACCTTGGAGGGCAAGGAAAAAAAATTGTCTCTTTAAGTTTCTCTGACCAGATTAGTATAGGCCTCAAAGTATGGCTATTAAGTACCCAAGAAGGTTAGTTACACCTATCTGGTACTTTAAATTACCATGTAATAATGTAGATAAAGCTTAGGCAAAAACTAAACCTTCTCAGACAAACCTTGAAACACACGTATTTTGTTCTGTCTGAAAATTTAAGTACACTGCCTTGAAAGAGTACATGAGGACTTCACAAATGGGATATTACTAAAAATGGAAAATAGGGAGATTAGGGAATAGTTAAAGTTATTAAAAGCTTTTAGGAGCAAGGTCAGAAATGCCAAAACTCAGAATGAGATGAAAATTGCCAAAAACCAGAATGGAATGGAAAACCAAAATCTGGAAAACACACTGTTAGAAATTTCCATTATGCCTTAAAAATCATCAAAAAATGGATCCTGAATATAAGATGGACACAGAAAAACCAGAATAGGAACTACACAATCTATCAATGAATTTTGTCATTCTACGGCTGAGCCCAAAGGCTTATCAAGGTAAGTCAAGGCTGGCTGGACATAATAGTGCATATCTATAATGCCAGTAATCTGATGGCTGAGGCAGGAAGATCACAAGTTCAAAGCTAGGGCTACAAGGTTTTTCTAGGCACTGTTTCAAAAATAATTAATTTTAAAAAGATGAACCAAGACCAAACACATAGAGGTCATCCCCACTGTGCCTTTCCTAATGCTGTTCTCACTGTTGGCTTTTCAGAAACTCTTCATCCTTTAAGGCTTTATTCCACCCAACAGCTTTAGAATTGTCTTCAGTTCAGCCCTCTTTAATTCCTCCTACCCAAAAGGAGCCCTATTTTCTTAATGTTCCACGAAAATATTATTTAAATCATAAGGCTTGCCACCACATAGTTCTCCAATGGGCACTGAGTTCTTCTGGACTAAAATACAGATTTTTACTTCCTGGATTTATATCTCTTAACCTTTCTAATAATTTATGAATTACTTAACAGAAAAGTCTCATAACACATAAAAATCAAGTCACAGCAATTAAATGTTGAAAAATCATTTGTTTAAAAAAAGAACGGAACTGTAGAAAAGTGAAAGTATTTGGGAAATTTTAGTATTCATGTTCTACAATACCCATTGTACCCAAAGCCTTACAAGACTTTAAGTGTATTTAAATATTTTTGATTGACAAAAAATGGTAGTAGGAAGTTATTCTTACTAAGACCTTTCATTCTAACATACATTAATATATAAAGTTGACCAGTGAAATAAGATAAAACATCCCCAAGTAATGGCAATCCATTTGCCATCAACGCCCATACAATATCCTCAGCCTCTGTATCCTCTATTTTAATAAATGACATCATTACTCATTCAGTGTCCTAAGTCAGAACCCTGGTGGTCACCCAGCCCTTTTTCTCACTCATACCTATTACTCACCAAATTCTATTGAATCTCTGAAATTCACCCTGCCGTTTCCTTCAGCACAGCTTTTACTTTGGATCAGACCTGAACATCCCCACCATCCAGATCCTGTGGTCATGGTGGTTTCATGCAGCTGATCTTATATGTCTCTGGTCCATGCTATGTAAATCCAGGAAGGACACCTCTGAAAAGCAAGTCTCTTCATGTCACTCTTCTTTATTTCAAAAGAACGAAGTCTTAATTTCTTTTCATGACAGTCAATTGCCCTTTTAATGTGGTCCCTGCCTTTTTTCTCAATGCATATTTTATTGAATTTTTGTGCATTTCATATAATACATCTTAATCATATTTACACCTTCTCCCCTATCTATAGTGCCCCCCACTGGATTTCATGCATTCTGTCATACATGTAAAGACCTGTCCAGTCAAGTTTGTGTACCCAGATATCCCTCCCTGTGAATTCATCCACTGGAGCCTATTCAGCCTATCTAGAGTCACTCCCCCAAGAATATCAAGTCTCTCTCACCCTGCAGTAATCAGCTGCCAATAGCTCCTCCTTCCCATTTCCCCAGTTCTATGCTGGGTTTTTGTCTGACTGAGTTTGCATGGGTCTTGTGCATGCTGTCAGCACTGCTGTGAGTTCGCATGAGCAAGTTCCCAGAGGCCTGGAAGACTGTCTCCTTATGATCATGCACCAAACCTGGCTCTTACAAACTTTTCACCCTTTCCTTCACAATGGTCCCTGAGTCACAGGCGGGTGAGATTTAAAATGGGAGTCCTGCCCAATGACATACATTCTGCAGTCTTTTATTCTCCACAGTTTGCCCAGCTATGGCCTTCTGTGTACATTGCACATCATTGCATGAGAAAGCTTCACTGGTGAGAGCTGAGAGATGCATTAGAGGTTCTCTCTACCCCCTGTTTCTGCCATGTTCACGAGCCTTGGGTGTAGAGGTTCCATTGTAGATGTGTCACTTAGGGCTAGGCGTCTCAGACACTTATTCTCTGTGTATGACCAGTTGTGAAACTCTGTAATAGTCTCCATCTGCTGCAAAAGAAACTTCCTTGATGAATGGTGACTGGCATACTTGCCTGTAAATACAAGGATCCATATTTAGCATACAATAAGAAATTCTATTTTTCTAGGGATGTGATAGAGGCATGATTTTCTCCAGGATCTATGAACTCTCCAGCTATGTGTATTTGGTTATGTTTACAGTGTCACACATGAGTTCTCTTCCATTGGGGGGGGCTTTAAGTCCAATTAGACAACTGTTGATTGCCCCCAAGATAAAAGTGCCACTACATAGCTATAGTTTATTGTGCTGGTCATTGTCGTGGTTATTAGGCTTTAAAGCTGGTGTTGGATCATTGATTGATATTTTTTCTTCCTTAGCAACTTGCATAGTATCCTCCAGCACTAAGAGAGGTAGTCTTCAGACAGGAGGCTTCCAGCTCAGTTCCAGCTCCATTACTCAAAGTCCTGTGACCGAAGTGTGTCCTGTCTTTAGCAAGCAGGTCTTCACTTCAAGTTCTGGGAGGTAATCAAGGGCTGTGGAGATAGTGTTTGTTATTTAGGGAGTCTTTTGGACCACCCTAACCAAAAACTCAAAGGGATGTCTCTCCTGTCTAGCACTGTGTTTCTTGTTATATAGCCTTTGGGTATACACATGCACTCGTGTTCACATATTTAATGTGTATTTTTTAATAAATTTTTGAGCTAATACATTTACCTCTGGTTTTTCACACCACCTAAGCTTTATTTATCTCTCCTCTCTCTCTTTGTCTAACCTCTCGCCTCCCTCCCAAGTTAAAATACCCCCATTTCTCTGCCTGTCTTTTTAATATAACCTTTAGCCACTGGCTTATATACAACATATTGTCTACCTATCTAACAGTGTTAGCCTTGGAAGTGTCATGCCATTTCACCTAACTCTGTAGAGCAATTTGACTCAATGGACTCAACACATGGGTGTTTTCTTGACATCTACTGCAAGACATATCTTGGTTCTACTAACAGTTGCCTCTAATAGAGCATATACCCTTTTTACCACAAGACTTTCTCTAGTAGAGGTGGGGGGAAAGGAGGGACATAGACTGTAGTATGAAGGTAGAATATATGGTGTAATTTTTCATATAATACCACCAACCCATACCATAATAACCACTGATGTTTGCAGAACATGGGTGAGGTGATGATAAGAAAGTTTAAAAGAAGAGATTTCAAGGAACGAGAAGAGCAAGAACAGAAGCAGCTCAGAAGCAGTGAACCTGTATTAGTTTTTTGTTTTGATTTGCTTCTTGTTTCTTTCCTGATATGGTTAAGTTGGAGGTTGTTATGAAAGGGCTAAAGTAGTCTGAAGGAGCCAATCTCTAAAAATAAAATATTAAATGGAACAAAAAATAACTCAAAGATGTCTTGGGGAGCTGAAATATTGGTGGCATCTTGACAGAAATTATAAGCCTTAACTGTACATTCAGACCCATCCTTACCATCTGAACTTGGAACAATGACGAAGAATTAAAAACTTGAACAATTACCTACAAGCTACTTATGAATGTCTTTGCCAATCTGAGAATGTCTGCCACCTGGTGGTATTTTACCCAGTTTCTTAACTACCAAACATGCTTTATATTCATTTGACCCAGAAAACCCCACAACATCATGCAAATCAAGAGGTTCATATCTTCATGTTCACTTTAAGAGCACTCATGAACCTGCCCAGGCCATCAAATGTATGCATGCCCAAAAAAGGCACCAAGCATATGAAAGATGTTATTTTAAAGAAGCCATACATGCTATTTTCTAATTACAATGGTAGAACTGGTCAAGAAGTTGAGATGGACCTAGGGCTGGGAGCCCCTCCCCCCACCCCAGAAGTGCTGAACTTTTGCCACATGTACTTAAAAATGAAGAAAATAATGGTGAACTTAAGGTCATTGAATAGAACTATGTTAACAAAGCACCCAAGGTGTACTATGTTGAATTAAAATATGCGTGAGCCCTTCTTGTCACACTGAGATGATTCACACTAAAAGGGACACAGTTGATCTAACTCAGAAGAGGTGGCGCAGAATGTTATTTTGAATACTGTTCTTAATCCAAGGTCCTGCATGTATAGAAGGACTACAATACAAATGGGGTTATGTCAAAGGTATATAGGGACCCATTTAAAGAAGCTCCTATTTGGAGCTTTGCCTCCTAGAGCAATAAAAATAAAGTAATAAAGTATAAAATAGACATTTATGAGTTCATACTGATAATAATGATTGAATAAATAAAAAGTGGAGACTAGACACAGTTCCCATAGAGAAGGACTTCATGTAACAGGCCAATACTACAGCCCTCACTGAGGTAGAGCATAACTCTACCCTGACAGAGTGGGAAATGTGTTCAATCTTAAAGGACATATTGGGCAAATCCAAATCTAGAGCCATTCAGCAAAAGACCTGACCAACATGCCTCAAAGATTCCAAGATCATAAAAGATAAGGTTATAAAACTGCCACAGTTTAAAGAACCTAAGGAGACATAATGAATAGATGGAATAAGGGACCCTGGATGGGATTCTGGAAAAGGTCAACATATTACATAAGGGGAAAAAGGACATTAGGCGAAAATAAATGAAATATGAATTATGTGTGGATTTTATTTGGTGATAGTCTAGTAAACTGGTTCGTTAATTTCAACAAATAACCCAAACTAGTGTTAAGATGTTAGGGTAAAGTAGGAATGTGGTTTATGGGAACTTCTGTACTATCTTTGCAGTTTTCCATAAAAATGAAAGCTATTGTAAAGTAATAATTCTTAAGAAAATGAACAAAATCTCCCATTATAATCAGCAGTAACAAATGCCATTTGGAGATTCAAGGAAATGTCAAAATATTATTAAATGACTTTTGGAAAATTAGATAGCAAAATATGCAGAAGAAACAGTGATTTTTCATGTAAGGAAACATGATTTAAGAGTAGATATTTCTTACTGTGTAAAATACAGGGGAGAAACACAAACAACCAGAAGGGAAAGAAGAGCTTTCATAATCCCATGTGTTTAGTATTCTAAAATATATTATTTGGGGGAATTTTCATGGTTGTCATTATATACCCAATCTGCAATTTAATAGAAGTTTGCCCCTCTTTTAACTGAAGATAAATCCTTTACGGAGCAAGTTAATTGGCCTCATTCTGCATTTTGAACAGTGTAAGACTATCCAGCATCTGTTTCACTTATCTAGTATATGGTATAAAACCTAAGGGGATGCACACATATTGTGCTGGAGCTTAATGGTCCAGCTCCTGATTACACTGTGGTTGTGACGTGATTTTCAACATGAAAGAAGGATAAAATCCATTTCTAGGCAAGAGCTACAGAAATAAGAGCATTGGGGTTGGAAGATGGGTAAGAGGACTTGGGAAGGGCCTGGATGCTTCAGAAATGGGGTATGAGACACTAGGAAATGATGAGGAATTTGAAAAGCATCGAGGTAATCTATTTAGCACATCTGTGGTATGTGAACATGGTGGTAGAAATGGGAATGCATTGAGAGTAAATGCAGGAGAAAGTATTAACATTTAAAAATCTCTGTAGTCACCTACAAGCAGGAATTTGTATTCAGAAAATATAAATTTCTTAACAGTTGATACGATGATACAATGGTTATTTTTCCACATTAAGAAATTCGACATCTTAAATTCTGTTAAATGGAGGCAATTTCATACAGTAAGCATTCTTGGGCAAATATTGCCACCCAGTGGTTGCGTATACACAATGCACAAAGTATTGGCAAAAGCAAAAACAAAGGAAGGAGGTTCTGTCTATCATGCAGGTAGTAAAGCTTTGTTTATGGTCCGTGAAGATGGTCTATCATATGTAACCCCAAACTAAATTACACCATTCATTTAGAATGCCAGTCCATATATATACATATA
>NW_008356676.1:12906-20914 GCF_000622305.1 Nannospalax galili
AAAATATATATGTATATATACATGCATGCATATATGAATTTAGAATGTATGTATTCTAAAAACACTGTTATATATAGTAGTCTGATAAACTTTAGCAGGGGCTTTCACCAATGAAATAAAATAAAATATTATGAGATGTGTACTCATCCGTATATTAAATAATAAAGTCTCATTAGTGAAAATGACACTTATGCCCTTGAATTTCTGATAAGACAAGTCAAAGGTACTTTACTTATCATAAGGTAGAAAGTGAGCTGTCAAGGCAGAGATTAGAGAGATGCAAATTGTTGCTCCCCAGGGTGCTATGCGTTCTGACATGATATCTGAGATGAATTACATCCTTGGCATAGTAATTTAAATTTCTTTTTAAGAAAGATTCAGAGTAAGGACATTTAGACAGAATGTATAGAAGTTAGGTCATTTAAATAAAATTTGAAGTCATTTTTACCTATAGGGATTTCCTAGCTGGAGGGTTGCAGCAATGTCCTTCTTTGAAAGTAACACACTAAGAGTCTTCAAGTATTCACTAGACAAGTCCAACCTATTTATTGCATTTTTAAAGAAAAAGTAACAGAATGTATGTGATTTGAATGACACTGATGGTTCAAGGAAATTTATACAATATCTCTACCAAGAGGCTTATATGTACACTTTTAAACACCTCTAGATAGGGAATCCACTAATACTCTCTCTGGTTGTGTCTTGAATTTATTTAACTCATACTACTTATAAATAATGAATTAGTCTACCACTACTTTATGCATATTGGCAGAAAACAGTTTCTATCCTAGATCGCTGGGATAGAAACAAAAGACTTCATTATCCACTTTTTGCAGGCAGCATAAATATCACATGGTTCCCCTTAGTTCCTTAAGTTCCATGGGGCACCATACATAGGCCCAAGTATATCCTCCCTACATACACAGTAGCCTTGTGTCCTGGGTTGGGAATGCTGAGTCTAGGGAATTTACTGCTCTTGTAATAAATGGTAAGCAAGCTGGGTCTTTTCCAAAGGACTTTAATGGATCTATCAAGGTTGCCTGCTGCAAACACAACTCTGAAAAATGACCTGGATGAACAGCAGTCAGGGCTTTGCCCTTGTAGGATATCAAGTAAAAATGGGCTTAGCCTCAATAGCAGCTGCCTTTCCTAGCCTACTGATCATTCTAGTAATTAGCTCAGCAATTTTTCTAATCCGTTGGCACTTTGTTTTAAACATGTGTTGCCATTATTCCATTGCCACAGAAGTCTTATCTGTAAGCTGATAATTTCTACCATTCCTTCAGATCCTATGTGACTTTGGGTTCATTCACCGTTATTACTGCATTTTCTATTTTAAACTGTTTAAGGGTTACTTTCTCAAATGGACTATAATACTCCCAAATAGGTGATTATCACTTTAGAGAAGAATGGAAATGTTGCTTTAGGCAAAATAAGGTCTCTTTGGGGATTTATGGAAAGTCCTATCAGTTCCCACGCCAAGTTCCTGACTTTTACCATGAACTCTCTGCTAGAATCTTAGGCTATACCCTAGGCTAATACACTTGTATACTTATATAAATTAGGCTAATACACCTGTATTCTTTATGCCAGAGGATAGAAAATCCATGTAGTGTGTATGTGTGCGTGTGTGTGTCTGTTCATGTATGTGTGGGCACATTGGGTATGGGTGCATGAGTCCCAGGATCCACCTGTCTCCACCTCCCCAGTGCTGAGATCACAAGCCTGTGCTACCACACCTGGTATTTTTTATTTTTAACGTGGGTTCTGGAGATCAAGTTCAGGTCCTTGTGCTTATACAGCAAGCACCTTACCAACTAGGCCATCTCCCCAGCCCCCTCCCTGTAGTTTTTCATTAGAGTTGTTTTGCCAGCTAGCTTCCATTTGATAGAGTAGGAAGTGTCAGATAACATAGTCATTATGTAGCAGATCTAGGAGATTGTGACTCCTTATTATTCCCATTTGGGGAATTACAAAAATCCTTTACATAAACTATCTGTTCTATTTTAACTTAGGTATAATATTACCCTCATACTCTGTATTTTAAAAAGCATCTAATAGGGGCTGGGCTCAGCAGTTAAGAACACTGACTGTTCTTACAGAAGACCCGGGTTTGAATTCTAGCACCCACATGGCAGCTAACAACTGTCCATAATTCCAGTCCCAGGGGATCCGACAGCCTCTTCTGTCTTCCAGAGGCATTGCACAACATGGGTGCACTTACCTACATGCAGGCATAACACTCATACACATAACATAAAAATAATAAATAACTTTTTAAAAGTATCCAATGGTCAGAGGCTTTTGTTCCCCAATGTCCCATAATCACTATGCATATAGGAGAACAGGGAATTGTCAATGTCTACCTTTTGCTTTGAAAAGAATATATACATATAAATTATTACCAGTGCATTAAGTTTAATTCTAATTTTAAATAATGTTATATTTTATGTTCTTTTGAGTTAATGGTTAATTCAGTTATTTCCATTTTATTGATAGTGGTATTTAACGCAAGTCATGTTCCTTCAACTGTTTCCTTGGATTCTGATATTTTCTCATCAGCATTATTTTCTAGAAACTCTGCAGTTTCATTTTACTTTCTAATTTCAGGAATTCTTACAATATGTAGCTGCTCATGTTCATCTTAAGTTCTGCTCCTTTTGGTGCTTTGGCCACCATATTCTGGGTAATCTGGCCACACCTACTCACATTTTCAGGGATTTCATGTCACCAACTTTTGTTGAAGATGCTGTCTTTTTCTATCTTGTTTGTCTGCTTGGTTTATAGATGGAGCTTTGAAGTGATGAGCTACAAGATCTCCCAGCAAAATCATGTAGTAAAACTGCAGTGAGAACTGAAGGCATTTTTTAATTTTTATTTTTTTGTTGTTTTTGTGCAGATATTTTTTTAAAGCATAAAGTTTATTATCACAGAATATACTAATAATTACAGAATCTGGGTGCCTTTGTAGGAGTTATTAGGAACTATTTTGCAAAGATAGTTTTATAAAACCTAGAATATTATTTCTCCATGCATCTGGCAAGGAAGAAGACATTTTCCCTATGGTTTATTTCCTCCCATAGTTGTCTGAAGAGCCTGCGGTGCCAAGGTCAAGCACAAGAACCACATTAGCAGTGAGAGGGACCTGAGAAACTCAAGACTTGTAATACCAAAAGCCAAGATGGGCATGCTGTCCAACAAGTAGAACCCAGAACATGTACTGTTCTAATGATATTTTCAAGCCCACAGCTGTGGAAGGCCAAGTGTAAAGTCAGGAAGAAAGAGATAATTGCTGAAACCTTCAGATGGGTAAGATTGTAATAAGTCATGAACATGATCAAGGCCAAGTTTTCTTCATCTACTTAAAAGAGATGCACTCTGTAGAAGGCTATTTATTTAAAAGTTGTCCTCTGATCTCTATGCCTATTCCATGATATGCCCACTCCACCCCACAATAATTAATTAATTTACAAAAACATTTTACTAAACGTGACCTGTGGTTTCCAAGTTTGAGGATTAAGTACATTATTACCTGGTCTTATTCTCATACATAAGTCTAAAGAAAACTGGCCAGATAGTAGCTGGCACTATCTGCAATAACAGAGGAAAAAGAGAAAGCTCTGTATTAGGAGCAGTCTGCATAGCAGAATTTATGGGTGCAAAAATGAGAGAACGCAGATAAGCAGACACTGTCTTTAAAGGAGTCTGCCCAAAAGAAAAGGAAGAGGCTGTAGTGTGTGCACCAGGGAAGAGGGGGCCGAGAGGAGCCTTGTCTTTATGATTGTGTGTGAAAGGGGGGTGAATCGAAGAGGTCTCTCACTCACCCAACCTATCTTTCCTCACTATCAAAACCTTGACATCAGATATGGAAAAGATTGGCATCATAGGGAAAACGGAGAATAGATAATGCCTCATTCCCCAATACATATCTGATCCAAGCTGATAAGGCGAGGTACTTTATATTTAGATCAGACTAAAGTTGTCAATATTCCACAACTTACTACAAACTGGAGATAGAGGAATGTACTGGTAGGTAAGGGAATATGACCGAGTGAATTAAATGGAGTTCCTTTGCAAATATTCTTTCTTACGGTTACTATTTAAATGAGAGCAACTAAATCTTGAAGATATAAAAATACCTGCTTAAATGGTGGTCCAAAAGTTGGCTACATATTAGAATCTTCCAGAAAGCTTTAAAAACCACTAGTGTTTGTTCTGTCCCAGATTCTCCTTTAATTGATCTGAGGTGTGGCTTAGACATCAGAGTTTTAAAAACTTACTACATCATTCTGTTGTGCAGTGAAGGTTAGAAGACGTTCTGAAAACAGCATACACAATTTTTTAATTCTTTTACTACTTTATTATCAAATACCAACAGAAACTATGGCAAATATGGAATTTTTATGGAAAAGATCTACATGTTTAATCTTGCGTTTTTGGTTACTAAGTATTTGATTCAACAGTTGGTATTCATTTCATTCAAATCATATAAATGAGTAAGTTCCAAGGGTAGAGTGTAGTATGATACTAAAAATAAAACTATTATAGGAGAGGAAGTAGTTGGTAAAATAAATACCAGTTTCTAACATACAGGATTCTTAAAGAAGGCATACAGACCAAAGCAGTATAAAAGTCACATTGTTATTCAGATTGGAAAAACGAAAGGCTAATGATGAGTAAAGAATTATGGCTGAGTGTTTGAAAACAGAGTTTCATTATAAGCATTCTTTCCTTAAAGTGACTTTAACGTGTGACTATTATTTAAATTCAACTAAACATTGAATTAAATTAAATTAATTTAATTCAACTAAACATTAAAAACTGACGAAAATTGACAAAACATATATTCCAAAAATATGATTATCTACATTATTCTAGGCTTTCTTGTTTTGGTTTTTGTTGGGTTTTTTGTTTTTGTTTGTTTGTTTGTTTGTTTGTTTTTGAGACAGGGTCTCCCTGTAGCCCCAGATGGCCTAGAACTCACTATGTAGACCAAGCTGACCTCAATCTCACAGAGATCTGTCTGCCACTACCTCTTAAGTGCTGGGATTAAAGGAGTGCACCGCCATGCCCAGCTAGACTTTCTTTAAGATTATAAAAGGATTCTTTTCACTTCCTCCTGCTTACCTTCCACAGATTTTCTGATGATTACAATGTTTTATTATTTTTGCTACACACTAAAATCATGAAGATGAGCAAGACTGTGTTTTACTCATTCCTATTAAATAAACTCATATTTAGTAGCAAGCTGACAAACATTTATAAATCGGTTCACTAAGGACTATAGTGCTGAGAAGAGCTGGAAACAATAGTTCAGTGATAAAGCACTAGCCTTGCATGTGCAAAACCCTCGTGTGATCTCCACACTGCAAAAGAAACACAATTAAAACCTCATCTGACATACAGCTTAAAAATTGTGCTCAGAATGGATAGTAATGAGGCAAACCAACAAGGAAAATCTTCTGCAAGAGGTGGTCTCTGATCTGAAACTAAGGGAAGGTTAAGAGTAATTCAAGAAAAGCAAAATTTTTATGTCTACAGGGCCTGCAAAATACATGCAAAAACAGAAAGCAAGAGACAACATGGCTGTTGAAGATCATAGTAAGAATCCCTGGGAATTCAACCATACAGACACAGACATAGACACAGAGACACAGGCACACACACACACACACACACACACACACACACACACAGAGTTTTCCTGCTTTTAAATATAGCAAAACTGTCCTTATATGGTAGAAGGTAGGTCTTCTGGCATTTGCAGTCTACAAGGGAAAAAAAAAAGCTCCTAATTTTCTGTGTAAGACCTGGCTCCTCACCGTGCATATACTACATTGGCAACTGAATTTTGGGCTTATCTCCATGAGGAACTAGAGACACAAGAGTATTACATCAATGTGCTTAGATGTTTGCAGCATGTATATTCTTGATTCTGTTCTTTTTTAATTTACTAGAAAGCCTAAGTGACATTAATCTTGAGCGAAGTCTGAGCTCTAGTTAGTTTTGGAATGCAAGTCAAATCCTTTGTTTCGGCCTAGCTTACTGTTATAGGAAACAAAAAATATAGAATGGCATAGAGTATACAGTGGGGAGTGGGTGAAATTGAAGTATGCAGGAGTGAGATCATTACAGCACTTAAAACCCTTAGTAAGTCTTAATTGTGGAGGTAGTGGGAAAGCCATAAAACAATGTTGAGGGACGTAATACAACCAGATTGACATTTTAAAGCAATTGATAGCAGGAGTAAAACAAGGGACTCAATGTGAAACAACTAGTTAGAAGACTGCTCTAATGACACAGGTAAGAGATGATGGCCTGAACATCTGGCAGCTGAGATAAGATATAGGTGGCTGCTACACTAGTGTGGGAAGAGGAGGAAGACAGGAAAGAGAAACACTGCAAGACTCCTAGCTGAGCCTAACTGCAAAAATGTTGGCTTTATTCTCTGACAGAACAAATGCTGGAAGCAGGTTTGAGGGGAAAGATGATGAACTGTTTGGAGACTACTTTAAGTGGCCATAGGATATGCCCCACAAGCATCTCTATAGCCAAGTTAATATATGCATTTAAAATTAGCAAAATATTAAAAATGAAGACACTTTATGACTATGAAATATCAAGTATGAAAGCAAAGATGATGTGGGCATAAGGAAATCCAACTTTAAGACATGTGATTAAGAAAACTAATAAAGAGTACAGTGGCTGTGATCTCTGGAGACCACCAGAGATCTGGTTCTGGACTCCTTCTGGCATAGGGGCTGAGAATATAGGGGACTGTCTGAGAGCACCTGGATCCTGCCTCCACGTGGTGGTGAGCTTCCCCTAATTGCACCACACCCAACCCCCTAACTGGGATTGTGTGAGGCCCTTCCGAAGACCTGGGGCAGACATGGCTTTCATAGGATAAGGCTGAGATCTTAGCAGACAGCCTGAGAGGGTGGGTTCCGACCTCCATCAGTGCAGTGGCTGTGATCTCAGCAGACTGCCAGAGAGTGCCTGTTCTGGCCTTCCTCTGGCATAGCAGATGAAAACACAGCAGACTGAATGAGAGTCCCAAAATTGCCGCCCCCCCTTAGAGAACTTCAAAAATTTTGCTCTGAGTTCCCGCTAGTAGGGTCCAAATCTTAGAAGGAAGACTGAGTGTACCTGACTGGAATCTGACTAGGGCTTCTGTGGGTGCCCCTGAATAGCTGATCTGAAGCCATCAGTTCCCTCCAAAATAAAACCTGAGAGAACCTGAAACCTGGATTAACCGGCTTTACATAACCAATAAGAAAAGGACCAAGGCACACTAATAATACAAACAGAAGCATACTTCAACTTAAATCTCATATCAGAATCACAAACAACAAAAGAAATTGACATGCCAAAATCACAACGAAAGAATAATAAAATTAAAAGCCAAAACACTATGTCCTCACCAAACTCCACCAGTCCTGTAGAAGCATTCTACAAGGAGAACCCCCTGGAGACAACCCAAGACACTGAATTTAAAAGAACAGTCATAAACATGATCAAGGAGTTCAATGAATTTAAAGAACACAGGAGCAAACAAATCAAAGAACTAAAAGAGGATAGGGATAAACTTCTGAATGAATTCATAAAATACATAGAAACATTGAAAAAATTCAGGCAGAAATGAAGAAGGAAGTGCAAAACTCAATAAGCCAACTTGAAACAACAGGGGAAAGCCTCACATCTAGAATGAATGAAATTGAAAACAGAATATCAACACTGGAGGATAAAGTGGAAGAACTGGACCACGCAAGCAAAGATTATGAAAAATTAAAAAAAACCACAGGACTAGAATATGCAAGAGATGTGGGACACCATGAAAAGACCAAATCTACGTATCACAGGCATAGAGGAAGGAGAAGAATTTCAAGTTAATGGTATTGACCAGATCTTAAATAGGATTGTAGAAGAGAATTTCCCAAAATTAAAAAAAGGCATCCCCATACAAATACAGGAAGCATATAGAACACCACAAAACAGGATGAAGATC
>NW_008356676.1:21068-32396 GCF_000622305.1 Nannospalax galili
TTCGAAGGGAAAAGAAAAATGTTCCATGACATGAATAGCCTGAAAGAATACATGTCCATGAAACCAGCCCTGCAAAGAATACTTGAAGCAATAGAAAGAGAGGAGAAAGGAACAGCTGTACCCCAGGGGCAACAAAAGAAAATACAGAAAGGTATAATGGAGGAAACACAAAATTAGACAAAGAACACAAACAGCAATCAAAATGATGGCAACCAATATACATCTTTCAATACAAACCTTAAATATCAATGGAATGAACTCCCCAGTCAAAAGACACAGGCTAAGTGAATGGATTAAGAAACAAAAATCAATCTCTTTGCTGTCTGCAAACATAATAGACTTCAAAGTAAAACTAATCAGAAGAGATAAGGAGGGTCACTTCATTCTGATCAAAGGAACAGCTAACCAAGAAAGTATTACAATCTTTAACATGTACGCACCAAACTCTGGTGCACCCAAATTGATAAAAACAACACTACAGGCCTTTAAGACACAGATTAACACCAACTTAGTAATAGTAGGGTACTTCAGTACCCCACTGTCTCCATTAGACAAGTCAACTGGACAAAGAATAATCAGATAGATGTCTGAATTAAGTGGTCTTACATCAAATGGACCTAACAGACATCTTTGGAATATTCTACCCAAGCACCAAAGAATGCACTTTCTATTCAGCACCCCATGGAACTTTTTCAAAAATTGACCACGACCCAGGCCACAAAATAAACCTCAACAAATACAAAAATATTGGAATAATCACATACATTCTATTGTACCACAATGCAATAAAGCTCAAAATCATCACTGCAAGAAGCCGTAGTCACTACATGAACTCATAGCGATTAAACAACAAACTCCTAAACAAGGAGTAGGTCAAAGGAGAAATTAAGAAAGAATTTTAAAAATTCCTGGAATTCAATGAAAAGGACAATATAACACAATACAACCTCTGGGACACTTTAAAAGCAGTCCTAAGAGGGAAGTTTATAGCTCTAAGTGCCTACATTAAAAAATTAGAAAGAGACCAAATAAATGTCCTAACACTGCAACTCAAGACTCTGGAAAGGCAAGAATAAATGAAACAAAAACCCAGCAGAAGAGAATAAATAACAAAAATCAGAGCATAAAGTAATGAAATTTAGAAACAAAGAAAGCAAAGAATGAATGACTCTAAGAGCTGGTTCTTTGAAAAGCTAAACATGCTAGACAGACCCTTAGCCCAGTGAACCAAAAGAAAGAAAGAGCAAAACCAAATCAACAAAATCAGAGATAAAAGCAGAAACATCACAACCGACACCCAAAAGATCCAGAACATTATAAGGGAATACTTTAAAAACCTCTATGCTACTAAATTTGAAAATTTAAAAAAAAAATGGATGGATATCTAAAATCATGGGAACCACCAATGTAAAACCAAGAAGAGATCAACAGTTTAAACAGACCCATAACATGTAAGGAAATTGAAACAGTAATACAAAGCCTCCCAACTTAAAAAAACCCAGGCCCAGATGGATTTACAGCAGAATTCTACCATACATTTAAAGAAGACCTCTAAGCAAGACTACTTCAACTATTCAAAAAGACAGAAACAAAGGGAGAAATCTTAAATTCCTTCTATGAAGCCAGCATCACTCTAATGCCCAAAACAGGTAAAGACACAACCAAAAAAGAAAACTATAGACCCATATCCTTAATGAACATAGATGCATAGAACATAATGAACATAGAACAAAATTCTCAACAAAATACCTGCAAACTGCATACAGATGTACATCAAAAAGATCATTCACCATGATCAAGTAGGCTTTATTCCAGAGATGCAGGGATGGTTCAACATACTCAAGTCAATAAACGTTATTAATCATATAAATGGACTCAGAGACAAAAACTTCATTGTCATCTCAAGAGATGCAGAAAAGGCTATTGACAAAATTCAGCATGCATTTATGTTGAAAGTCCTACAGTGAATTGGACTAGAGGGAACATACCTCAACAAATCAAAGCTATATACAACAAACCCACAGACAACATCATTCCAAATGGAGAAAAACTGGAAGCATTCCCATTAAAATCAGGAAACAGATAAGAATGTCCACTATCTCTCCTTTTCAACATAGTGCTTGAAACTCTTGCTAGAGCAATAAGACAGGAGAAGGAAATTAAAGGAGTACTAATTGGAAAAGAAGAGGTCAACCTATCTCTTTTTGCAGGTGATATGATACTATACCTAAGAGATCCCAAAACGTCCATCAGAAAACTCCAACTGATCAACACTTTTAGTATAGTGGCATGTTGTAAAATCAATCTACAAAATCAGTAGCCTTTATATATACCAATAACAAGCAATTGGAGAAAGAGTACAGGGCAATGCTCCCTTTCACAATTGCGGCAAAAACAAAATATCTTGGAATAAATCTGACCAAAGATACCAAAGGTCGCTACAATGAAAACGATTGTTAAAGAGAGAGATTGAAGAAGACACCAGGAGATGGAAGGACCTCCCATGCTCATGGATTGGAAGAATTAATATTGTGAAAATGACCATCCTACCAAAACCAATATATAGGTCAGTGCAATCCTAATCAAAATCCCCATGACATACTTCACAGAATTAGAAGAAACCGTCCTTAAAATCTTATGGGAGCACAATAGACCCCAGATAGCCAAAGCAACCCTGAGCACAAAGAACAGTGCAGGGGGATTATTCTACCAGATCTCAGAACTATAGTCATAAAAACAGCATGGTACTGGCAAAAAAATAGACACATAGATCAATGGAACATCATTGAAGTCACAAACCTGAGTACATGCAATTTCAGCCACCTGATATTTGACAAAGGTGCCAAAAACACACAATGGACGAAAGACAGCATCTTCAACAAATGGTGCTGGCAAAATTGGATCTCCACCTGTAGAAGAATGAAACTAGATCCTTATCTTTCATCTTGCAAAAAAGTCAATTCCAAATGGATCAAAGACCTCAATGTGAAACTGGAAACTCTGAAACTATCAGAAGAATATATTGGTAGTAACTTACAAGATATGGGTGTAGGAAAGAATTTTCATGCATGTAAGGTGTTTTGATCAAATTTATGTCCAATCCCTCCCCTCCAACTCCTCCTGTATCTCCCCATTACTTTTTTTCTGATAACTTCATGTACTCTTTCTTTTTTTAATGGGTCTTTTTGCTATTAGAATAATAGCAAAAACATTCCCCCCTCTGAAGAGGTAACCCTAAAATCTTTTAAGGATTAGATAAAAGTTTCCAAATACTTTTGACATTTTTTTGGTCTTAGGAACAGAGTATGTTGCTAAGAGGCTCAAGGATATTTTGACTTTTAGCCAAGAAACTGGCTATTTTTCTTTGGGGTCTTTTGACACTAACTGCTTAGCCAGTTCATTCTTGCCAATAGGGAACTGGGACACAGACCACTCTGGCTTCCTCCACGCTGAACAGGGACACAGGGTGAGGCAATTGCGGTACACCTTCAGTGGGTCTATCTAAAAGACTCCCACATTGCATAACTCTTATCTCTAAGGGGAAAAGAAAGTCATTGATTGGTGAATAGGAGATGTGAAGAAGTAAAGGCAAGAGTAATTAGCATTACAAGTTCTAGACAGGGAACTAGAAAAAAGTCAGAACATGGCAATTTTCAAATGTTCATATGAGAGTCCATTGGAATTTCTTGACAAGGGATTCCAAAAGCGTCCCTCTATTGGGTTCCTCTTCATTTTTCTTTTGTCTGCCAAGGTTGGACTCAAGAGTGATAGATTCAGGATTTGCTTTCAGTCATTTGGATAGCTGTTGGAGTGGTTAGAATCAGTATCGGTTCCCTCTCAAAGGTTTCTAGAGAGGCGGAGAAAATAAATTTGGCCATCATGTTAAAACATAGTGGGTTGTCTCCCTTAGCTACAGGCAGGCACTACAGCATTAGAGACCAAGATTTGAAGTCTTATATCTGAGCAGCACTTTCTGATTCAGAACAAGAATCATCAATGAGAAATAATTGTCTAAATAACTTTTTATATAGACTTGAGCCTAATGTCTGAGAAGTGTAACCCCTTGAACTCTTAAAGAAATATATTGATCACTTTATTCTTTTTATACTTTCCTTTTGGGTGTTTAAGACCATGCAGTTGGCCCAAATAAATCAGTTTATATTTACACTTAAGGTCATTTGAGAATCTGATCCTTAGGGGTCACATGGGCTTGGGAGGAGCTCCTGGCTCCTTTCTTTTACCAGTTCCAGCTATGTGATGTCAAAGGTCCTGCTCGACCATGTCTGCCTTCACTTGGAAGCACAAATGAGATGTTTCCTCTGAGTTGGCCCTCCTCTTTGTAGACTGGACACTGGTTCAAGTCCATCTCATGGGGTCTCCACTTCCTCCCTGAACAAGAGGACAGGTAACTCACCACAGTTGCAGGACATTTTGAGAGATGTTCCATAGTCCACTGGAACTTAGTTGACCTTGGAGGGAAAAGGGACAAAAACTGTCCTTTAAGTCCCTCTGACCACATTAGTATAGGCCTCAAACTATGGCTGTTAAACATCCAGTAAGGTTAGTTCCACCACTCTGGTCCTTTTAATTACCATGTGCTAGGTAGATAAAGCTTGGGAAAAAAAACAAATGTTCTCAGATAAACCTTGACTAGTTGTATATTTTGTTCCTTAAAGTAGTTGACTAAACTCTGACCTTAGAAATTTTAAGATTATATGTATATTATTTTTGTCTCATCCTTTATATATCATAACAAGCCTACACAGACCTTCATCACTTGCTTAGGCTTCATCATTTCTTCTATTTTGGAAAATATCTCCATTCCCATATCCTTTTAACATCTTTTACATTCTCATTTTCTTTTTTTAAATAATTATAAGATATAATAGCACTAACAAATAAATTATCCATCTGCTGTGCGAATTTTTTTCCTTGGGATACTAAGCAGTGCTTATTCCCTTTTAAGGTTCTAGTGTCAAACCAATGTTTGATTAATGTTTTACTAGGGAACGAATGAATTTACTGAGCTTACTTACCAAGATAACTGAGGGGTTGCTAAGGTATATGAATGACCTGAGGGTATGCACACTGGAAAGACTTACCCAGCATGGGTCAAACCTTCTCTTCCTAGCCTTCCCCAGATTGTATACTTTAGCCCTCCCCAGATCTAGGAAACCATGTGTGAATAGGGCCACATTACGTACAGTTGGCTGGGAAGAGTGGCTGGATACTCTGTTGAGGGTCCAATGACCTGTTTGTCCCTCCTTTGATAAGGGAAAACAACCGACAACAAGTGTCTCTACAATAGGATGAGTTCTTTGGGTGTATGCCAAGGAGTGGTATAACCGCATCATATGGTAGGTTCAATTTTAGTTTTTTAAGAGTTCTCCACACTGTTTTCCATAGGGGTTGCATGAGTTTGCAATCCCACCTGCAGTGAATGAGCGTTCCCCTTTCTCCATATTCTCACCAGCATTTAGTATCATTTGTTCTCTTGATCCTAGCCAGTCTGGTTGAGGTAAGGTGATACCTTAGGGTGGCTTTAATTTGCATTTCCCTAATTACTAACAATTTTGAACACTTGAGATGTTTGTTAGTCATCTTTATTTAAAATTATTTCAAAAAAAGAAAACTAATATAATAGCAACACATAGTGAAATTTAAATTGAACAATATGTGATGCAAATTTTTAATAATTAAGAAAATAAAGGATATTAAAATTGGGGTTTGGGGAAATGGCTCAGTCAGTAAAGTGGTTGGCATGCAAGCGTGAGGATGTGCGTTTGATCCTCTGTACCCACATAATATCTGGAGCAGCAGTATGTACCTGTTATTTGAGAACTGGGGAAGTAGTGGCAAGAGGCTTGTCAACCAGTGAATCTACTAAGTAGAATCACTGAGCTCCTGGTTCAGTGAGAGACCCTGTCTAAAAAAAATAAGGCAGAGAGGCACTGAGAAAGATGCCCAACATTGACCTCTGGCCTCCCCATGCACATGCTTTCACATGCACCTATACACCTGAGTAGGCACACAGACACACCTCTCTAGAGCTACCATCAGAAAATCTGCTTTCCATAAATATTTCTCATCCAATAGAAGTATTTTTCTATTCCTTCTAGTAGAATGTGGTATTTTAAAGTATAGAATTTGCTTGAGACAAGTTTTAAAATTTTATTATTATTAGTGTGTGTGTGTGTGTGTGTGTGTGTGTGTGTGTGTGTGTGTGCACGTGACATGGCACCCATATGGAGGTCAAAGGACAACTCTGTAGAGTCAGTTCTCTCCTTTCACTCTTACATGGATTCAGGGAATTAAACTCAGGTTGTCTGGCTTGCACTGTCTGTCAGTCACCAAAAGGCCTTTACCTCTGAGACCTTTTGCCAGTCCATTGCTGGAAATCTTGTTTAATATAGTAACTGCACACTGCAACCTTTTTAGAATTCAATTCAACAAAAAAGTTTATTCCAGATACAGGAGGGAGATATTTGGCCCAAGACACAGGCAATGTGAAGTAAGGATTTCTTTTCTTCCTAAGAAAATGTATCTAAGTATGGAAAGTTTGTTTCAACACCTTAGACATGTAATCACTGTGAGTTCAAACTAAATGTGTTAATCTGAAAAGAAAAAGCTGTACTGGCTGATTTCTTTTTCCTTCATTAAACCGTGACCTAACATAGAACAATGTGCTGCTTAGAAGAGTTGCCTCATCTTTGAAATCGCAAGTAAACTTTTAAAATCATGCCTATAATGGAAATGCACATGCCCTAGACCAGGGTTCCTAGGAATATGTCCAGTAAGCATGCATGCCATGCTTTACATCCATTCCTGCAAATTTATGGGAAAAACTCATACAGAGCTTTCTGTAATTCTAATACCTCCAGTGCTCCTTTATATACATTTACATCAGACAAAGGAGTAAAATATTGCCCTGAACCAAATAGGCATTTCTTGTTTTCATTTAATCCCCATACATAGACCCATGCATAAACACAAACACACAGATAACTGAGCAGTGCTTCTTTAAGGTCCTGAACTTCCATATATTGGTATCATTTTCTAAGAGCACATGCAAAAATTAGGATGAAGGCATCATCAGTATAAACTTAAAACAACCAACTAAAGACAAATTCAAATACCACCAAAATAATAAAACATATAGTTTATATGTCACTGTCTTTTTATCACAGCTTTTGAATCAATGGGTACTTATATTTTTGTCATATGGCACATAAGTTTCTCTGAGTTTCAACCTGTCTCCCCAAATATACTTATGGAAAAACAATTGCTAGCAATTCTATAGAAGATTGAGGTTGTTGAGAGGTCCTAAATGCTTCTTTCTCCTTGAACTACAGTATGTTTTGCCTAAAGTAATATGAATACAGTAATTTACTTTAAATATCCCTCCTTTTTTGTATAAGTAAATAACAGAAATTTATATTGGTTCATCTTTATGACTAAAATAAATACCACAGCTACTTGCAAAATGTAGAATACTCCCTCTTATTGGAAAAGTAATTTTATTTGTTACAAAAAAAACCCGTTTCCGTCCTCGGTTGCTCTCCACTTTATTTATTTATTTATTTATTTATTTATTTATTTATTTATTTATTTATTTGATACAGTGTCTCACTATGTAGCCCTGGCTGACATGGAGCTTGCTATGTAGACCAGGTTGGTCTTGAACTCAACTCACAGAAAAGATCCACTTATTTCTGCCTCCAGAGTGCTGGGATTAAAGACGTTCACCACCATGCCCAGGCAAGCCCAGCTTCTTAACCTGTGAGTAGCAACCCAGTGTAATTGAGTGTGGGGACCATGAAAATGTTTGCAGTTCAAGAAAAGCTCTCTGGAAGTACAACAATAAAAAAAATAATAATTCAAAAATTAAATGCATGTTGAACTCAAAATCATAGGCAATAAAACATAATCTTATTTGGATTTGGAGTGTTTCAATACAAATATGAAGTGTGGTTGCCTAATACTCTGTAAATGTATAAACTTAAAATAATCACAGGGAAGAATTAGAAAGCTTCTACTTTCTGTGTGTGGGATTATTCTTTAATCTTTGTTGCTCTCAATAACAAATGAATATTTTGCATGAGTTTGAAATTTCTATCTTAATATTTTGCATTTAATGCCTTCCTTGAATTGAGAGATATAAAGTATTTTATTTAAATTTTATAGTAGGCTACAGGATTCACAGAAGAATTAAACTAAATCAGGTTACCAAGCTATGGCAGGCTCCCAACATCCATAGTACTGAACTGAAAGTTTACTGTCATTTTCCACTGATAGTAAGCATCCTGAGGGCTACAACAGTACGTTTTTAACTCACCATGGTATCTCAACAGAGTTTTGACTGGATGTATAAAAATATTAATAGAAAGTTGAAAATAAAGTTTAAAGGACTTCAGTTATCCATAAAATTGGAAAGACATTGAGAGTTGTGAGATACACGTTGAACTCTTACCTCATCACAAATTCTATGATTTCAAACTTTACCTCAGTAAATTCAGTTTCTCATTTGAATAAAAGGAACACTTGACCTATGTATTTCATAGACACTGTAAGTGTAAAATAAGGCAATATATGTGTAAATCCTTTCTAAGCACCAAGCGAATATATACATGTAAGATATACATTCATTATATATATGAAATTTTAAAATCTTCTTAGCATGTAAGATCACAAATTAGAGTAAAGTTATATAGCATTTCTCCCAAGTTAAATGAAGCTGAACACTTTTCTTTTCATAAAAAATCCTTTTCTTCTCATAAAAAATCCTCTTCCTGCCAGGTGTGGTGGTGCACACCTTTAATCCCAGCACTCTGGAGGCAGAGACAGGCAGATCTCTGTGAGTTCAATGCCACCCTGGTCTACATAGTGAGTTTCAGGATGGCTAGGACTACAGGGAGACCTTGTTGCAAATAAACAAACAAAATCAAACAACAGAAAACATCTCTTCCTTCAAGGTACAGCTTCTAGATTTTTCTCTTTTCAAGAAAGTATTGTAAAAAAAGAGTTGTCACTTATATCCTCTTCTTTTATGTGAAATTTCACTCTCTCATCACTGCCTGCAGAACAGCTTTTCTACCATTAATCCACTGGTTTCTTTTCAGTTCTTACTTTTAACAAATATACTTTATTTGTAATTATTGTTTTTAAACAGAGCATAGGGTAGGGGTTTATTTACAGCAGAGTGGGAGCCCCACATTTACATCACACTCAAATACAGATCCTGTGACCTCCCAATAGCCCCACAAAATGGTGAGAGAAGTGCCTCTTGGTGTTCTTGGGGTACTTCGCCCCTCCTCCCACATGCAGGTAAGCTCAATTGATTGGGTGGGAGGGGTAATTGACTCCTCATCTCTTGACTCCTTGATGAGCATGGGAAGGAGGCGTCTCTATAGCTTGCTGGCATAGTGGTTAGAGGACATTTCCAGTTAACACTCCACCCCTTCCTCTGGCTCTTACATTCTTTCTGCCAACCTCTTCCACAAAAGTCCCTGAACCTTGGAGGGGGTAGTAGGTGTGGGTGATCTTCCTCCCGTTGTGGCAAGGCAGTGAACTTTCCAGTCTCTGCATCATCTGTTTTCCATGGGCTGTTGGCCAGTTTCAATGGGATACTATCTACTATAAAAACACAAACAGCTATTGCTGCTCTTTTCACAATAGCTAAGAGATGGAAGCAATATAAGTGCCCCTCGGTTAACAAAAATGTAGCATATTTACACAATGGAGTTCTATTCAGCAGTAAAGAAACATGAAATAATGAAATTTGCAGGTAAATGGATGGATCTAGAAATTGTTATACTAAGTGAAGTAACAAAGACTCAGAAAAAAAAAATAAAACAAAAAAACCGACACATGTTCTCCCTCATATATGGATCCTAGAACCAAATCCTTTCAAATTCCAGGTCCTTTTAATAAGATGATGCTATACAATAGTCCCTTCTGCATGAAATAACGACCATCATCATGACTTCAGCTGAGCCTGATTGTTAAACATTTTCACAATTGGCTTGTTGATGGTTGTGCTCCTTCATTAAAAGAGGACCAAGCAGGGTCATTGGACCCTCACCAGAGTATCCAGCCACTTTTTCCAGCTAACTGTATGTAATTTGGCCCTAATCACACATGGATTTGGGGAGGGCTAAAGTATACAATCTGGGGAAGGCTAGGAAGAGAAGGCATGACCCATGCTGGGTAAAGTCTTTCCAGTGTGCATACCCTTAGGTCATACATATACCTTAGCAACCCCTCAGTTATCTTGGTAAGTAAGCTCAATAAATTCATTAGTTCCCCAAGAAAACTTTAATCAAACATTGGCTTGACACTAGAACTTTATAAGGGAATAAGCATTGCTTAGTATCCCCAGGAAAAAGAGTCTCAAAACAGTAGGAAAATTTATTTGTTAATGCTATCATGTCTCATAATTATTTTAAAAAAAGAAAATGAGAATGTAAAAGGCGTTAAAAGGATATGGAAATGGAGATACTTTCTAAACTAGACAGAAAAAATGAGAAAGCCTAAGCAAGTGATGAAGGTGTGTGTGGGTTTGTTATGATATATAAAGGGGGAGACAAAAATAATATACGCATAATCTTAAATTTTCTATGGTCAGAGTATAGTCAACTAGTTTAAGGAACAAAGTATATATCTAACTCAAGATTTATCTGAGAATATTTGTTTTTTTTAAGCAAGCCTTATCTACAAAGCACATGAAAATTAAAAGTACCAGACTGGTGGAACTAAACTTATTGGATGTTTAACAGCCATAGTTTGAGGTCTATACTAATGTGGTCAGAGGGACTTAAAGGACAGTTTTTGACCCTTGTCCTCCAAGGGTCAACTAAGTTCCAGGGGACTATGGAACATCTCTTAAAATGTCCTGTAACTATGGCGAGTCACCTGTCCTCTTGTTCAGGGAGGACATGGATACCCCACTAGATGGACTTGAACCAGTGTCCAGTCTACAAAGAGGAGGGTCACCTCCGAGGAAGCATCTCATTCATGCCTCCAAGTGAAGCCAGACATGATCGAGGAGGACCTTTGACTTATCTTCACCTAGATGAAACTGGGAAAAGAAAGGATCCAGGTGCTCTTCCCAAGCCCATGTTACCCCTGAGGAACAGATCTCCAAACGACCTTAAGAGTAAATATAAATTAATTTATTTGGGCCAACTATGTGGTCTTAAACACCCAAAAGCTAAGTATAACCAAAGAGTAAAGTGATCAGTGTATTTCTTTAAGAGTTCAAGGGATTACCCTTCTCAGACTTTAGGCTTAAGTCCATATAAAAAGTTATTTAGACAATTATTTCTCATT
>NW_008356676.1:32524-42079 GCF_000622305.1 Nannospalax galili
TGACACTGATTCTAACGACTCTTACAGCTAACAAAATACGTGAAAGCAAATCCTGAATCCATTACTCTAGAGTAGAGCCTTGGAAGACAAAAGAAAAATGAGGAGGAACCCAATAGAGGGATGCCTTTGGAAGCCCTTGTCAAGAAATTTCAGTGGACTTTCATATGAACATTTGAAAATTGCCCTGTTCTGACTTTTTTCTAGTTCCCTGTCAAGAACTTGTAATGCTAATTGCTCTTGCCTTTACTTCCCCTTCACATCTTCTAGTCATGATTCAAGGACTCTCTTTTCTCCCTAAAGATAAGAGTTATGCAATTTGGGAGTCTTTTAAATAGACCCACTGAAGGGGCACTCCAATTGCCTCACCCTGCGTCCCAGTTCAGCATGAGGAAGCCAGAGCAGTCTGCATCCTGATTCCCTATTGGCAATTTGGGTAACCTCTTCAGAGGATGGTGTGATGAGAGTAGCAGGTAGGGGGGTTGGAGTGATGGCTCAGAGGTTATGAACACTGACCATTCTTACAGAAGACCCAGGTTTGAATCCCAGCACCCACATGGCAGCTAACAACTGTCCATAACTCCAGTCCCAGGAGATACAACAGCCTCTTCTGACCTCTGTAGGTATTGCATGACATGGGTGCACTTACCTACATGCAGGCCATACACGAAAACACGATAACAATAGGAGGAAGGAATTGCTAGGCAGTTATGGTAAAAACTCCAAAGTAGCCAGTTTCTTGGCTAAAAGTTAAAATGTCCTTGGGCCTCTTAGCAACATATTCTGTTCCAAAGGCCAAAAATGTGGAAAGTATTTTGAAGCATGTATCTAATCCTTAAAAGATTTTAGGGATACCTCTTCAGAAGGTAGAATGTTAGAGTATCCAAAAGCCCCATAAAAATAACTAAATAAATCAAAGAAGAAAGAGTACATGAAGTTATCAGAAAAAAAGTGATGGGGAGATATGGGAGTAGTTGGAGGGGAGGGAGTGGGCATGGATTTGATCAGAACACCATATATACGTGTATGAAATTCTCAATAAATTATTTATGTAAATAAAAAAACCAAAACATCAAGAATCAAGAACATCTAAACAGTGGCTACTATGATAACTTAAACCTATGGGCGTAAACACAAATACTTGGTTGGTACTTTGGCAGGTGCATCATTTCCATCTAACAAAGCAATTGCAGTGACTTCCCACTGGCCTATATTCTCCCCTACCATGGCGGGGCTGGCAGTTCAGTTCTCACTTTTATTCCTAAAAATTTCTGAGTACCTTCCACACATATATTGGCTGTCTTGAACAATACTGTATTTCTCATCTTTCTATGATTATTTTTACTGGCTTAAATTCTTGTTCATGAGTGTCCATCCTGATGGACATTACAATTGCCTTAATTTTTGTCCAGCTTGTTCAATATGATTCAAGGGACTGAAGCATCTTGTCTGCATGGATAGCTTCCAAACCTGTCCTTGTCTCAGGCTCCCTTCTAAGTTCCAGGTATATATTTTCAACATTAACCAAATATTTCCACTTAGATGCTATCCATTCTGGGTAAAGAGAAATTCATTATCCCTCTCTCTAATCTCAAGCCTCCTCTATCCCTTTTCTGCCACTCTTGATAGCTGATTAAGTAAATGTTTTGGAATCATCAAGAATGCTATTCTTCTTCACCTCTCTTCCATTATCCTCTAACAAGTTCTATCGATCCCACCTCTGAAACATCTCCAATTTATCTATTCTCTGCTCCATTTTAATTTCTTCTGCCTCCATTGAGATTTGTTTTGGGTTTTTTTTTTTCATTCTCAATATCTCTTATCTAGCCTTTCTGCTTTGGTCTCTCACACTCTGAATCCATCCTGTTTAATCACAGGAGTGGGAGTCGGGGGTCCTCTACTTTTGATGCCTCCAGTCGCCTGCTTACACTGTTCTGTCTCTTGGGTAAGTTAGGAACTTTGAGTTTCATTTCCTGGTTTGTGGTGCTCCTTCTCCCTGTGTTGTATAAGAGTTTCCTCTGAGATAAAACCTTCTATCTTAGAGGGAAGCTCTTTAAGACAACAGGATGTTCTAAAAGGAGGTCAACAACTCAATAGTGTCAGGAAGTCCCCAAACCTGACCAAGTTCACTAGGTCCCTCCCTCTCCTGGCACATATAAATCCTAAGGATAGCTGAGAAACCTTCTCCAACAAGCTGAGCTACCTGGAAGAGGATGAGACCAACCAAACCGCCTGGAAGAAGTTCTGACCAACTGATCCTCTTGGAAAGGACTCTCTCTAACCTATTGAGCTGCCTGCAGGTTGTGCAGTGTGTTCCAGATTCCCTGATTTTTGTGAGTTGTCACCCATACTGGGGTTAGCTATTGGTGATGCAGCTGTCTTTGAATCATTTTTGCTCCTGTAAACTTTCACCCATACTCCTATAAACAACCCCAATAAAAATTCATTGGTTCATGGAGTTGGACTTTGGTGGGATCCTTACATTGGTCTGTCTTTGGTTCCCTCTGAGGTAAGTAGACATTTGTTCTCATCTCCACAGAAATAGTGTCACACAACACCCTGTTATGGCTGCTGTTTGTCCAAACTCTGTACATGTGGGGCTGGAGAAATGGCTTAGCAGTTAAGAGTACTTACTACTCTTGCAGAAAACTAGAGTTTGAGTCCCAGAATCCACATAGGGTGGCTCACAACCACCTGTAACTCCAGCTCCAGGGGATTCAGTGCCTTCTTCTGGCCTCCTCAGGCACCTGCACACATGTGAACATACAGATATGCAGACACATACACATATATAAAAATAAAAAATAAATCTTTTATTTTAAGTGGTACATGTTTTGGGCCCATGAAGTATGTAATTTTCTATGTAATAGCTTCTCTGTCCTCACTGGTAAGAAAATGATCCTTTCCACTTTCAGTACTCGATTTTAGTTGTGTGTGATGGCTAATCCTGGGTGTCAACTTGACTGGATCTGGGATTAACTGAAATGAGAAAGATCTTCTTGATTGAATCATCTGAAGCTGGAAGACATACCCTAAATGTGGGTGTTACCTTCTGATGGCAGCCTGTATAAAAGGCCATGGCAGAGAACGCCAGGCTTCTTGCTGCTTGCCTTCTCTCTCGCTGGTGAGTTCATCTTGCTGCTGTAGACTGAAGACTAGCTGATATTTTGGAATTCATCAGATCTTCAGGACCAGATTGGGACTACTGAGACATCCAGCCTCTTGGACTGAGCGACTATGGATTCTCAGCCTCTCCTGTGTGGTGCATCCATTGTTGGACTACTCGGACTCTATCCTGTGAGCTACTTCTACTGGTTCTGTTTCTTCATTCTACTGGTTCTGTTTCTTTGGAGAACCCTGACTAATAAATTGTGTTTATCTCAAAGAGAAATTTTAAAACATGGAAGAAACATTCAGCAAGGATAAACACCAAAAAAGACAAACAGAAATTCTAGAAGCGAAAGAAACAATCAGTCAAACAAAAATCACATCAAAAAAGCATCTCCAGCCCTAAGTGGCACATCTACAATGCAACCTCCACACCTAAGGCTCAGGGAACATTGCAGAAGAGGAGTGGAAAGAATATAAGAGCCGAGGGATAAGACACCTGCTGCTAGTTAATGCATTCTAGACATGATAGGAAAGCTGAACCAATGAAATCTCCATAGTATGGGAGTCTAACAAGATATAATAAGAAAACCAGTTGACATACCAAGGTGGATGAGGGAGATCTCAAGGGATCCCACCTCAATATGAAGAGCTGTAGACAATTAATGGATCTGAGGGAGAGAGAGAATAAGTTTTCTCCAGAGACCAGCTCCCTGAGAGGCTATCTAACTCTAAGTGGGCAGCCCTAAACACAGGTACACAGGAGCACCACTGAATGGTCTCAGTGTAATATATTATGTGTGTGTGTGTGTGTGTGTGTGTATGCACATGTACATGTAATAATAACAATCAAGGAAGGGGACAGGAAATTGAGAGGGAGTCAGGTGACATGGGAGGAGTTGGAGGGGGTCTTGGATAGATGGAAATGGTGTGGAGACTATATTTATGTATAATGTTCATAAAAATTGCTTTAAAGAAAAAAAAAGCATTACCAATAGATAGGACCAAGCAGAAGAATAAATTTCAGGGATGGAAGGCAAAGTTGAGACAATACTACTTTCAGACATATATAAAGGTAAAATATAACAAACATAACCAATAATTCCAAGAAGTCTGGAAAACATTTAAAGACCAAACCTATTAATCAATAGAGCAGAAAAAGGAGCCAAGACAAAGTCAAAAGACATAGATAATTTATTCAATACACATATAGGAAAAAATTTTCTAAATTTACAGAAATAGTCATCTAAACACAAGAGACATTTAGAAGCCCAAATAGACATGAAGAGAGAACATCTCTATAACATATCATACTCAAGATATCTATGCTAAAAATTACTGCTGGGAAGTGCATGCAGCATCCAGTTCCCTCCTCCAACCAAGTTGAATTTTGGTGGTATACTTACTTTGGTCTGTCACTGGTACCCTAACTACAGTATGTAGATGCTTGTTCACATATCCCTAGTATACACAAGTATATCTCTCGCTTTGCATAGCAATCAATTCAAATGGAATCAAAGACCTCAATTTAAAATGTGGATATAAGCACATGCAAGAACTTTTTGAACAGGACTAATAGAAAAAGAAATAACAACAAAAATCAACAAAGGGGATTACATGAAATAAAAATAAAAATGCTTTTACATATCAGCAGGTAAATCAAACAGCCTGCAGAAAGGTAGAAAATCTTTGCCAGCTATACTTCAGACAGGGGATTAATATCTAGAACATATAAAGAACTTCAAAAACTAAACAACAAAACTTCCAGTCAATAAATGGGCTAATGAAATGAACATGTTTTTCTTAAAAGAATCATAAATATATTTTGAGGATATCACGAATGGGATTGGTTTCCAATATTTCTTTCTTGGAAACATGGCATGTTTGTTGTTGGTGTATAGTAAGGCTACTAATTTGGGAGTGTTGATTTTATATCCTGCTACATTGCTGAATGCATTTATTTGTTCTAGGAGTTTTTTGGTGAGTCTTTAGGGTCCCCTTTATCTCCTTTGTCTTATTGCTCTAGCTAAGATTTCAAGTACTAGATTGAGCGGGGATGGAGAGAGTGGACATCCTTGTCTTGTTCCAGATTTTAATGGGAATGCTTTCAGTTTTACTCCATTTACTATGATACTGGCTATGGGTTTGCAGTATATTGGCTTTATTAAGTGGAAATATGTCCCTTGTATGCCTAGGTTCTCAAGATTTTTGTCCTGAATGGATGCCGAATTTTGTCATAGATCCTTTTTGGAGCTAATGAGATGATTATGTGGCTTCTGTTCTTGAGTCTATTTATATGGTGGGTTATACTTATTGATTTACATATGTTGAATCATCCCTGCATCTCTGAGATGAAACCAACTTGATCATGGTGGATAATCTTTTTGATGCACTCTTGAATTCAGTTTGTATTTTATTGATAGTTTTTTGCATCTGTGTTCATGAGAGAGATTGGTCTATACTTTTTGTTTTTTGTTGGGTCTTTTTTTGTTTTTGGTAGTAGAGTAATACTTCATAGAAGGAATTTGGGAGCATTCCTTCGTTTTTCTATTTTATGGAATAATTTGAGGAGTATTGGTATTTTTCTTTGAAGGTTTGGTAGAATTGTGTGCTGTATCAATCTGGTCCTGAGCTCTTTTTAGTTGGGAGATTTTTAATTACTTTATATCATTAGTTGTTATGTGTCTGTTTAAATTATTTATCATTCAGGTTTTATTTTGGTAGCCCATACATATTTAGAAATTAACCTATTTCTTTTAGATTTTCTAGTTTAGTGAAATATAGATTCTTAAAGTATGTTCTTGTGGTTTTCTAAATTTCTTCTGGTTCTTTTGTAATGCTTCCCTTTCATCTCTGAGTTTGTTAATTTGGGTCCTCTCTTTTAATTTGTCTAAAAGTTTGTCAACCTTGTTAATCTTTTCAAAGGACCAACTCTTCCATTTCATTCTTTGTATTGTTTTCATATCTGTTTCATTAATTTCAACTTTGGTTTTATTTATCTTTCCTCATCTATTCTTTTAGGTGTTGTTTGTTCTTGACTTTCCAAGGCTTCCAGGTATATCATTTAATGATTTGTCTAACTTACTGCTGTAGGCACTTAACACTATAAAATTTCCTCTTAGGACTGCCTTCTTTGTGTCCCAAAGGTTTTGGTATGTTGTGTTCACATTTTCAATTTTTTAATTTCCTCCTTGATTCAGTAATGTGTTGTTTAGCTTCCATGAGTTTCTGTACTTTTCCCATTTTTTATTGTTGCTGCTGATATCTAGCTTTATTCCTCTGTGATTAGATAGACTACAAGATGATATTTCAATTATTATAAATTTGTGGAGACTTTGTGTCTTAATATGTGGTCCATGGGCTGCTGAGAAAAAAAGTGTATTCTTTGGTGTTTGGGTGGAATGTTCTGTAGATGTCTGCAAATTCCATTTTATTTATGCTGGTCAAACTGGAAAAGGCCACTTAGAAGAATGAAACTAGATCTCTATCTCTCACCATGTACAATTGGATCAAGGACCTCAACATCAGACCTGATACCGTAAATCAGATAGAGAAGAAAGCAGGGAATACATTCGAATTTATAGGCATAGGAAAGGGCTTTCTGAACAGGATTCCTATAGGACAGTCATTAAGTCCAATAATTGACAAATGGGACCACAGAAACTAAAAAGCTGTATATCAAAGGACACTGCCATTCTAGTGAAGATACAACTTACAGAATGGGAAAATTTTTTACCAGCTAAACCTCTGACAGAGGGTTAGAATCTAGAATAAACAAAGAACTCAAAAAGGTAAACATCAAAAACACCAAATAACTCAATTAAAATGTGGAGCAAAGAACAGGGAGTTCTCTAAAGATAAAAAGCAAATGGCTGAGAAATACTTAAGAAAATGCCCAAAGTCTCTAGTTATTAGGAAAATGAAGATTAAAACTACTTTGGGATTTCATCTTACCCTACTCAGAATGGCTAGGATTCAAAAACAAGCAATGAGAAATGCTGGAGATGATATAGAGAAAGGTGAACTCATGCACTGCTGGTGGCAGAACAAACTGGTCCAGCCACTATGGAAAAGCAGTGTGGAGACCTCTAAAAAAGCTTGAAAATGATCTAACACATGACCCAGCCATACCATTCTTGAGCATATATCCAAAACACTCTGTACCCTACTACAGAAATACCTGTTCATCCATTCTTATTAATGCTCTTTTCATAATTGTCAGAAATTGGAAACAACCTAGATATACGTCAACTGGATAATGAAGGTATGGCACATATACACAATGGAATATTATTCAGCTCTTAAAACTGAAATAATGAAATTCAAAGGTAAATGGGTAGAATTAGAAATAGTCATCCTGAGTGAGGTAACTAGACTCCAAAAGACAAATGTCACATGTTCTGTCTCACAGCTTGATGCTAGCACTGAATTATTAGATATGCATGTTTCCATTTGAAAATCTAGAGAGATCAAGAAACTAATAAATGGCCATGGGTAGGTGGGGGAGGGTTTCTGGGAGGGGAAGTAGAATTCAGTGATATGAAGGAGGAAATGGGAATAACAGAGTAGGAAGAATTAAATGGGGGTGGGGAATGACAGGGCAGGGCAGAGGAGGGAGTATGGAGAACAGTAAATAACACTAAAGGCCTTTCTTTGAAAAAGCCATATGGAAACCTACCATTATAGATTTTCAAAGTATATACATATACATCATAAAAAGAGATCAAAATGAGTTACCTTATAACAGGGGGATATTGCCCCTTTAGATATCATAGACTAATAAAAATTTTAAAAAAAACTCAGTGGTATAAATGGATGCTCTCTCTAGAAGCTGTTGACCAAGGGTCCCAGAGACCCTCAAACAAAACTGGCCATTGCCCCTGCTCTTGGTTACCCACCAGAACTGTATGGTAGATCCTTTTGCTGAAGACAATATATACATGAGCTATAGAACAAACAAGGAGAAACCAAGCCATAATTAAATTATAAAACTATAAAAATGGATGAATCTAGATATTATTATATTGAGCAATATATAATATTGAGCAATATTGAACACTCATCTCTACTGGCTAGTGTTCACATTGCTGAAGGAAAAAATAATCATCAACCTCACCTGTGAATCCTGTAAAATACAACTGACCTGGCTAGATATGCCTACCTGTGCAACAGTGGCACAAATATTACGGGAGTAACCAACCACTCTCTAATTGGATTTAAGGTCCATTTCATAGGATGGAGCTCACATGGGGCTAACCAGGTCATAGGACATAGGGGAGAGCCTAATACTAGTTTTCTATTAGCTAGAAATTAGGTGAAATTTAATTATTAGATATATTAGATTGTATTAAACTGACTCCTAATGACTTATTTTTATACCCAAAGATTAATACATTTCTCAACTCTGACCAGAGAAGTTTCCTTATGCAACAGATGGTGATTAACACTGTAACCTACAACTGGCCAATGTACAGAGAACAAGAGGCTGCAGTGTGCTTATCCCTGAATCAGACTCCTATATCACACTTCTGCCCCCTCCCCCACCAGGCTCAGGGATCATTGACTGCACAAAAGGAGGCAAAATGACTGAAAGAATTAGAGGTGGTAGATGACCACAGGAAACAGTTTTCTGGATAGCTGGTCATTTACACATATGAACTCTCAGCAATGATAACAGCATGCACAAGTCCCATGTAAGCTCAAACCAGACAAAATGCCAGCATAGACATGAGGTAGTTACAGTGGATAGACTCACACTGATGGACATTTGTGACCCAAATTAGACTTTATAGGCATATATACATATACACACATATGTATATATATGAGTACATTAAATTGTTCGGGGGTCAATAAGGGGAGGTGTAGATAGGGGAGGGGATCTAAATACCATATAATTATATTAAATAAAAATCAGAAAAATTTGACTAAAAAAGAAAAAAGTAAACAAATGACAACAAATGCTGATGAGGGTGTGGGAGGAAAAAAATGACATGAAATTAGGAAGGCAACATGTTGGGAGAATCTTGGGAAGAGTCTGAAGAAGGAAACTGGAGATGGATAAGATCTTATTTTATTGATTACATGTATGAAATTGTCAAAGGATAACTTTGAGAAAACAGAACAGCCTTATGATCCAGCTATACTACTTCTAGAGCTATACCCAAAGGACTCTACATGTTACCACAGAGATATTGGCACATTCATATGTATTGCTCTTCTATTCACAATAGCAATGAGATATAATCAGTCTAGATGCCATCAATAAATGAACAAATAATAAAAATTTGACACATACACAAAAAGAAATTTTATTCAGCCATAATTAAATTATAAAACTATAAAAAATGGATGAATCTAGATATTATATTGACCAAAGTAGCCCAGACTCAGCAAAACAAATATTGTATATTCTGTCTTCTACATAGGTCCTAGATTTTAATGTGTATA
>NW_008356676.1:42322-47322 GCF_000622305.1 Nannospalax galili
CTGACTGCTCTCAACCACTGGCAGTTGAAAGCTCTTCCTTTTTAAAAAGGCCACTTCTCAGACCAGAGTTAAATTGGACAAATATTCCCCTCTTACACACACACATATATATATTATATATATATATATTATATATAATATATACACACACTCACAAATACATATAAATATATGGGTAAGTGTGCATATAGGTGTTGAAACTAGAAGTGGGAACGTGAGCAGGGAGGGTAAGATAACACATTAGACATGAAAGCAGGAAGGCCATTGAGGTTGGAAGGGTATGACATGAGCATGTGTCCTCATGAGCACGACATGAGGACAGGACAACAGGCAACAGGAAGGGGATGATCAGCAAAAACAAATTATGTTTGAAAATGCCATGATAAAACCTAATATTGTATAAGGCAATTTTTAAAATAAAAATGTATTAAAAATAAAGTGTTTGTGTGTTTCACTGCATTTGACTCAAAGGCAAAAAGTCTTCCTCATTTGATTCACTGTGCTTAACTCAATGCTTAAAGAAAGAGAACATCCTACAAATACTGAAATCCTGAACTGAAGAGACTATTCTTGACTTAGAATGAACACAGAGGACAAACTTTAGGGATGACATCACACCGATTCTTTTGTCAGTAGTCATAAGAATTAAATCAAGATCATTTGGCTTTGGGTAATAGTGAAAATGTGCCCTAAAGATGAATTAACTTATGTAATCTTCCTGGTTCTATATAAATCGAGCAGCTAAATTTTTCTCTTGCAGTCAGGATAGAAGGATGTAGGAAGTATTTATGAAAAATTCCAGTCAAGAACCTGTAAAAGAAATAGAAATGAAATATGATATGCCAACTAGAGTTTTTTAGAATATTAAGTATCATAAACTATATAGGTCTTTAGACATTAAAAAACTAAATACATTGTAAAGATTTTAAATAATATTAATTTAGTTAAACCATAGAAAAAGTTGGATAATGTTCTAAAGGGTCAGTGCTAAATCATGGTCACAAAATACTTTTCTAGAAGCCTGAAAACCAAATCCTTTTTGTAAATAATGCTTAACTGTATACGTTTTTTTCTGTTTTGTCAATGTCTGCTTTTGCTCTGCAGTGGCCAAATTGACTGGATGTCACAGATACTTTATGTTATATAGAACATAAAAGATCCACTGGGTCAGTGAAGTGACTCGCTGGGTGAAAGTGCTTGACACCCTGAGTTCAGTCCCTGGGACTCACATGATAGAAGGAGAGAACAGACTCTCTCAAGTTGTCCTCTGATCTCCACATGTGGGTAGACACACACACACACACACACACACACACACACACACACACGCCCCACCCCCAACCCTGATGAAAACTGTTTAAAAAATGCCCCCAGCAGAGACCAGGCTTCATAAAACTCCCTCCGTATCAGGAAAATTACAGTTCCCTCACCCTCAAATTCAATGGTCGACCCCACCCCCAGGCAAGAGCCTCATAGAAAGTGACCGAAGCCTCTAACTTCCTACAAAATCTTAAATACATATATCAAGTAAATAGCACAGATAAAGATGTATATATGATTTTTTAAAGACTAAATTATTTGTAATACTTTTAACATAAGCTTACCTAATTATTCCTTATTAACTAGGAAAAGAAATGAATATTTTTCACCATACAGTATGTTGCTAAAAATGAACTTTTCTATGCTGTTTTGTCACTTAGAATAAAAACTTATAGGACTGAAGGAATAGCATTAAATACATTTTTTAATGAGGGAAAGGAACGGCTGAAAGATGGAGGAGGAGAAGGGAAAGTTAAATGGGGAGGGAAGGACACGGAAAGACTGAGGAGAAATGAGCAACTGGAGAGAGGAGAGCCTCCTCTACCTCATTCTCTGATTGAGATGAAGCCAATCTGCGTCCCAAAGTTAAGGCCATCGCGGACATGGGAGAAAAACTTGTCAGGATGGCAGGATGTACAGAGGTTGAGATCTTGGTTCTGGTCTTGAATATTCTGTGGAAGAATTCCTCCTTGTTCTAGAAGAATCCTTAGAATAACGATTTTTCAAAAGATAGCAAAAGTTTATTTCACTGATAGTCAAAGCAATATGGAAAAAACAAAAAGCAAAACAGTATGTCTATTTATGTGAAAGAGTTCCAGGAAAGATCCACTTGGAACAAGAGAAACTGCTATTCAGTTACACAACAGGATCTAGCTGGGAAATGGCAGCTTTATCACTATTTATTACCAAAGTTCAAATATGAACCACCTGATCCTCCACATTGCCCTGCAGACATGATCTGGTTAGGGAATAAAGACAAAATGTTTATTTAAGAAGTAACTTCTCAAGTACTAGAGAATTTATGTTCAAAATTCATTTGGTTTAGACAGGTGCACTGTTCAGTCATCTAAGCCTCCCATGTCCTTTAATATTATTTACTAGATTCTTCACAGAAAACTTCCTTCATAAGCAGTTTGTGATATGAAATACGAATAAAAATGAGTATACTTATTTTACAAGTCACGTTTAAGAATCAAGTTCAATCTTTTCGACTTATGCATTAAATGAGTCAGAATCTGGGAAGGATTTTGCTGACTAGAGTAGAAACACAACTCAAATCAGATAGAAATGACATAATTTTCAACAGAGATTAAAAAGTAAACGTACATAAATTCAAAATGCATAGAACCATAAAAACTTGCAAGTGGCTATGTATTTGTATTTTCTAATATTTTACAAGAATACATTTTTCCAGTTAGAGAATAAGAATACTTGGAAAATATCAGTTTTCTGATAGTTTACTATTTTTATGAGACTTTGCCTGAGGAATAACTGATATAAAATCACTGATGTTTAAGTGGTTCTCTTTAAAGACCAACTTATAATTCACTTTTCAATAAATAAACGATGACAGAGAAGAACATTTCTGTGAATCCAATATAAATGAGCACAGATTTAACATGAGTTTTCCTGCAGGTATGTATGCCAGCTCCTTAAATAGTTGCCACCTGAATTGTTTGGGGAGTTATTAATTGTTCTATAAAGCAATTTTCATCTTAGAAACAATCAAACTTTTAGTACTGCACTGAAATAAAACATACCTGGTAGCTTTACGGATGTCAACGTAAGGACTTGGTGAGTCAGACAGCCGTATGCATTCAGGATGAAGGTTATGAAATGAATGTGCCGATTCTCTGGGCAGAGTAAAGCAACAAGGTCCTATGGAAGGTCCGAGAACAACAACAATGTCTTCCAGCCTACAGCCATATTCTGTTATCATTGCATTCACTGTAGCCATAGCAACACCTAACAAAGTACCTTTCCAGCCTGACAAATAAGAAGAAAAGATAAAGAAAAATACAAAATTTCAACTGAATTTATGTCTCTGTTAAAAATGTAGATGTGGTTTGTTTATTCAAAGTCCAGATATAATAAATGAATCATAAAATTAATGACTACATTATAGCGATTGTCTTAGAATTACATGCACTATACAAAGTATCTGATGCACAACAGACACTTAATGGGAATTTGCTTTTAAAAATGTTATCAAGATTGAGTTCCATAGAGATTATGTCTCCTTAATCTTCTTTCTCTCTCTCTCTTTCCTATTAACTGTGGTAATCAAACACCAAAAATGTACCATTTAAGTCACATTAAGTACACAATTCAGTATTCAAATTTGCACTATTATTCAATTTCTAGAATTCTTTCATCTAGCAAATTTGAAACTATATTCAAAAACAGTAACTTCTAATTTCTCTATTTTTATAGCCCATAGCAACCACAATTTTTTTGTTTCTATGAATTTGATTACTCTAGATACTTTATGTGTGTGGAATCATACTGAATGTATCTTTCTGTCACTGGCTTATTGCATCCATTATAAAGTCCCAGTGGTTCATGGATGCTGCAGCATGAATCAGAATTGCCTTTTTAAGATTGAATATTGTATTGTAAGTACGTTCCATTTTGCTAATCTTTTGTTACTGGACATGTATGTTGCTTCTTCCCCATGAATGTTTTGAATCAAGCTGCTATAAAGGTAGATATGCAATTATCTCTTCTAGATCTTGCTGTGAGTTCTTCTGTACATATAGCCAGAGGCAGAATTACTATAGCGTATGTTAGTTCTAGTCTTGAAATTTTTAGGGATACCCATACTTTTTCTATAGTGGCTACACCATGTTATATTCCCCTTAACAATGCAGTAAGGGTTGAATTTCCTACATCCTTAATACTTGTCATTTCCTTAGAATTGTTTTTGTTTTATTTTTCAAATAGTAGCTATCCTAGTGGATGTACAATACAATTATAGTTTTGACTTACATTTTCTTAATTATTGAGTGAGTAGTAACTTTTCACACTTCTTGGCCATTTGAAAATCAATTTTGGAAAAATATCTATTCCTTTATCGTTTTTTTGTTTGTTTGTTTGTTTTGTTGTTGTTTTTTTTTTTTTTTTGAGACAAGGTCTCACTAGCCCAGGATGGCCTTGAACTTGCTATGTAGCTGAGGAACTTCTGATCCTCCTGCCTCCACCTCCTGAGTGCTGGGATTATAAGTACATGCCATCATGCTCCGTTTAGGTGCTGGGTACTGAACTAACAGCTTCATGATTGCCAAGCAAGCACTCTATCAATTTCCAGTTCCTTTACCCATTTTTAAATCCTGCTGTTTTTTAAACTATATAATTATAGACTGTATTTAGGGTATAATCCCATATTAGATGTAATGACTTGCAAATAATTTCTACCATTGTGTTGGTTCCTTTTCTACTATGTTGATTGTGTCCTTTGATACATATGCATCTTACATTTTCATGAAGTCCAATTTACCTGTCTTTATATTTGTTTCTTCTGCTTTGAAAACCTAAAATAAAGTATTGCCTAATTAAAAGGCGTGAAGACTTATACTGTTGATTTTTTTTCCTACGAGTTTTATAATTCTGCCTCTTACAATCTAGGTCACTGATTGATTTTGATTTAATTTTTAATATTATTTTGGTAATGGGCCAGTATC
>NW_008356676.1:52322-61865 GCF_000622305.1 Nannospalax galili
AATGGTATACAAAGAGACAGCTATGCTGGGCTTGCTAACAATCTCAAATTCTCTCATGAAAGCTGATAATCCATTTCTTGTTTCCAGTTCACAAATACCACATTCACCATCCCTTTCACTGCCCATGTTACGGCAATGTATTATGCAAAGGAACCTGGCCTTGGCAGCATGGTGGTAGTGAATAGCATTTAATGTCTTCAGTAATGTCTGATGGCAGTTTTCCTCAGAGTTCAGTTTCAAATCGAAGAGATCAATCAAAACTGCTTCTGCCATCCTTTAGGAATGTTCAGTTTTCTTCTAGAAGACTTTTGTGCTCAAAAAATCAGCTGTAAAAAATTATCATTAATATGAGTAAGAAATTCTATTAATCTTATAGTTACAACAGAAATGTGTAGTGGATTTTAAAAAAGAAATAATTACATTGATCTAAAAAGTAAAATAAATCTAGAACCCAGGCCAGAAAAGTTGGTACACTGTTCATCATAAAAGAATCATGACAATTAAAGTCATCTTTTATTTTGGTGGGTGGGTATATTTTCCCAGAACAGCAACTCTGGTTTATTTTCTACATAGCAAATTTTAAGCATGAAATCACTTTTTGACATCTATCAAGTCCTGTTTTTTTAATTATGTGCCAATCAATCTGTCTGACATATCATTATTCCTGGCATGACAGTCATTTTAGATCATATCTCCTCATATGAAATACCAACATCCCTAAAGGGACGTTAAACTTATCTGCATCTGCAAATGACCATTTCTATTTCTCAAGACAGGGCCTCACTAAGTAGCACTGGCTGGCCTAGAACTCACTATGGAGAAAGCAAGCTAGCCTCGAACTCAGGAGATCATTCTGCCCCTCCCTCCACAGTGCTGAGATCAAACGCGTGCACCACCATGCCTGGCCTACAAATCACTTTTGGTAAGATAAAAGTTTATTAAGGGCTGGAGAGATGGCTCAGCGGTTAAGAGCACTGACTGCTCTAGCAGAGGACTGGGCTTCGATTCCCAGCGCCCAGATGACAGCTATGAAAACCGTCCTTAACTCCAGTTCCAGGGAAATCCGAAGCCCTCTTCTGACCTCCGCAGTATTGCACGACACGGGTGCACTCACATACATGCAGGCAATACACTCATACACAGAAAATAAAAATAATAAATAGAATATTTTTAAAAAGTTGATTAATAGACGCTCCCCCTGCCCGCACGCCAGGATTCCTACTTGGCAATTGTCTACATAAGCGACAGCAATTTGGATCAGAGAAGCTTTCCGGTTCTTGCCCCCATTTTCCCACCTGCACCCCAGTCCTCCGGTCCAGGCGGGGATTCCCTCTACCCCTCCGAAGGTGCAGTCCCGCTGGCCCTTAAACCTGTCCCAACCTTGGCTGGTGGGGGGCGGCGGATGGAAAGGGGGGCCAGCGGAGCGGGGGGGGGGCGGCGGGGTGAGGGGGAGCGCTGCCGGCCGTAGGGGTACACGCACGGCGTTTCTGCTCCGCGGTCCCAGCGCACGGTTCCCGGCGGCCCCAGACGGCTGACAGACTCACCTACGCCCTGTCGCGCTCTCCTTCGGCGAACGCGGAGCCCAGAGGCGCGAGCGAGCGCGTCTGCTGGAAGGGCACGCCAGCCCTCGGGCTCCCGGCCTCCCTGTGGCGCACGGTTCGCGCGGGCGTGTTCGAGCTCTGGTGGGACGGGGAGGTCGCGGAGGTGACCGGCGACACAGCGCGGGGATTCCCAGCCGCCGGCAGTTCCGGGTCTGCGTCGCCGCGCCGAGGCCGGAGCAAGCGGGGCTGTGGTGCTGGCGGCGGGACGGGGTCTGACTAGGGGCCTGGCCAGGCCTGGCGGGTTCTGACCGAGCAGCGGGCGCGAGGCGAGCGGGCCCCGACGGGAAGGGGCAGCGGGACGTGTGGGGAGCGTGCTGAGGGGAACGCGGGGCGGGTAGCCTTCGTTGGTGGCCTAGGGGACTGCGGAGGACGTGCTGAGCCAGCAGTGTGGGCAGGGCGCCGGCTCAGCGTTTAGCAACCACAGCCCGGGTTCTGTAAGGGGCCCTCTGGGGGCTCCTCTGTGTGGCGGATGATAGGTTTTTGCATATGTTTTGTTTTTAGTTTCTAGACACAAGTTAGTTGGTTCTCCATTTTTTTGCCTTTCCGCTGATGGTGTGCTTTTTTTCTTCTGGGACTAACAGTCTTGATGGCCACCTTCACGTGTGTTGAAAACACAGATGCCCCATGGGCCCCTTAAAAAATATGTACCCGTGCCAGGTATGATGGCACCTGCTGTTAATCCCAGCACTTGGGAGGCAGAGGCAGGAGGATCTCTCTGAGATCGAGGCCAGCCTGGTCTACATAGCAAATTCTGTCAACTGCGGGTACAGGGAGATCCTATCTCAAAACAAGCAAGCAAGCAAGCAAGCAAGCAAACCTGTCCCTAATAGGTCAGAAAGCATTCTTAGACTTATAATAAAGTCATAATTAAGCATCCTTCTTTCCTCCAAGAGTTTAATGGGTTTTTGTTTTGTTTTGTTTTGTTTTAAATACTGAGTAGCTAACATATGGAAATCAGATAGTATTGTAAAGGGAAAAATATACAACTTTCGAGAAAGGATGGTTTTTGTAGAACTGGCTATGGTGGAAGGAGGGGACCCTTTATCTTCATTGGTGTTCCTGTAAGTGCTGAAGAAGTTTTTCCGGTATGAAAAAGAATTAGATATCTAGGAGTTTGGAAGAGCTCTTGTAATTGTGGCCCTGCCTCTACTTTACTAGAGACCAAGAGAATTAGCCCAGAGAAGAACCCACTCCCAGTAAACCTGGCCACTTCTTTTGGTCAAATTTGTATTTTCACTGGGCACTTTTAGAATGTTATCTCAAGCAAAATGGAAGATTTTTTTTTGAGGGAGGGGGCTTGAGATAAGGTCTCCCTGTAACCCCAGCTTGTCTAAAACTCACCATATAGACCAGGTGACATAGACGAGGCTGGCCTTGATCTTGCAGAGAGATCTGCCTGCCTCTGCCCCTGGAGTCCTAGGATTAATGGTGTGCACCACCACTCTGGTCTGAGAAGTTTTATTTTTAAATTTACAAAGCAGGTTTAAAGCATTTATATGTTTATGCCCAATGGTGAGTTTAGATTCTCTCATCAACAGTGTGGCAGTAAAAACCAAACAAAACTTTCAAAATAGTGATGTTGTTAGGGAAGTTGTATATTGTATTTGCATGCCACTTCCTTTGCCATCTGGTCCTGGTCTCATTTCTTAACTCTCACCCTGTTCTCATACAACTCCAGAGCTGCTCAGTCCTGGGTGCACAAATGAGCTACACATAGAACTAAAAAAACAAAAACAAAAACAAAAAAAACAGAAACTTGTAAGGACCCCATACTCCAGCCAAATATCAAATCAGAATCTCCTGAAGTCAAGCCTGGGCCTGCTTTCTTGTTTTAATCATACAGATGATTCAGATGTATAATTCAGTTGGAAAATAAAGAACTGCTGTATTCTTAAGCCATTCCAGTAAAGGCTGCTCTTTGCATAGGCCAGGTGATAAGTAGTTTGCTGTACTTTGAACACATCTTTTTGTGTATTTGTTTAACTGCTTCTAGTTGTTCAAGACTCCAAGTTCAAACATAACCTTTCTTGATGCCCCATCCCTTCACCAAGGAGAATGGCTTCTTTAGTTTTTTCTTCATATACAGGAAGCCCTCTTATAGGTCTAGTTTGGACCCATATTCAAGCAATAAGTTGAAACACTTGGCTAAATATTTACCTGTACACATTATAAGGATGGACATGATAGTAAAGAAAATTAAGCCAGAAAATTGTGGACAAGCATAGCATAGTATTTTAAACTTTTTATTTTAACCTATCATAACTGCATGCTCATTTACCAATCGAGAAAGTTCAGGACCTTTTTTGTACATGGCCTACTTATTTGAATTCTGCATTGCATCTCTTGCATAAACAATATAGCTACACTTCAGCATAAAATTTTCCCAAAGCTTTGTCTTTAAGAGGAAAATAACTTTAATGGCACCTGTAAAAGAACATGAGCATGTTTATCCTTTACAAAATCTTTCATAGCTATGGCACACCCTTTATTGTGTCTTTTCAAATATTAAATACATATTTTAAAGAAAAAAATTATGTACTATATAATTACATAACATCTAATTAAGTTATAAAGGCTCAGTATCAAGTACAACTGGTATAAACAGGTTTGAGAACAAACACAATTTATGGTATGGTTACATAGTTCAACTGGTAGAACAGACCTAGGCAGACTGGCTAGAGAGCAGTTTGCTAACCGTGATCACTGGGCACATTATTGGAATTAACCACTGACAATTTACAAAGGCAATTAAGAAAAAAAAAAAAGATGAGTTGGTTAGAAGTCAAGTAGGCTAAGAAAGCATCCACTGTGTGTCTCTAAATTATTTAACTGTATGCCACAGAGGCTTACAGTACTTTGAGGCTGACTGTTAAGGTGAGCCACTGGAAAACCCCACATGTCCTTATACTATAATGTAAATCTTAGGAGAATGGTAGAATTTTTAAAACTGAAAAATTTTTTAATTTATTAGATTTTTAAATTTTGTGACTGTGTGCATGTGTGTGCATGCATGTGTATGTGTTATGGCATATGTGTAGTGTTTATAACAAATTCGTGAGAGTCAGTTCTCTCCTTCCACTGTGTGGATCCCAGAGATAGAACTCAGATCTTCAGACTTGGCTGCAAGCACCTTTACTCATTAAGGCATCTCCCTGGTCCTGAACAATTATTTTTAAGTGACTTGACACAAGGTTTATGGGTTTCTAGAAGCTCATGTTAGGGTCCCTGGGGCTGCCAAAACAAATTACCAGAAATTGGATGACTTAACAAAAACTTGTTCTCTCCTAGTTATGGAGACTAAATTGTGAAACCGAAATGCTGGCACAACCTTGCACTTTTTGAAGGTTCTCAGTATCTTTTATTTTCTGATGCTGCTCAGCCTGACCGCCCCAGAAGCTATATGACTTAGGATCCAGGCCCTCATCTTCAAATGGCTTTTCCTGTGTCTCTTGATTGTCAAATCCCTAACTTTCTCTTGTAAGGACACATGTATGAAAACAAACGAAGGTTAACAAAATTAGGAGTAGGAGAGACTTGTTTATTTAGAGTTTGCAAGGGAGTCTGGCATCAACAGTTATGTTTTTGCAGAGAATCAAAGACAGGCAGAAGAGTGGGTACCACCTGACTAGAGGTATTAGCATTGGGGAATCAGTAAAAAGCCATCAAGAAGGGAGGCATTCTCTGTTATTGATTAGGGGTAAATATTTGGCTTCCTCTGGTAGGCCCCACGTTGGAAGTGGGGTTAAGAATTAGGTAAAATCTGAGGCTAGAGAGATGGCTCAGCAGTTAAGAGCACTGACTGCTCTTATAGAGGACCCAGGTTCAATTCCCAGCACCCACATGGCTGCTAACAACTGTCTGAAACTCCAGTTTCAGGGGATCCGACACCCTCTTCTGACTTCCACAGGCATTGCATGACACACATGCATTTACACACATGTAGGTAATATACTTATATATTAAAAAAATAAAAATAAATAAAATGCTTTTAAAAAAGAATTAGATAAAATTGGGTTGGAGAGTTGGCTCAGTGGTTAAGAGCACTGGCTGCTCTTGTAGAGGTTCAATTCCCAATACCACATGGCAGCTAACAACTGCCTGTAACTCCAGCTCCAGGGGAATTTGATGCCGTCTTCTGACCTCTGTGGACATTGTATGACACAAGTGCACCTACCTACATGCAAACAATATACTCATATACATAAAATAATTTATATAATAATGATATATTTTTAAAACATACTCAAAGTTACTTTTAAAAAGAGGGAGGTAAAATGTCAGTCACTAATCAGGCACTGGCCATTTGGGGCCATTTGTTATAACTTGGCTTCCTGGATTGTTACTTGAGATAGTGGTCTGACATCTATAAGCCTTATATATAGGTAACGGGCAGGCCTTATTCTAGTTACTGTAGATAATGGTTTGGTTGGTTGTAGATCATGGGTCAGAATTCTATTTTTACATGTAGTAAGAGAAACAATGGTTTGGCCATTGTTTGCACTTGTAATTGAATTTAATTCAGACTGAACCTTATCTTGAGATTATTAACCTAATTTTATCTTCAAAGATCCTTCTGCCAAAAAGGTCATATTCATAGGCTTTGAGGGTTATGACATAAACTTACCTTTTTGGAGTCACCATTCTTTTTGGTTTAAAAGTCATCCTTACTTGTTTAGGGTTGGAAAGACCTTATCCCCTTAGTGTCCTGAATAAGGCAAACAAGAACTATAATTTCTGTCCCATGGGCAAGAACTTTTTGGAAAAGGCTGCCTGGACAATATTTAAAGATTGATTTTGAGCTGCAAAGCAAATTCTGTGTCTACATTTCAAAATGATATATTTTGGCAATCTATTATGATCAAAACATGCATGTGCGAGAAATGTCACCTTTGATAGAAAGTTAGAAACAATATGAGAATTATGAATGTTGACTGTATTACCTTAGATAGGCAGTTAGGGAACAATATAAACCCTATAGTTTCTTTCTATTTGGAGTATCCTGAAATTTTAATCTCATTGCCAGGCCAGAGAAGGGAGAATCTTTGGTTCAGCAGATTCTAAAACCCTTGTTTTAGATATTATAATGGATTTTTGTTTGTTAAGACAGAGTACTATTATATTGCCCAGACTGGCCTCGAACTTGGAATCCCCTTGCTCAGGGCGTGTACCATTATCAAATCCAGGCCTTTATAACATGTATATGAGTGTGTGTGTGTGTGTGTGTGTGTGTGTGTGTGTGTGTGCGCGCGCGCGTGCACGCGTATATATGCATACTGTTTACATGTTTGGAGCCAAACAGTGATTTGGGGAGTACTGTTCTATCACTCTTCCCCTTATTCTCTTGGTTGGTCTTTTACTGAACCTGGGAGACAGAAAGCTCCAGCAATCCTCCTGTCTCTGTACCACCCCTCCCTCCAGCATTGGGGTTACAGCACATGTGGCCATACTGGCTGTTTACATGAGTGCTGGGGATTTGAACTCAGGTCCTAAAGGCTTGTGTACCAGATGCTTTTACCCACCGAGTCATCTTCCCAGCATTACTATTGTAAAGTTTTAATGTTTTGACTTAGGAATTTCTTTGGATGAGTCTATTAATATCCTAACATTTTTAACAATATTGTTGACAGTTTTGCAGTCTGTATGCATTGATTTACATAATTCTAATGAATTATCAGTCAATGGCAGTAGATTTTCCTTTTTCCATTCCACTGTAGAGATCCAGGAAAAACAACAAAAACTAAATCTTTTCCAATTTTACAGCAGATATCCTCTTAAGAATAGTTGATTTAAAAAATGTTATGTAAGAATTCTTCTTTATGTTGATTCATGATTCAGAAATAGTCAAGAAATATCAGTTATTTTCTCATAATATAAATCTATTTTTCTTCATTCTTTAGGTTATGTCTTCAAATAGTTTAGGAAATACAAAGAGTAGAATACCATTTGTCTTCATAGAGTTTATAATCTAAGGGGAAGAATAATAAAATAACGAACATTATAAGAATAAAAGTTGTTGAGTGTCCACCGTGGTCAGGGTTGCTGAGTGCTTTACTTGCGTGGCTTCATTTCCTGCATAGTCCCCAAAGCAGCACTGATGCAGCAGTTCTTTTATTGTTCTCTTGTTTCTGATCAGGAACCTGGCACTCTGCTTAGAAATAATTTGCCAATTAAGTTAGTAAATGGTGCAACTTAAGTTAAAAATGAGCTCCATCTTATTCTAGAACCTCTAGTGGTCTCTGTCATAGTATATAGAGAAGTAATTGTACTGAAAAGAGAAATCACACCTGCCTAGAAAGATCAAGCAAGACTTCTTAAAGAAGATGCTGTCTGAATTAGAGTTAAGTTGATAGATTGGCTGTAATTTTGGCATAATCAGAACAGTGTTTCAGGAGCATCATTATGTCAAAACAGGATGCATTGCAGTAGAGATAGATTATAGTTACACACTTACTATGTGCCAGGCACATCTCTACTGTCATGAAGCTTGCATTAGTTGAAAGATACAGAAAAGAAACAAGTAGAAAATATGCCAGTGATGATAAATGTTGTTAAGAAAAACAGGGCTGGAGACATGCTTCAGTCAGTAAAGTGCTTGTGGAGCATGCATAAGGACCTGAGTTGGACCCTCTCTCCCCAACCAGAACACAGGTTCAAACTGCAGGCACAGTGATACATTCCTGTAATCATGCACTAGTGGGGCAGAGATAGGAAGATCCCTTGAGCATGTTGGACAACCAGTCTAGCCAATCAGTGAGCTGCATGTTCAGTGAGAGGCCCTGTCTCAAAAAAATAAACTAGATGATTGAGGAAGGCACCCAGCATCTACCTCTGCCTCCACATGCATGTACACACACACACGCACACACACACACACACACACACACACACACACACATATGAACAGGTACTACACAAACATACACACACAAAAAGAAAGCAAAGCCAAAAATGAAACCAAACAAAAACAGAGGATGAAAGAATGAGGTCATGTTTTAGAGAGTTGTCAGGGAAGGATTCCCTGGTAACACATTTCTTGATAACACATTATCTGGAAGTTGTAAGGAATGATTGGATTCTAATAACTTAAAGGTGGACCAGTAAGTTTTACAAAAAGAATAGTAACATATAGAGTCAAGATTCTACCTTGTCACTTGGGTGGGACAAGTAAGGCACGGGCCTGGGACAGCCTTCCTATGGGCTGTCTTTAAGGATTTCCCAAAGGGCCTATGAATACCAACAATAAACTCTTTTTGATTATCTTTGGCAAGTCAGGTTAAATTGTTCTTGGCTCTACGTCGTCTTAGAGTCTTCCCTGCTAATGAGTCTAGGGTTTAGGACCTGAACAATAACAATGAGGTAGAGAATACTGTGAAGGAGCAGGTTTAGTGGTGATGATGGAGGGGACATAGGGACAAGAGTTTAGCTTGGAAGTTCAAATGCCTTTTAGAAATCCAAGTGTGGATAGGCATAGGACATAGAAAATCTGGTCTGAGTCTGTAGCTCAAGAAGGATGTTCAGGCTGGAGATGTAAATTTAGGAATGCTCAGCCTCTAATAGATCTTAAAACATGGAACTGGATGGCATACCTGTGTAATGAGTAACACAGAGCAGGAAGGTGAAGACTGAACACTAGGTCTGTCTAGTACCAGTGAGAAAGATGAAAAGGAACAAGCAAAAGAAATGAAGTATGGTGTTTCAGAGAAGACAGTCATGTGTCAAATATGATTGAATTTTCCTTTGAATGTGGAAACAGAGGTCAGAGATTCCATGCACAAGTGTTTTAAAGGGTGGGAGCTTGACTTCAGTGGGCTCAAGAAGAACAAAGGAAGGAAAGAGGTTAGCAAGTATCTTGGCTATAAAGAGGATCAAAGAAAGGAGTCAATAGCTGAAGGGGATTATAGGCTGATAGTGTGATGATTGGTATTCCTCTTGGTTAGATTCT
>NW_008356676.1:61889-70253 GCF_000622305.1 Nannospalax galili
CAAATTATGTTGAGGCAACATTCAAAGAGTAAGTAAGGTTTTTGAAAATGTGAGAAAAGAGGGCACAGCAGAGGATTAGCGTTCCACAGGACACGGACACTGTTAGTATAAGAAAAAGGTACACTAATATCTAAGTACAGGTAGAGAAAGACTGGTAGATGAGTAATTCACCAACATCTCTGATATTCTCAGCTATTAGTTAAATAAGCAGGTAGATTATCAACTGAAAGATAAGAAGAAAAGAGATAAGGCAGATTTGAAGACAGGAGGAGTGGAATAACCATCTATGAGATTTGTGGATCTAAGGGCCGTAGTCAAGGACCCAGGAAACACAAATTATCTTGAATTTACAGTGAGACTGCAGTACTGTTGTGTGTCTCTTTTAAAGCCTTTCAAGTCACTGGAATGTAAGTGTAACAACTGTTTGAGGTTTTACCAGGAAATAGGGAAATAAATATAAGAGAATTGACAATGAGCGCAAAGTAACCTTTGCATTCTGTTGGGTTTCTTTTGTTGTTTGTTTTGTTTTGCTTTTTTCATTCTTTGTAAAGAGATAATTTTTGAGGGACCGAGGAATGATGAAAAGTAGGAACATTAATGGATTAGGAGTACTGGTATGACTAGATAGCTCTTAGAGTCACAGTCTAGATGGAATGAACTCAAAAATGTAAAAGTAGCTGAGTTAATGTATAAGGTATTGCTATAACCTGCAGGTGGTTGGGGAGAATGGATGAGAGATGTGAGAGATGTCAAGAAACTGAGAGGCCAAGGCATATGGTATACTACCTCTGTGGATGTTGAAATTTCAAAGAAATAAAAAAGAAATAATGATAGACAAATGGTAGGTTATGTGCCCTGATCTAGGAGTGAGGAGGGGAACTCCAGAAGTGAGTTTAACAGTGAGGACGGGTGAGGCTTAGTTTGATGGCATTTACTCAAAGAAACTAGAAACGTTTTCTTTCCTTATTTTTTTTTTTTTTTTTTTTTTTTTTTTTTTTTAGACAGGGTCTCTCTGTAGCTACAGCTGGCTAGGATTTGCCTCTGCCTCCTGAATGCTGGAATTAAAGGCTTGTGCCACCACACATCCTGATTGTTAAGGAGCTTCTCCAAGACAGAATATCTTTATCTTAGAGGAAGTTGCTGTATACCATTAGTGCTAAGGAGGCTGTGGAGAAATGGGAACTCTGATACCTGGTTGTAAATTAGTACAGCCAAAATGGACCCAGAATGGGGGTACCTCAAAAAACTAAAAAATGAAACTACTTAAGACCCAGCACTCCCACTCATGAGTATATGTCCAAAGGGGAAAAAAAGGAAATGCAATTGGCATATAGAAGAATACAGCATACGAAAATGGTAATGAGAAATAGAAAAATGCCTCACTTCTAGACTTAGTGACTTGATGAAGCAGCAGTATTTTTGGATTTCAATTAAAGCAAAAAAGAAAAGAGCAAGTTCACACAAGAGGTTGAAGACTGCTGAAGATGAACCTTGAGTTTCAAAGATGACAAAGGATGAGTTGGGGAGTGTAACAGCATCGCATTAAGGACTTGCCAAGCTCATAGGTAGGAGTGATCTAACAGTCTGCAGGCTTCTCCTAGAGACCAAGGTTAGCAGAAATATGGAATATAAGGGGAACAGTGCCCCATTTCAGGAAGACTATACAAGTGGCCTTGATCTGGAGGAGAGATTGGACTCGCCAGGAAGATTACTGACCTAGCAGCAATTTGGAGCATGAAGAACTCATTGGGTTCCCTACTGAATAATGCACATTGTCACGTTGAAGCCATTGGATGAAATAGTAACTCACACAAGAAAACTGGATGGTGGTAGAGTGAATAGAAAAGAAGTTCAGTGGTAGAATATGTCCTTAGCACGCACAAGGCCCAGCACCAGAAGAAAGAGGAAATTAAAGTAACAATTTAGTTTCATTCTGAAGTGAAACATAAAGACACACTTCTTCCCTTAAAAGCCATCATACTCTTCCTTGATCTGTTTGTGCTTCATTGGGCTTTTCTGTCAGTGTCTACCTCATACAGTTAAATGAATTCATTTATCTAAAATACTTAGAGCACTACCCGGCACAGAATAAATATTACACATACTGCTTTTAAAAAATCTAAAGTACTTAGTATCCAAAACAAAGTAGACATGAAAAAAGAAGCCATTTATCACTGCAATCAATGGAAAGAATTGACTCAATGTATAGCATGCGTTTTCAAGGCAGGCAAGTGAAATTAAGGATGAAGCTGTGACTATAAAACTAAACAAATATGCTATAGGATATAGGATTTGAATTCATTATCACTAATCTGAGATAGTTCTGCATGTGATGAGGGATGGACATAGAACATTGGCATAAACAAGAAATGGAAAATAATAATTCACATGTGATTATGATAATATGCTAACTAAAGATTTGTTTAGCTTGATAAACTATTTCTAGGTAGATTTCAGTCTCTTTACCTGGGACACAGCTTAGTTTTGTTTTACTTTTGTTTATATTCTAGTTCAGTCCTTCTAGTTTTGAAAGTCCATGTGACTTTTGTGTGAGTGTGCTGAGGAAATATTCTTAGTGATTTTTACAGAATTCTCTGTGGAGACTTCCTTACATGTGCCTTACTTTTAGGATATTTCATTTTTTTGTGTCTTGCAAAGTTTGCAGTCACTTTAGTATAATTTGGGAAGAGTTATATATTCTATAAATATTTTGTTTTTTTGCTCACTGTCAACTAGACAAATCCTTATGCACAAATGTTAAATGGGAGATTGTAGCTGCCAAACTCAAAAGTATTTACCTACATTGAATCCATTTTATTAATCACAAAAGTCATTTCCTCTGGACAGGAAAATTCAGATGCTATTTTTTCCTAATGCCAGCAGCACCTTTGACTCTGTCAAGTGAGCACTCCTGGGTTAGCATAATTCTCTCCTCATTTTTCAATGGAGAAAAACATCAATACCTTCATCTTATCAGTTACTCCCAAATAAAGGATAGATAAATATGATTTTAAACCTACTTAGGACCTACCCTGGTCAAAATAACACTGGATTGAAGTACTATCTGCATATTTTGTACCTATGGAAGAAATTACTAAATAGTCTTAGAATCAATTCTCACATCTGCTGGTTATTGTTTCAAAATCTGTTTCAACACAATACTGGATATTCCTGCTATTAATCCATAATAGCTACTCAGCATATGTTAAGTACTGCATTTATGTATTATATACAAGATTATGTTATATTTAGTTATTACTTCACCTGTGAGGCTTCACAGATCTACACGGATAAAAGGAAAAATTTATTCAAGGTCCTAACAGTTGAAAAGCAAGAGAACCAAGATTCAAATGTAGTTTTACTTTCCTTCCAAAATCCTACTTAACCACTGTAATTTTTTTTTTTTTTTGGTCTTTTTGAGACAGGGTCTCTCTGTAGCCCCAGCTACAGAGTCCTGGAACTCACTATGTAGACCAGGCTGGCCTTGACCTCACAGAGATCCGCCTGACTCTGCCTCCTGAGTGCTAGGATTAAAGGTGTGTGCCACCATGCCCGGCTTTAACCTCTATATTTTAATTATTGGTGTTAATGGTGAAATGTCCTTAACATTCATACAATGTATTTAATAAAACAACCATCAGGGTCATAAATATGTAACAAGGAAAATTAAACATTACCAATGTAGATTGTTTTATAGGAATAAAGAAGGTGAACTAAACCAGGGGAAAGAACTAGTAGACAAAGAGAATGTCAGGGGACAAAGAAGGGAAGAATGAAGACATTTCTAAAGAAGGTAAGGAAGCAGTCTTAATAAACAGTTGAAAGATTAGCAGCAGAAGCAACAAAAAACTAGAGTAATCTTGCTAAAATGGTAGCAAGTTAGAGCAGAAGGAAGCGGTCATTTCAGCAGGAAGAGACATTGAGAGTGTGTAGATAACAACTTTAAAAACAGGCTTATAATGAAAATTCAACTAAAATTGCTTTTGCTTGTTATGGTAACACTGTACTTTTAATATATGTGCAAGTTGTCTAAATTAAAAAATTAAAAGAGTCAAAATATTTATACTGTCCCATAAAGGAACAGGATTAATATCACAGTAAGCAACTTTGAACTGCCATTACTATTGCTTTGGGTCTTGATTTTGCTTAGAGTCAGAAAAAGGAGACTACCAATCCTAAATCCAGCTACTTATGAGAAAAATTTTTTTTAAATGCCTTGTATAAAGAAATGCAACTTTCTTAAGGTGTCTACACTTAATTTTTATTAAATTATTCTTTTGTCTAGCTATGAGCAAAGAAGACAAGTCTTCATTAACTGATGCTGTGGAGCAAGTTGCCAAACAACAACAGTTGCAAAGATCAGAACTAGAGAAGCATAAAAAAGTTCTGTTCCATTTGCAGGTAACCAATTTCATATACACTTTTAAATGTCTCTAATTTTCTTTCGAATTTTTATTGAAAGCCAACTTATAAGAAATAGAGTCTGGGCTGATATCTGTTCTGCACAGCAAGCAGGAGATCCTGCGTCCCATCCCCAGAACCCTCATGGTTGTGCCTGAGAAGGTGGAGAAAGGCAGATCCCTGGACTCCCTGACCAGCCAGCCTAGCCTACTTAGCAAGCTCCAGATCAATGAAGTCAGTGGCACTGAAGAATGACAGCTGAGGTTGTCCTCTGAATTCCACATTCATGCACACACTCATGCATGTGCACCTTTACACACTCCCCCAGCAAAACAAAAAGATTCGATTGTGTGATTCATTTTCAATTTGTATGTATTCCCTAGATTATTCTGTTCTCCTTAAGTAGAATCATACAGTGTTCTAGGCTTACTCCCATACAGTGTCATTGTAGCAACAAAGTCATTGCAACTGTAGTGTTTAAGTATATAAAACCCAACATGTCACATAGAATCATTTTAAATTTACCCCATGTTAGTTTTTTCCCCTAAAACCATGAATTCAAGAAAACCAGTAAAGCCATGGCTTGTGAATGATTAGATATGAATGAGCATTTCAGTGGCCACCCTCTGTGCTATCTCCTCTTCACAGTGCATTCTAACCCCCTTCAGGGAGAGTGGGAGCCCATCTCAATCTTTGTATGCAGCATAATTAAACACAGCTGCCATCTATGACTATGACTAGAGAAATGAAAACAGGGCAAAGATTGTTATTAACTACATCATAGAAAAGAAAAAAATGGGCTGTGGGAGTGAACTGCCTCGTTTGGAAGGCCAGGTTTGCAAATTTCAGCTCTACAGTTAAGTTTGTCTGTGCATCTTTTTCCTCATTTATAAATTAGAGCTAATATTACTTGGCTACAAGGGTTTTATAAGCATTAGCGTGAACTTATAAAGATGTATAAAATACCATATTAGAGGCCCCAGTAAAAGTATAGGCCTTGATTTTGACATTGACTTAAGCATTAATGCATTAGCAGACATACAAGGATGGTAATTATATTAATGTGGTAGTATAGATTTCTTATACCTATTTCTATTGCTACTCCCTTTTAAAAAATATTTTATTATTATTTTTGTTTTATGTGCTGAGTGTATTGCCTGTATGTATATAAGTGCATTCATGCCATACAGTGCCCATGGAGGTTAGAAGAGGGCATTGGATACCCTGGAATTGGAGTTATGGATGGTTGCTAGATGCCTCATGAGTGCTGGGAATCAAACCCACGTCCTCTGCAAAAGCAGACAGTGCTCTTAACTGCTGAGCCATCTCTCCAGCCCCATTAGTCACTTCTAAAAAAAATTTCCATAATAGAATATAATACAAAAATAATGTCAGAAGGAAACTTTTGTTGGAAATGGATATATTTTTTATCTTAATTGTAGTGATGGCCTCAGAGCGTATGAAAAGTGACAGAATTTGGTGCCAGCAAGATGGCTCACTGGGTACAGTGGAAGCTGACATCTTGAGTTTTATTTCAGGAACCCACAGTGGAAGGAGAGAACCAACTTTTTAGAGTTGTTCTTTGACCTGCCCATGCATGCCAGAACATGCATACATTCTCTCTCTCTGTTTCTGTCTGTCTGTCTCTCACACACACAAATAAATAAATAAATAATAAATAAATAAATAAATAAATAAGCTTAAATGCAATTTTAAATAGGTGGAATTTGCTGACCTCAATTTGGTCTCAATAAAGCTGTAAACATAAAAAGGAAAGCAGATGAGAGAGAGGGAAAAATAGGAGCAGTACTAGTAACAATATATTTCTAATGTAAGGGTAGAAATGAATCAAAAGAAAAAGATACTAACCCAGTAACAAAATATAATCACCAAATTGGTGCAAATGTTGTATGGAGTTAATATCTGAATTGTTGGTGACTTGATGTAGCCAGGAGAATATCTCTCCCTTTTCTTACCATTATGTATGTATCCCTGATTTCATAAGTATTTATTGATCATCACTTTGTTCTAGGTACCGATTTAAGAGTTAGTAAGATGTGGGCTGGAGAGATGGCTCAGCAGTTAAGAGCACTCATTGCTCTTGCCAAGGACCTGGGTTTGATTCCCAGCACCCACATGGTGGCTAACAATTGTCCATAACTCTGACACCCTCTTCTGACTGGGTATTGCATGACACTGGTGCATGTACATATATGCAGGCAGTACACTCATACACATAAAAAATAAAAATAGTAAAATATTTTAGAAGAGTTAGTAAGGTGATGATGAAGAAGATGGACAAAGTTCTTGCAGTCATAGTGCTTACATTCTAGTCTGGGAAGAAAGCTGTAAACAAACAGATAAAAGGAAAATAATTCCAGAGATTGATGCATTTCAGAGGAAATGCTGTAAGGCAATATGTAGAAGGTAATGGGGTGGAGTGTGACTGCTTCCTTTTTTGTTTTGATTTCACAAAGACTGTTCTGAGGAATAATAGCAGTCAAATGTGAAAGACAGAAACCCAGCAGGTAATAGCGAAGGGCAAAGAATTTTTAGCATTTTTATTTATTATTTGTGTTTGTATGTGTAAGTGTGGACATGGGCATTCCATAGTACTCATGTGAGGATCAGAGGACAACTGGTCTCTTTTCCAGTTGAAGGAAGTAAAGTTCCTACTGAGCCGTCGTCCCAGCCTGGGGCTGGGAATTTTAAGTTAGATGAATCAATAATTATAAATCTCCATAAGTAGGAAGGAACTAAACCAAGGACAGCCTTGACTTATACCTTTTATCAATGCCTTCCTGACATCTAACACATAGGCCAGATCAGGCAAGGCTAGGCCAGGTGATATGGAACTTGCCTAACTCCACCACCAAAAAAAAAGTCTCTAATAAGACAGAGAAATTTCCTTGTACTTAGGATCTGAAGGGAAGCAAGGGACCTGAGAGGCTCCTGGTTGTCTCCTCAGGGCCACTCAGGGCTGTCTATAGCTGTGATGTTATATCTCTGCTAATGCTCTTTTACTAAGAGCCTCATCATGGCTGGCTTATGGCCATGAGCATGGGAGTAATAAAGCCCATTCTGAAAGGTAATTTTATGCCAGTTCCTTTCAAAGAGCCTGCTTTCTTTGTCATTTATAACAATTATGATGTGTTCCCATCATGGGTGGACATACATTCACCTCTTGATTCTGAATCTGATCACGTGACTAGCTGTAGTGTTAGCAGAGGTGACTCAAGCAAAGCTTTAAAATGCTATTACATAGCTTAGTTTCCATGTTTCTGTGTCTGGAATTATCATAAGAAAGATCTGCCTGGGCTGGCCCACTGGCATATAATACATACAAAACAAAGTCAGACATCTCTGTCAACCAAGTTAAGACCAACTTACATTGTCTTACGACCAGCCAGTACCCATTTATTCATCATTCCCCAAATCCCACTGCCCTCCCTACAGCCCCTCCCCCCTCCAGAAGGCTTCCTTCCTTCTCCCAGTTAGTCCCCACTTCTGCTTTCCTTGTACATGTATTCCATTACCTCTCTATTTCCCACCTCCCTTAAGATGACTTCCTCCTTGCTCATGATCCCCATTCTAGTTTCATGACTGACAAAACACATCTCCAGATATACACACAAACATGTATGTTCCTCATATGAGAGAAAACATGGCATTGTGCCATTTGTTTTTGTGAGGCTGGCTTACTTCATCCAGCATAATGATTTCCAGTTTCCTACAAGTATCATGATTTCATTTTTCATTATGTCTGCATAAAATTCCATTGTGCAGATGTACTATATTTTCTTTACTCATTCATCAGTTGATGGATACCAGGCTGGTTCCATTTCTTGACTATTGTGAACAGTGCAGCTATAAACATGGATATGCAAATATCTCTTTGATATGCTGATTTAGACCACTTCAGAAATGTGGGGGGGGGTGGGGGGGTGGGGGGGTGGATGGGTG
>NW_008356676.1:70276-90287 GCF_000622305.1 Nannospalax galili
TGGGGGGGTGGATGGGTGTCCATCCGAGCATGGGTGTAGCTTGGTCATGTGCTAATTCTATTTTCAGTTTTCTGAGGAACCTCCATCTTGATCATTGGCAGTATATGAGGGTTCCTCTTTCTCTACATTCTCCCTGGCATTTGTTGTTTGTTTTATTCGTGATCACCATTCTGACTGGGGTGAGATAAGATAGACTCTCAAAGCAATTTTAAATTGCAGCCCGCTAATGACTGTGGCTGTTGAACACTTTTTCAAGTATTTCTTAGCCATTTGTATTTCTTTTTTTTAAGTGATATATTCAGTTCATTGGCCCACTTACTGATTTGTTCTTTGGGTATGTAATTTTTTCCTGTTCTTTATATATCCTAGATATTAATCTGCTGTCCAATTGTGAATTGGCAAATATTTTTTCCCATTTTGTTTGCTGTCTTAACCATTTTGATGAGTGTTTCCTTTGTTGTACAGAAACTTCTTGCTTCCAAGTCATCTCATGTGTCAGTTCTTGGAATTATTTCCTGTGTTATTATATCACCCTTGACTACATCTTTGTGTGGGGATGGGGGAGAGTGTATGTATATGTATATGTATGTATATGTATATATTCATGTATGTGTTCCTCAGTAAGTTTCCATCTTAATTTTTGAGACAGGGTCTCCCACAAAACCTGGAGCTCACCAACTTGGCTAGGATGGTGTCACCAAATTAGCTACTTTGCTTTCTATTGCTGGGATGAAACACTCTGACCAAAGCAAACGTGGGGAGGAAAAGTCTCATTTGCTTTATGTGTCCCAATCACAATTCCTTACTGAGGAAAGCCAGGGCAGGAACTCAGGGCATAAACCTGGAGGCAGAAAGTGAAGCATGGACCATGGAGGAGTGCTGTTTGTTGGCTTGCTGCTAGACCTGTGCTCAGTCTTCTGCCTGGTACAATCCAGGACCACCTATTCAGGAGAGGCACCACACACTGTGAACTGTGCCCTCTCACATCACTCAACAATCAAGAAAATGCCTCACAGACATGCCTACAGGCCAATCTGATAGAGGAAATTTCCCAATTGAGGGTCCCTCTTCCTAGAGCCAGCCAGCTCCAAGGATCCACCTGTCGCCCTCCCCCCCATACACGTCTGAGGTTACAAGTGCATGCTGTGATGCTCAAACTTTTGTGCAGGTGCTAGGGATCTGAACTCAGGCCCCCACACTTGACAGCAAACACTGACTGAGCCGTCTCTCCAGCCTTCTTATGCCTGCTTTTGTCTACAAGTTTAAGAGTCTCAGGGCTTACCTTAAGGTCTTTGGTCTACTTTGAATTGGTTTTGGAGCAAGGTGAGAGAGATGTATCTAATTTCATTCTACTACATGTGGAAGTTGAAGTTCCACAGCACCGTATGTCAAAAAGGCTGGGTTTTCTGCAATGTGTGGTTTTTTACATCTTTGACAAAAATTGGGTGACTGCAGCTCTGTGGGCTTGCTTCTGTGTCCCCTGCTCTCCTCTTTTGGCCTGCATACCTATTTTTGTTCCAGCACCGTGCTGCTTTCATAGTTTGAGATCAGTGTTGTGATCCGTCCAGCGCTGCTCATTCTGCTAAGGACTGCAGTAGCTGTATGGGGGCATTTTGTGCTTCCCTAGGAATTTTAGGATTTTCCCCTAATTTTGTGAAGAATGTCATTGGGATTTTTGTGGGGACTGCACTAAATCAGTAGATTGCTTTCAGTGATATAGCTGTATTCATGGTATTAATTCTGCCAATCCAGGGGTGTGGAAAGTCTTTCCATCACCTATTATCTACTCTTTTCACTGTCTTGACATTTCATTGTAGAGTCTTTCTCTTTGCTGCCTTAGCTTATTCCCAGGTACTTTTTTTAAAAAAAAGCTATTGAGAGCGAGGATTTTTAATTTCTTGTTGCATTTGTTATTGGTATAGAGAAAAGCTGTTGATATTTCTACGTTAATTTTTTTTTTTTTCAAATCCTGCTACTTTTTCTGAAAGTGTTTGTCAGGTCTAAGAGTTTTCTGGTGGAATCTTTAGGGTCTTTCAGATATATCAAATCATATAATTTACAAGTAGGATAATCTGACTTCCTCCTTTCCTATTGATCTCCCCTTTCTTTCTTTCTTTCTTTCTTTCTTTCTTTCTTTCTTTCTTTCTTTCTTCTTTCTTTCTTTCTTTCTTTCTTTCTTTCTCTTGTTTTACTGTTCTAGCTACAACTTTGAGTGCTATATTGAACAAGAGTGGAAAGAGTAGGTACACTTCTCTTGTTCTATATTTTAGAATAAATGCCCTCAGAACCTCCTCTCTTAGTATAACATTAGCTTTGAGTTTGTCACATATATTATGTTGATATAGGTCCCATCTGTTCCTAGTTTCTTCAGGCTTCTTTGTATGAAGGGATGTTGAACTTTGCCAAATGCCTTTTCTACATAGACTAAGATGATCATGTGATTTCTTTCCTTAAGTTTACTTATGTGTTGAGTTGTGCCTAGTATAAATTTGCATAAATTGAACCGATCTTGAATCCCTGCAATGAAGCTAATTTGGTCATTATGTATGATCTCATGTGTTCTTGAATTCAATTTGCAAGAATTTTATTGAGATTTTTTTGCCCCCGTGTTAATCAGGGGACTTGGTCTACAGTTTTGTTTTGTTTTTGTTTTTATTTTCTTTTTTGTGTCCTCATCTGTTGTTGGCATTAGGTAATTATTTAAAGTTGTGGTAGGATTTGGCAGTGAATCCATTTGGACTTGAACTTCATATTTATAGAAGGCTTTTTATTACTGCTTTGGTCTCATTGATGGTTACTGATCTAAGCCATGTATTTCTTCTTTATTTAATTTTATTAAGACATGTGTATTTAAGAATTCATCATTTTTCTTCTAGATTTTTCTAGTTTATTGGAATATAACTTCAAAGTACTCCCTAATTATTACCCATATTTCATTGTAATCTGTAGTAGTTTCTCCATTTTCATTTCTAATTTTATTAATTTGGCTCTTTCCTCATTTTCATTCTTATTTTTAAGTGTATGTGAGTGTTTGTGGGCATGCACATGCTACATTAGCCTGGAGGTCAGAGGGACGGCTTATGGGTGCTCATTCTCTCCTTTCACAATTTGTTTTCTGGGGATCAGCCGCAAGATGTCGGATTTGGAGGCAAGTGCTAAACCATTGTGCTGGCTTATCTCATTTTCTTTTGATTCGGATTTGTCAATCTTCTTTATTTATTTATTTTAATATTTTATTTTTTATTTTTATTTTATGTGTATGAGTATATTGCCTGCATGTATGTAAGTACACCATGGCGTGCAATGACACGGAGGTCAGAAGAGGGCTTCTGATTCCCCTGGACCTTAAGTTAAGGATGGTTCGTAGCCACCATGTGGGTGCTGGGAATTGAACCCGGGTCTTCTGCAAGAGCAGTCAGTGCTCTTAACCCCTGAGCCATCTTTCCAGCCCCAATCTTATTTATTTTTTAAGAACAAACTCTTTAATAAGATCTCTGTATTTTTCTTTTTAGACGCCATTTAATTAATTTGTGTCATGATCTTTATTATTTTTTGCTATCTGTTCCTTTTTTTGAAGTTTTTAAAAAGAATACAATGCAGCTGGGTGTGGTGACACATACCTATGATCCCAGCACTGGGGAGGCAGAAGCAGGCAGATCTCTGTGTCTACATGGCAAGTTCCACGTCAGTTGCGGCTATAGGGTGGCCCGTCTCAAAAAAAAAATTAAATTAAATTAAATTAAATTAAATTAAATTAAATTAAATGCACTAAGTTGATTAGTACTTACAAAGAAAGTACAGTGTAGATATATTTTCATACATTGAAAACCATAATTTAAAATTCTAATTTTCCAGCACCACAATAGCTCCTCTTAGAATTAAGTGTGGACCCATTTAAGGAATTATTTTGCATTGAAAATGTGTTATATTTTGAAAGAGTATCCCAACAACTTAAATGAAGTAAGTATACTATATAGATGCATTCATTAGTATGCATTTTATTCTCTTGTTGTTTCTAAATGTTATATATTTGTTTATATATGTATATGCATACATTATAATCTAGGATCCACAAATGAGGGAGACCATGTCTTTATTTTTGTTTTTTCCTTTCTGAGATTGGATGACCTCGCTTAATAATATACATTCCAAGTTTATTCATTTTCCTGCAAATTTTGTGATTTCATTTTTCTTTAGAGCTGAATAAAACTCCCTTTTATATGTGTACTAGATTTTCATCATCCATTTATGTATTGATGTATTATGTGTTATGCCTGCATGTATATAAGTGCACCCATGTTGTATAGTGCCCACAGAGAACAGAAGAGGATGTTGGATCCCCTGGAACTGGAGTTATGGACAATTATTAGCCTCTCTGTAGGTGCTGAGACTTAAACCCAGGTCTTCTGCAAAACAGTCAAAGCTCTTAACCACTGAGCCATTTCTCTAGCCCCTCTATTTTTAAGTTTTTGAGGACTCTCCAAACTGAATTTCATAATGGCTGTATTGATATGCACTCCCACCAGTAGTGAATAATGGTTCCTCTTTTCTCATATCCTCTCAACCCTTTTACATGGGTAAACTGGATCAAAAAGTGTACATAGTTTCACATGTTACAATTTGGTCCCTTCCTTTTTCAAAAATACCAACACAAGGAATGGAGTGAATATATTGGCCCTATTTAAAAGGACTTAAATATTTTCCTCTAACAGCCAATTTTTTCTTTTTCTTTTTTTTTTTTTTTTTGGTCTTTTTGAGACAGGGTCTCCCTGTAGCCCCAGCTGTCCTGGAAGTTACTATGTAGACCAGGTTGGCCTGGAACTCACAGAGATCCGCCTGCCTCTGTCTCCCGAGTGTTGGGATTAAAGGCATGCGCCACCACACATGGCTCTAAAAGCCATTTTAAAATCAAGCATAACAACCCCTATACATTGGAAACAACCCAACCAAAATCAGCAGAACCATCTAGTAAATCTCTATCACTCTTAACCATATGGATCACCTAGGCAAGAGCAAATTTTCCCAGGCATACCCATAATAAATGTCACTGTATTTTATGCCACTGAGGCTTTGTGGTTGTGGCAATAGATTACTGATAAAAGGGGAAGGAAATCTGATTTGGGAACATGATGAATTTGCAATGACCCATGTAAGCTGAGTATAGAACTCAGTAGCCACTTATATTCTGTGAACCATCAGCAGATAATAAATCAGGAAGTGACTATCAATGCAATTATACAAAGAATATGTAGAATGAGAAGAGGAAGATGGTGACTAAACACTGAGGGAGCCCTCTATTTGAAGGAGTCATTGAGATTGAGAAGAAATAGTAAGAGTTAGCTAAGGAAAGCCAGAGAAGAAGAGTGGCGGTGTGAAACCAGGTTTTCACAAGGAGGCACAAGTTGGCATTGCCTGATGCTCTAAGAAGGAAAAGTAGACACCATTGTACTCATTTTGCCAATGAAGAAAGTGAAATTTAAATATGAAATTAAGCTTGTTGATCATTCAAACTAGCAAACAGCAGTAAGGTGCTGGAACCTACTCTTTCAGTGTTTAACTCTGGGCTTCATCATTTTTATACTGTCTTTCCTGAATGTATACTCTGGTACCCATAAATGCATTATTAAAATGATCAAGCATCTCCTTTACATATAATATGTTAAAATGCGGTCATTTTATAACTTAGATAAACAAGCAAGAAATATATAATTTTGGGACCTTTCTGGGGTTGTAAAATAATTAAATGTTATCAGTATTGCATATTCCTTCTATTTTGGATCAACTTTTTGCCATAGCTTATAACTTTATTTTTATGTTGATTTTCTTATATGCATTATGGGTCAAAATAATGACTTTCCTCTCATACTGAATACCATGCATTAATAATGATAATGGTCACGTATATTATAGATTGAACTTCATGAACTTGAAAAACAAAGAGCAGCTGTTGCTACAGAAGCTAAAGAAACAGAGAAGCAAATTTATCAGCAAGATGCTGACATGGAGAATTCCAGACATCAGTGTGGACTCCTGGAAGCTCAAATTAAGTCCTTATATTCAGAAAGTATAAAGCTTAAATATGACACAGAAGTAGCCCAAGAAGAATTTGAGGAACAAATGATGAAATATAATGCATATTATGCAAAAATAAAAGCATATAAAGATAGTTTAGAGGAGATAGAAAGCAAATGTTCATTAATGACTGAACTCTATGAAAAACGAGATCTCATAAAACAACTAAAGACAATGAAAGAGAAATTTAAACAAGATCTCCAAAATCCACAAGAGGATCAAACAACACGAATACAGGTTTGAAATATTACCTATCAAAACTTTTCTATTGTTTTTCTGCAAATATATCTAGTAAATAATAAATTAAAAATTATGTTATAAAATACTCATAGCTGCTCTACATTCAGAAACTATTTTCCCAATTTTTTAAAAATTTAGGAACATGAGTTATATAACAATTTCCCAAATGTGCAGATGCTTAAAGGAGATACTCTGTGGATTTATAAAACTATGTGGTCAAAAAAATTACAGGAAACAATCCATTTGTTGCAGAAAGTATAATTCATAAAAATTGTTGAGGCACTAGCTTCTACTAAATCCAGATCAAATCAATTTAGTATGCTTAATGCTGCTGTGCAATCAATCTGAATTAATACTTGCACTTTAAGCATCTTTGTATTTCCTTTACTGTTCTTCGAAGACCATAGAAGATGCAGACTTAAAATACCTATCATTTCTTATTAGAGACTTTAAGTGTCCTTTGTGCTATTGTTAAGTAATCACCACCGTAACTGCTATTTTTCCCATGTTTTCCATGCCCATGGAAATAATATTTTAATCCTGTTTCTCAAATTTAAATTTTGATTTGACTAGTTTTCATAAATTATGGAAGCATTGAAAGTCTTGGATTTTATGTTGACTATTTTTTTGACTTGTATATTTTAAATTTTATAAACATCCAGGAAGACATTTCAAAGCTAAAGAATAAAATTATAACAGCAAAAGAATCTATCGTTGAGAAAACTTATTTTCTTGAAGAAGAGAAAAAGACACATGAAAAATTAAGAAAAGGAATAGAGGTGAGTCTTTATCTATATTTAAATGTTTTATGAGTATTTCTTAAGCTTATGCTATAGTCATATTTCTGTAATACATTGTTGATTTTTTAAATATTTTATTTATTATTTTTATTTTATGTGTATGAGTGTTATATTGCCTGTATGGATATAAGTGCACCCATCTCATGTAATGCCTATGGAGGTCAGAAGAGGGTGCTGAAATTCTCTCCAGCCCCCCATTGTTGATTTTTAAAACAGCTACGGTATAAGAAAGGACTTGATTAAATACAAATGATAGATAGATAGATAGATAGATAGATAGATGATAGATAGATAGATAGATAGATAGATAGATAGATAGATAGATAGATATTCATTTAAATATGTGAAAGCTTTCAAACAAAGCAAGTATTCCCATTTAAATCTGGTTTATGCCAGGTATGACACACATTTGTGATCCTAGCACTCTGAGTCTCCAGAGGCAGAGACAGGAATGAGTGTTTGAAGTCAGCCTGGGCTACAATAGCAATACCCTGTCAAAAAAAAAAATCTGGCTTAGAATTTTCTGGTATTTTCCAGGTCTCATTCTTCCAGTCACTTGGAACATAATTAATGGCTAGAAATCTAGAGGCCTGGCTAGACAAAAGGAGGCCCATTCTAAACATCAGAGTCCTCAATATAGACCAAAAGACAGTGAGAAGCATTGCTATTCTAAACTTCTTGGTTTCATATTTACAAATCTCAAGAGTAAAGTTAAGAAACAAATACATACAATACAAACAGTGAGGCAGGTGTTGTGGCTCGCTGCCAGTGATCCCACATTTGTGATGCTGACACGGATTGCCACAAGGTGGAGGCCAGCCTGGGCTATGAAAATGAGACCCTGTCTCAAAACCAAAACCAATAGGCAAGGAAAAGGAGACTGAAATGAATCTTTTAAAGTATTGGGTTACCAACCTAGACTTTTTGTCATTATTGTTAATATGAATGGAGAGTAGATATGGAAAAGAATGTGCTGTTGATGGAAAATAAAAATAACTTTCACCTTTGAAACAACAAATTGGAACGTATCTATTTTAACTCGCTTGTGACTAATTTGTGTCAACAGAGTTAAAGAGAAAAAGCTTTACATATTTTCAGTAAGAAACACTATGATTTTATATTAGTTTATTAAGAAATTCACCTTGATTAAGCTTTGTGTTTGTACTTTGTTTTATTCTTTTAAATAAGAATATCAATATCTTTTAAATAAGAGCATCAGTTAAGATGCTTTAAGTAGTAAGGTAGTATTTATGTGATATGAAAATAAAAAATGACTAACTAAACAGAGAAAAGATTTATAAGTAATCTTATGTACAAATGGCATAAACAGACTATGTCTAGGCTCAGCAGGTAATGGCAGGGGAGGCTCACAGAACCTGATGAAACCCATATGATGGAAGAGAGAACCCACCAGCACAGGTTGTTCTCCGACTTCCACACATGTACTGTGGCATACACATGCCCACACACAAAATAAATAAATGTAACAAAACAGATCAAAAATATAGAAAATGTGAAATCGAATTTCTGTCTCATACTCATATATACATATACATTCTAAGAATTTATGAAATATGGGAGAAAAACAACTATGTCATAGAAGCATTTTTAAAAGACAAAAATACCTATACAAAGTCTATGGTTAAGTATTTTTCCCTTCATAACAATAGACAGAAGAAGACTCTTAAGAGCTATTTTCAATACATACAAATGATGAGAAAAAGTAAGGACATATCGAACAAACCAGAAAACCAATGAATTTGTGACATGGAAAGACTTGAATTTTTAAACATATGTATCCGAAAATCAATGGAAATATGAGTAACCCCTTTAACAAAAGTTTTATGTACCTTCTTTTCTTTTTTTTTAGTGTTGGATCTTTTTTTTTTTTAGGTTAAAATCAATCTCATTATTCTTTATTGAAAACTAACATCATTTAAGGTGAAAATATCTTGTGTTTTTTTCTTTTTCTTTCATTTATTTATTTTTATGGGGCTTTTGGATACTCTAACATTCCCCCCTCTGAAGAGGTAACTCTAAAATCTTTTAAGGATTAGATACAAGCTCCCAAATACTTTTGGCTCTTTTGGCCTTTGGAACAGAGTTTGTTGCTAACAGTCCCAAGGACGTTTTGACTATTAGTCAAGAAATGGCTACTTTTCTTTGGGGTCTTTTTACCCTAACTGACTAGCCAATTCCTACCTTCTATTTTTATTACACCATACTCTGAAGGGGTTACCCAAATTGCCAAAAAGGAATAGGAATGCAGACCGCTCTGGCTTCTTCTGTGCTGTTTGGACAGAAGGTGAGGCAATTGGAGTACCCATTCAATGGGTCTATCTAAAAAGACTCCCAAATTTTATAACTCTTACCTCTAAGGGGAAAAGAAAGCCTTTGAATTGTGAATAGGAGATGTAAAGGAGAAGTAAAGGCAAGAGCAATTAGCATTACAAGTTCTAAACAGGGAACTAGAGAAAAGTCAGAACAGGGCAATTTTCAAATGTTCATATGAGAGTCCATTGGAATGTCTTGACAAGGCTTCCAAAAGCATCCCTATTGGGTTCTTCCTCATTTTTCATTTGTCTTCCAAGGCTGGACTCTAGAGTAATGGATTCAGAATTTGCTTTCAGGTATTTTGATAGCTGTTGGAGTGGTTAGAATCAGTGTCAGTTCTCTCTCCAAGGCTTCTAGATAGGGGGAGAAAAAAAATTTATCCATCATTTTAGAACAATAGCTGGTTGTATTCCTTTAAATAAGACTGGGGTCTGCTGTTCATTCTACCAGTTCTATGCTGGGTTACTGTCTGGGAGTCTCTTGGCCCACCCTGGCAAACAATTCAAAGGAAGGTATCTCCTTCTTGTTATGTAGCCTTTAGCTATAACTAAATATATGTTATATATATTAAAATTTATATTGGCCCCATTTATCTTTGGTTATACTTTTCTTTTGGGTGTTTAAGACCATAGAGTTGACCCAGATAAACCAATTTATTTTCACTCTTAAGGTCATTTGAGGATCTGTTCTTCATGGGTCACATGGGCTTGGGAGGTGCCCTGGCTCCTTTCTTTTACCAGTTCCATCTATGTGAAGATAAGTCAAAGGTCCTGTTCAACCACATCTGGCTTCATTTGGGAGCATGAATGAGATGTATCCTCTAAGTTGACTCTCCTCTCTGTAGACTGGAAAATGGTTCAAGTCCATCTGGTGGGGTCTCCATGCCTTCTCTGAACAAGAGGACAGGTGATTTACCACATTTACAGGACATTTTGAGAGATGTTCCATAGTCACCTATGACCCCTGAAACTTGGTTGACCTTGGAGGGTGAGGGGCAAAAACTGTCCTTTAAGTCCCTCTGACCACATTAGTATAGGCCTTAAAGCATGGTTGTTAAACATCTAATAAGGTTAGTTCTACCAGTCTGAAACTTTTAATTATCATGTGCTATGTAGATAAGGCTTGGGTAAAGAACCAAATATTCTCAGATAAACACTGACTAGATTTATATTTTGTTCCTTAAACTAGTTGACTAAAATATGACCATTGAAATTTTAAGATTATGTGTATGTTATTTTTGTCTCATCCTTTATGTATAACAAACCTAAATAGACTTTCATCACTTGCTTAGGCTTTGTCATTTTTCCTGTCTATTTTGGAAAATATCTCCATTCCCATATCCTTTTAACATCTTTTACATTCTCTTTTTCTTTCTTTCTTTCTTTCTTTCTTTTTTTAATAATTATGAGACATAATAGCATTAACAAATAAATTTTCCTTTGGTTGTGAAACTTCTTTTCCTGGGGATGCTAAGCAATGCTTATTCCCTTTTAAGGTTCTAGTGTCAAGCCAATGTTTGATTAAAGTTTTACTGGGGAACCAATGAATTTACTGAGCTTACTTACCGAGATAACTGAGTGGTTGCTGAGATGTATGTATGACCTGAGGATGTGCACACTGGATAGGCTTTACCCAGCATGGGTCATGCCTTCTCTTCCTAGCCTTCCCCAGATTGTATACTTTAGCCCTCCCCAAATCCATGTGCAATTAGGGTCAAACTACATACAGTTGGCTGGGAAGAGTGGCTGGATATGCCAGTAAGGGTCCAGTGACACTCCGTGGCCCTCCTTTAATGAATGAGCACAACTGTCAACAAGCCAAATTGTGACAATGTTTAGCGAGCAGGCACAGCTGAAGTCATGATGATGATGGTTATTTCATGCAGAAGAGACTGCTGTATAGCATCATGCTATTAAAAGGACATGGAATTTAAAAGGATTTGGTGCTAGGATTCACATATAAAGGAGAATATATGTCGTTTGTTTTTCTGAGTCTGTGTTACTTCATTTAGTATAACAGTTTCTATATCCATCCATTTACCTGCAAATTTCATTATTTCACCTTTCTTTACTACTGAATAGACCTCCATTGTGTAAATATACCACATTTTTGTTAACCACTCATCAGTTGAGGGGCACTTAGGTTGCTTCCGTCTCTTAGCTTTTGTGAAAAGAGCAGCAACAAACATGGTTGTACAAGTGTCTCTACAATAGGATGAGTCCTTTGGGTATATGCCAAGGAGTGGTATAACCAGGTCATATGGTAGGTTCATTTTTAGTTTTTTAAGAGTTCTCCACACTGTGTTCCATAGAAGTTGCAATCCCACCAGCAGTGAATGGGCGTTCCCCTTTCTCCACATTCTTGCCAGCATTTGGTATCATTTGTTCTCCTGATCCTAGCCAGTCTGATTGGAGTAAGATGATACCTTAGGATGGATTTAATTTGCATTTCCCTAATTATTAATCATGTTGAACACTTTTAAAGATGTTTCTTAGCCATCTTTATTTCTTCATTTGAGAACTCTCTGTTTAAATCTTTAGCCCATATTTTAATTGGGTCATTTGGTTTTTCACATCTTTGTTTTTTGAGTTCTTTATATATTCTGGATGTTAAATCTCTGTCAGATGTGTCACTGGTGAAGATTTTTTTTCCATTCTGTGGGTTTTCTCTTCACTTTTTTGATTGTTTCTTTTGCTGTACAGAAGCTTTTTGGTTTGAGGTCTCACTTATTGATTACTGACCTTAATTTCTGAACAATTTCTGATTTAGAAAATCCTTTCCTACGCCTATATCTTGTAAGTTACTGCCAATATTTTCTTCTAATAGTTTCAGGGTTTCCAGTTTCACATTGAGGTCTTTTATCCATTTGGAGTTGACTTTTGTGCAAGGTGATAGATAAGGATCTAGTTTCATTCTTCTAAAGGTGGAGATCCAGTTTTGCCAGCACCATGTGTTGAAGATGCTGTCTTTCCTCCATTGTGTGTTCTTTGCACCTTGGTCAAATATCAGGTGGCTGAAATTGCATGTACTCAGGTTTGGATCTTCAATGATGTTCCATTTATCTATGTGTCTATTTTTGTGCCAGTACCATGCTGTTTTTATGACTAAAGCTCTGTAGTATACTTTGAGATCTGGTATAGTAATCCTCCAAGTGTTGCTCTTTGTGCTCAAGGTTACTTTGGCTATCCAGGGTCTTTTGTTCCTCCATATGAATTTAAGGATGGATTTTTCTAATTCTGTGAAGTATGTCATGGGGTTTTAATTGGGATTGCATTGAATCTATATATTGCTTTTGGTAGGATGGTCATTTTCACAATATTAATTCTTCCAATCCATGAACATGGAAGGTCCTTCCATCTCCTAGTGTCTTTCTCAATCCCTTTCTTTAATGATTTAAAATTTTCATTATCGAGAACTTTGGTGTCTTTGGTTAGATTTATTCCAAGATTTTTTTTTTTTTTTTGCAGCAATTGTGATGGGAGCATTTCCCTATAGTCTTTCTCCAATTGCTTGTTATTGGTATATAGAAAGGCTACTGATTTTTGTAGATTGATTTTATAACCTGTCACTATACTAAAAGTGTTGATCAGTTCTAGGAGTTTTATGGTAGAACTTTTGGGATCTCTTAGGTATAGTATCATATCATCTGCAAAAAGTGATAGTTTGACCTCTTCTTTTCCAATGATAGTATTTTAATTTCCTTCTCCTGTCTTATTGCTCTAGGAAGAGTTTCAAGCACTATGTTGAAAAGGAGTGGAGATAGTGGACATCCTTGTCTGGTTCCTGATTTTAATGGGAATGCTTCCAGTTTTTCTCCAGTTAGAATGATGTTGGCTGTGGGTTTGTTGTATATGGCTTTAATTATGTTGAGGTATGTTCCCTCCAGTCCAGTAGGACTTTGAGCATAAATGCATGCTGAATTTTGTCAAAGACTTTTCTGCATCTATTGAGATGACAATGTGGTTTTTGTCTTTTGAGCCCATTTATGTGATTTATGACGTTTATTGACTTACGTATATTGAACCATCCCTGCATCTCTGGAATAAAGCCAACTTGATCATGGTGGATGATCTTTTTGATGTGTGTCTGTATGCGGTTTGCAAGTATCTTGTTGAGAATTTTTGCATCTATGTTCATTAAGGATATGGGTCTATAGTTTTCTTTTTTGGTTTGTCTTTACCCAGTTTGGGTGTTAGAGTGATGCTGGCTTCATAGAAGGAATTTTGGAGTTCCCCTTCTGTTTCTATCTTTTTGAATAATTTAAGTAGTATTGGTAGGAGGTCTTCTTTAAATGTCTGGTAGAATTCTGTTGTAAATCCACCCGGGCCTGGTCTTTTTTCAGTTGGGAGACTTCGTATTACTGTTTCAATTTCCTTATATGTTATGGATCTCTTTAATCTGTTGATCTCTTCTTGATTTAACATTGGAGGTTCCCATGATTTCAGATATTCATCCATTTCTTTTAGACTTTCAGATTTAGTAGCACATAGGTTTTTAAAATATTCCCTTATAATGGTTTGGATCTTTTGGGTTTGTGTTGTGATGTTTACCCTTTCATCTCTGATTTTGTTGATTTGGTTTTGCTCTTTCTTTTGGTTAACTGGGCTAAGGATCTGTCTATCTCGTTTAGCTTTTCAAAGAACCAGCTCTTAGATTCATTGATTCTTTGTATTGTTTTCTTTGTTTCTATTTCATTAATTTCTGCTCTGATTTTTGTTATTTCTTTTTGTCTGCTGGGTTTGGGATTTGTTTGTTTTTGCCTTTCCAGTGCTTTGAGTTGTAGTGTTAGGCATTTATTTGGGCTCTTTCTAATTTTTTAATGTAGGCACTTAGAGCTATAAACTTTCCTCTTCGGACTGCTTTTAATGTGTCCCAGAGGTTGTGTTGTGTTGTATTGTCCTTTTCGTTGAGTTCCAGGAATTCTTTTATTTCTTAATTTCTCCTTTGACCCACTCATTGTTTAGGAGTGTGTTGTTCAATTGACATGAGTTCATGTAGTGAATAGGGCTTCATCCAGTGTTGATTTTGAGATTTATTGCTTTCTGGTCCTATAGAATACATGGAATTATTTCAATATTTTTGTATTTATTGAGGTTTGTTTTGTGGCCCAGTATGTGATCAGTTTTTGAAAAAGTTCCATGGGGTGCTGAGTAGAACATGTATTCTTTGGTGTTTAGGTAGAATTATTGAAAGATGTCTGTTAGGTCCATTTGATGTATGGTATCATTTAATTCAGATGTCTCTCTGTTTATTCTTTGTCCAGTTGACCTGTCTAATGGAGGCAATGGGGTATTGAAGTCCCCTACTATTACTGAGTTGGGGTTAGTGTGTGTCTTAAAGTCCTGTAGTGTTGGATCTTTTTAAAAACTTTAAGAAAAAACTTTGAGAAATTCATGCATGCATATAAAGTGTTTTGATCAAATCCACACCCACTCCCTCCCCTCCCAACACCTCATCTATCTCCACATGATTTTTTTCTGACAACTTCCATGTACTTTATTTCTTAATGGGGCTTTTTGCTACTCTAATATTACCCCCTCTGAAGAGGTAACCCTAAAACATTTTAGGCAGTTAGGATAAAAAAGACCCCAAAGAAAAGTAACCAGTTTTTTGGCTAAAAGTTAAAATGTCCTTGGGCCTCTTAACAACATACTCTTTTCCAAATGCCAAAAATGTCAAACGTATTTGGGAGCTCTTACCTTATTTTCTTTTTAAAAAGTATTTTGGTTTTAAAATTATCTTGTAAAGTAGCAGGTTTCCATATGAAAGTTTTATACACATTTCATTTTGTTTGATTATCCTTTCCAACTTCTTTTCTCATCTCCCTACCTCCCCATTTCCCTGCAATACCTTTTCACCCCAGTATCATCTCCCCTTCCATTTTGTTCTGTTGTCTTCCCTGTTCTCTTCTTTAAAGCCTAGTTTTCCTGTCTCAGGGGCCCCTTTCTAGTTTCTTGGACTTTATCCATACACCTGGATATATACATTTAGCAGTCAGAGGCTGGGATCTGCATATGAAAGATAACATGTAGTATTTGTCTTTCTGAGCCTCTATTACCTTGCTTAGTATAATGTTTTCTAGTTCCATATGTTTTTCTGAAAATTTCATTTTTCTTTTTGACTGGATAAAAATCTCTTTGTATATATGTGCCAGATTTCCATCACCTGTTCACCTGTTGCTGGACATCTGGGCTGGTTCCATTTCTTTGCATGTGAAAAGAGTAATGATAAACATGGATACACAAGAATCTCTGGTAGGCTGAAGAGCCCTTCAGTATATGCCCAAGAGTGGTAGAGCTGGGTCATGTACGTTCTGTTTTTAGTATTTAGAGAAGTATTCACACTGGTTTCCATAGTGGTTGTGGAAACATATTACACTACTACCAACTGTGAATAAAGGTTCCTCACATCCTCTCCAGTGTTTGTCCTCTTTTCTTGATGATAACCTTTTGACTAGGGCTTGATGGAATCTCAAAGAAGTTTTAATTTGCATTTCCCTGTTGGCTAAAGATGTTGAACCCTTCTCAAAGTACTTATTGACCATTTGTGGTTTTTTTTCTTTTGAAAGCTGTTATTAACCCACATGTTGATTGGCAGGTGTTGTTTTTGATGTTTAACTTTTGCAACTGTTTATATATTTTAGATGTTAATCTCCTGTCTGAAGTATAGCTGGCAAAGATTTTTTACATTCTGTAGGCTGTCTGTTCAGTCTTCTGATAGTTTGCTGTGCAGAAGCTTTTTGGTTTCATGTACTCCCATTTGTTAATCTTTTGGTGGTATTTCCTGTGTTTTTGGAGTCCTATTCAGAAAGTTCTTGCCTGTATGTATATCTTTTTTGGGTTTTCTTTTGGAAGATGTTTCAATTCTTTTTTCATTTTTAATATTTTTATTGTTTTGTGCATTTCTTATAGTACCTCTTCATCAAATTTAGATTCCCTCCTCTCCTCCCTACCCCCATACTCCTCCATTAGATTTCTCTTATTCTGTCATTATATATTAAGTCCTATCTAATCAAGCATTTTTATCCAAGTGTCCCTCAGTGTAAGTTCATCCACCGGAATCTAGTTAGCTTATCTAAGAGTCACTCCATTGAGCTACTCTCCATCTTGAAATATATTCACTATATTTTAGCAGTTTCAGCATTTCTGGTTTTTAAAATTAAGGCCTTTAGTCCTGTTTGAATTGATTTTTGTAGAGAGTTAGAGATATGAATCTAATTTATTTTTCCTGAACGTGAATATCCAGTTTTACAAGCATTGTTTAACAATAAAATATTGATAAAGCCATAATGAGGCCCCATAACTTATCAATATTGCAATTGGTAAGGTAAAAAATCACCTGAATTTTAGTACAGCATTTGTATGACTATAATTGGCTGAAAGTAATGAAAATAAATTTAAGATTACATAATAATTCTCATATTAAATTTAAGATTACATAATAATTCTCTTATATTAACATGTTATCAAGATGTCATTATCAAAGAGTAAGTACACAAACTTTAAATATTCAGCTTAATTAATTTTGATTAGTACATACATACATTAATATTACCATTCCAAGATCAAGATATAGAACTTCCCCACCATGTTCAGAAAGCTCTCTTGTACCCCTTACATCAAACAATTGCAGTTTCATCAATTGCATTTTTAAAAAGGTTTTATAATAACTCTCATACAATTCACCAATTATAAAGCCTTTAATCCAATGACTTTTAATATATTCACTTCTAGGTGTGATCATCACCAAAGTTGATTTTATAAATCTGCTACCCTTTATCTGACTTCTTCAACTGTTTTTTGCTTACTCATATTTTGCTTTCCCACATCCTTCCTTCTTTCCTAAAGACCTAAGATTCTTTCTTTTATAATTGCCCCTATGTTTAGAAAATGTCTAAATTCATTCTCATAGGTTAGATATGCTGATGACACTGTTTTTCTTTCCTTTGTCAGAGTGTCTAATATCTCTGTCATTCCTGAAGAATGAGTCTACTGGATATAGAATTCTAGTTGACAGTTCTTTCCACCAGGGGAAACATGCCACATTTTTCTGGCTCCCAGGTTTCTGATGAGAGGTCAACAATCATTTGAACCGTGTTTCCTCTTGTTTAAGTCTTATGATTAGCTGCTTCTTTTTTAAATTTATTTTTATTAAATTTTGTGTAGTCCATACAGAACATCTCATTCAATCTTAATGATCTTTATACCCCAATCCCCATCAGCACCTTCCCATAGCCACCCCCACTGAAGCCCATATATTCTGTCATCCCTTTTAAGGCCCACTGTTTCAAGTCAGTGGCCACAGATATTCCCCAGTGCAAGTCCATTCACTGAGGTCTAGTCAGCCTATCTAGGGTCTCTTGTTTTAGGAAGATCAGCTTTTCTTCACCTAGCAGCAAACAGTTGCCAATATTTCTTCAGATAAAATTGAGGTCTGTTCATTTTCCCAGTTCTATGTCTGCCTGAGTTTGCATGAGACTTGCGTATGCTGATGCCATTGCCATAGAATCATATGAGGGAGGTTCCAGGAGCTTGTAGGACTCTTTTTCCATATGGTCCTACACTTCCTCCCTGGCTTTTACAATCTTTCCACCCCCTCTTCCGCGATGGTCCCTGAACCTTGGGTGGGTAAAGTTTAATAAAGGAGTCCTGTCCAAGGACCAGCATTCAGCAGACTCTTGATCTCTATGCATTGGGCATTTGTGACCTTTTGTGTTCCCTGGCCCTCCACTGCATGAGGGAGCTTCATAAATGATAACTAAGAGATTCACTGGTGTCTTCTTCTTTACCTCTAGCCTATGTTCTATGAGCCTTAGGTGTAGAGGTTGTATTGTAGATGTGTCACTTAGTCCTGGACAATTCATAGACAATGTGTGTGACTAGTTGTGGTACTTGGTAATAGTCTCTAACTGGTGCAAAATGAGCTTTTTTGGTAAATGGTGACTGGGATATTTGTCTGTAAATATAAGGATACATATTTTGCACATAGTAAGAAATCACTTTAGTCTAGGATGTGACAGTCTTGGGGTTTTCTCTAAGATCTATGACCACTACAGCCATGTGTAGTTGGTTATGTTTACAGTACCACACTTGAGTTTCTTCCCATTGAGTGGGCTTCTAGTCCAATTAGGTAGCTGTTGATTGCTCCCAAGATAAAAGTGCCACTACTGCACTAATGTCTTATGCTGTGCTGGCTAATTGGTGTTGTTATTTGGTCTTGAAGCTGGTGTTGGACCATTGATTGATGTTTTCCCTTGGCACCTTCATAGTATTCTCCAATGCTATCAGAGCTCGCCTTCAGGAGAAGTGGTTTCAGGTCAGTTGCAGCTGTATTGCTCCAAATCCTGTGTCTGAAGTATGTTCTGTCTTCAGTAGTAGGGTTTTACCTTCAAGTTCTTAGAGGCCATCAATGGTTGTGGTAATAGCCTGAGCAATTTTGGGAGTCTCTTGAACCACGCTAGCAAGCAGCTCAAAGGAAGGTATCTCCTGTCTGGCACTGTTTCTTGTTATGTAGACTATAGCTATACACATGGACTCATGTAGAGATAATGTATGTATAATTTGTCAGTAGGTTGTTGGACTAATATGGTTCCCTCTGGTTTTTTAAAACTAGCTAAGCATTATTTATCTCTCCTCTCTTCTCTCTCACTGTCTAACCCTTCCGCCATGGTTTCCCCACTTAAAGTGCCCCCATCTTCCCTATTTCTTCTCTGAAAATACCCATAACCTGTGATCCTACCTCTCTTAAGCTCCTTCTTTCCCTTTATCCCCAGGGTTCCTTGTATAACCCTCCATTCCCCCACCACCACCAAAATAGCCCCGTTTCTATCCATATCACCCTTAGTAACACCTGTTTCTCACTGTTTCTCTCTCAGGTTCTCTATCCCCCTGATTCCTTTTCATTATCCTGGTTCCTATAGTTATGTCTGGATACATACTTACTTAAAAAGATTTGATGCTATGATCCACATATGAGAACATACTTCATTTGTTTTTCTGAGTCTGTATTACTTCACTTAGTATGACAGTTTCTAGTTCCATTCATTTACTTGCAAATTTCATGATTTCATGTTTCTTTACCACTGAGTAGAACTCCATTGTATGAATGTACCACATTTTCATTATCCACTTGTCAGTGGAGGGCCACATAGTACTGCTTTCCATAGTAGTTGCACAAGTTTGCAGTCCCACCAGCAGTGGATAAGTGTTCCCCTTTCCCCACATCCTCTCTAATGTTTGGTATTATTTGTTCTCTTGATTTTAGCCAGTCTGACTGGGGTAAGATGAAATCTTAAAGTGGTTTTAATTTGCATTTCCATAATTACTAATGATGTTGAACACCTTTTAAGATGCTTCTTAGCCATCTTTTATTTCTTCTTTTGCGAACTCTCTGTTCAGCTCCTTATCCCATCTTTTAATTGGGTTACTTCCTTTCATGATTCTTTGTTTTCTGAGTTCATGATATATTCTGGATGTTAAACCTCTGTCAGATATGTTGCTGGTGAAGATTTTTTTTCCACTCTGCAGGTTTTCTCTTCACTTCCTTGGTTCCTTCATTTAATGTAC
>NW_008356676.1:90423-99815 GCF_000622305.1 Nannospalax galili
CCATTTGGAATTGACTTTTGTGCAAGGTGAAAGATAGGGGTTTAGTTTCATACTTGTACCGGCAGAGATGCAGTTATGCCAGCACCACTTGCTGAACATGCTGACCTTCCTCCAGTGAATGTTCTTGGCCCCTTTGCCAAATATCAGGTAGCTGAAATTGCATATATTCATATTTGGGTATTCAATTTTGTTCCACCGATCTATGGGTCTATTTTTGTGACAGTACCATGTTGTTTTTATGACTATAGCTCTGTAATATATTTTAAAACCTGGTATAGTAATCCCCCCAGAATTGCTCTCAGAGCTCAGAGTTGCTTTGGCTATCTGAGGTCTTTTGTGTTTCCATATGAATCTTAGGATGTTTTTTTTCCAATTCTGTGAAGAATGTCATTGGGATTTTGATTGGCATTGCATTTAATTTATAATTGGCTTGTGGTAGAATGGTCATTTTCACAATATTAATTCTTCCAATCCATGATCATGGGAGGTTCTTCCATCTTCTGGTATCTTCCTCAATCTCTTTCTTTAAAGACTTAAAGTTTTCATTGTAGAAGTCTTTAATGTCTTTGATCAGGTTTATTCTGAGTTTTGTTTTTTTTTTTTGAGGCTATTGTGAAAGGGAGTATTTCCATGTACTTTTTCTCTGATTGCTCATTATTGGTATATAGAAAAACTACAGACTTTTGTAGATTAATTTTATAACCTGCCACTTTACTGAAAGCATTAATCATTTCTACAAGTTTTCTGGTGGAATTTTGGGGATCTCTTAGATATAATAAAATATTCATTTTCAAAAAGGGATAATTTAATCTCTTCTTTTCCAATTATCACTCCTTTAATTTCCGTCTCTTGTCTTATTGCTCTTTCAAGAGTTTCAAGCACTATGTTATAAAGGAGTGGAGATAGTGGATAGCCTTGTCTGGTTCCTGATTTTAATGGGAATGCTTCCAGTTTTTCTCCATTTAGCATGATGTTGGCTGTGGGTTCGTTGTATATGGCTTTAATTATGTTGAGGTATGTTCCCTCCCATTCAATTCCCTCTGGCAATTTGAGCAAAAATGCATGTTGAATTTTGTCAAAGGCCTTCTCTGCATCTATTGAGATGACAATGTGGTTCTTGTCTTTGAGTCCATTTATATAATTTATGATGTTTATTGACTTATGTATATTGAACCATCCCTGCATCTCTGGAATAAAGCCGGCTTGATCATGGTGGATAATCTTTTTGATGTGTGTCTATATGCGGTTTGCAAGTATTTTGTTGAGAATTTTTGCATCTATGTTCATTAATGATATGGATCTATAGTTTTCTTTTTTGGTTGTATCTTTACAGGGTTTTGGTATTAGAGTGATGCTGGCTTCATAGAAGGGATTTGGAAGTTCTCCCTCCATTTCTATCTTTTTAAATAAATTAATTAGTAGTGGATATAGATCTTCTTTAAATGTCTGGTAGAATTCTTCTATAAATTCATCTGATCCTGGCCTTTTTTTAGTTGGGAGGTTTTGTATTACTGTTTTAATTTCCTTATGTGTTATGGGTCTGTTTAAGCTGTTGATCTTTTTTTGGTTTAGTTTTAGTAATTCCCATGCTTTTTGATACACGTCCTTTTCTTTTAGGTTTTCAAGTTAAGTAGCATATGTGTTTTTAAAGTATTCCTTTATAATGTTCTGGATCTCTTTGGTGTCTGTTGTGATGTTTCCCCTTTCATCTCTGATTTTGTTGATTTGGAGGTGCTCTTTCTTTCTTTTGGTTAACTGGGCTAGCAGTCTATCAGTCTTGTTTATCTTCTCAAAGAACCAGCTCTTGGATTCGTTGATTCTATGTATTGTTTTCTTTGTTTCAATTTCATTATTTCTCCTCTGATTTTTATTATTTCTTCTTGTCTTCTGGGTTTGGGTTTCATTTGTTGTTTCTTTTCAGGTGTCTTGAGCTGCAATGTTAAGTCGTTTATTTGTGTTCTTTCTGATTTTTAAATGTATGCACTTAGAGCTATAACCTTCCCTCTAATGACTGCTTTCAATGTGTCCCAGAGGTTTTGTTGTGTTGTATTGTCCTTTTCATTTAGTTCCAGAAATACTTTTCTTTCTTTCTTAGTTTCTCCTTTGACCCATTCATCATTAGGAGTGTGTTGTTTAATCTCCATGTGTTCATTTAGTTACTATGGTTTCTTCCAATGTTGATTTTAAGCTTTATTGCATTGCAGTTGATAGACTGCATGTAATTATGTAAATCTTTTTGTATTTGTTGAGGCTTGTTTTGTGCCCCAGTATGTGGTCGATTTTGGAGAAAGTTCTATGGGGCACTGAATAGAAAGTATATTTTTTGGTGCTTGAGTGAAATATTTGGTTGATGTTTGTTTAGGTACATTTGGTGTATGGTATTGTTTAATTCAGATGTCTCTATTTATTCACTGCCTTGTTGACCTGTTTAATGGAGACAATGGGAGTATTGAAGTCCCCTACTATTAATGAGTCGGGATTAATCTGGATCTTAAAGTCCTGTAGTACTGTTTTTTATGAAGTTGGGTGCACCAGAGTTTGGTGCATATATGTTCATTATTATAATATCTTCTTGGTCAATTCTTTCTATGATCAGAATGAAGTAGCCCTCTTTATCTCTTCTGATTAGTTTTACTTTGTAGTCTATTTTGTCAGATATTGGAATTGCAACTCCTGCTTTTTTTTTAGTACCATTAGCTTGGAATATTTTTTTTCCATCCTTTCACCTTAAGGTAGTGCTTGTCCTTAAAAGTGAGATGGGTTTCTTGCAGACAACAAAAAGATGGGTTTTGTTTCTTAATCCATTCAACTAACCTGTGTCTTTTGACTGGGGAGTTCAGTCCATTGGTATTTAAAGTTATTAATGAAAGATGTATATTGATTCCTGTCATTTTGATTTCTGTTTGCATTCTTGGTCTTACTGTGCATTTCCATGGTTATGCATTCTTTTAGTTTCTTTCTGCTACTTTTTGGGTTCCTTTCTTCAGCTCTTTGTATTGCTTCAAGAACTCTCTGAAGGGCTGGTTTTGTGGACATGAATTCCTTCAGCCTATTTATGTCATGGAAGATTTTTCTTTCCCCTTCAACTATAATAGACATTTTGGCTGGTTTAAGTATTCTGTTTTGGCATCTGTGTTCATTTAGAACTAGAAGTAATTTGGTCCAGGCTCTTCTGGCTTTCATAGTTAGCATGAAAAGTCAACTGTAATTCTGATGGGTTTTCCTTTATACATAACTTGTTTTTCTCTAGCAGCTTTCAGTACCCTCTCTGTGATCTGTACATTTGGTATTTTGTACTATGATATAACTTTGAGAGTTTCTTTTCTGTTTTTGTCTAATTGGTGTTCTGCGTGCTTCTTGTATTTGTATGGGCATGTCTTTCTTTAATTTTTGGAAATTTTCTTGTACAAACCTGTTGAAAATCTGTTCCATGCTGTTATGCTGAGATTCGTCTCCTTCCTCTATGCCTATGATGCATAAATTTGGTCTTTTTATGGTGTCACACAATTCCTGCATATTTCATTCTTGTGTTTTCTTAAATTTTCCCTAATCTCTGCTTGAGTGGTCTAATTTGTCCAGTTTATCTTCCAGTCTTGATAGTCTGTTTTCCATTTCATTCATCCTATTGGTGAGGCTTTCTCCTGTTGTTTCTAATTGGCTTACTGAGTGTTTCACTTCCTTCTTCATTTCAGCCTGAGTATTCTTCAATATTTCTAACTCTTTTCTGAATTCATTCAGAAGTTTATACCTATCTTCTTTCAGTTATTTGATTTCTTTGTTTGTGTGTTCTTTAAATTCTTTGAATTCTTTCAACATGCTTATAATTGTTCTTTTGAATTCCATGTCCTGTGTTATCTCTAGGGGTTTCTCATTGTACTCCCCTACAGGACTGGGTACTTGGTGGGGACATATTATTTGGGGTTTTCATGTTATTGTTTTTTTGCTGTGGCTTTGCCATGCGGGTTTCTTTTGTAGTTTATGATTCTTGTGTGAGACTCAACCCTTCCTTTGTTGAGTTTAGGTCTGTTTCTGTTTGTACATTTTACGTGCCTTTGTTGTTTACTTATTAAAAACAACAAAGCTAGTTGAAAAGCTAGTTGGTATAGGCTTCAGGTTCTCTCTTTTGATTTTATATTGGAGGAGCCAGATGGCTTTAGTCCTGCTGCTCAGGAGTTTGGGCTTCCTCCTATGGTCTGGAACCTTCTAGTCAGCAGACACAGTACAATTTGGTAGGCTTGCTAGGTACAGGTAGGATTCAGGACTCTCAGGAAGTCAGGGAATGAGGCTGGTTTCAGAAATCCAGGGCAAACAGGGCATGAGGCTGGCCTCAGACATCCCAGGTAGGTTGGGAGAGCCAGGGATGAAGGCTAGTCTCAGATGTGCAAAGGTGAGGTGGGGTGGGGACAAGCTTTGAGAGCTCCAGGGGACTAGACTGAAGAATTGAGTTGGTCTGGGTGCAAAGGATCAGGAAGCAGTGGGGAGTTTGGGCCAAGAGGGTAGTCCAGAGGTCTGGGGTACCAAGAGAAGAGGTGGGCCAGTGCCCACTTTAGGAGGAGTAATGGGATGGGGGAGCTGGGAGTTTGAATAAGGTTGTGGGAGTCCTCATTTCTTTTTTCAATCTATTTTTTCTATATTGCTCAAACTGAGTAATTTCTAGTGTTCTCTCTTTTAATTTACCTTTTCCTGTATTCTCTGTAGCTAATATTGAAATCCATTGACACTTTCATTTTAGTTATTTTATCTTTTAGTTTTTTTTCAATTTTCATTCTGGTCTTCTTTATCTTCTATTCCTTTGCCGAAACTTTTTTCTTCTCCAGGCATGTTTGTAAATTCCTGTGGTAGCATTTTTATGATGGCTGCTTTCAAATGCTCATCGGATAACTGTTATATTTCTGTTATTGTGGTATTGCTGCATGCTGTCATTTCTTAGTCAATTTGACATCTTGGGTTTTGATATGATGAATAATTTTCTATTAAAATCTGGATGTGTTGGCCATTATGTTTTTTGTTGTTATTTTATTTCTTTTTTGTGCATTTCATATAATAGATCTTAATCAAATTTAGATCTCCTCCCCAATCTGCAACCCCTTGTAGCCCCCCACCAGATTTCATGCATTCTGTCATATATATTAAATCCTTTCTGGTCAAGCCTTTGTACCCAGATGTCCTTCGGTACAACTTCATCTACTGGAATCTAGTCAGCCTATCTAGAGTCTCTCCCGTAAAGATCTACTCTCCTTCATCTAGCAATTATCAGTAGCTGATAGTTCCCAGACTAGGGTTGGGGCTTGCTGCCCATTTTTCTCATTGTATACTGGGTTTTGGCCTGATTGAGTTGGCATGAGTCTTGTGCTTTCTGTCAGCATTGCTTCAAGTTCATATGAGCAAGTTCCCAGTGGCCTGAAAGCCCCTGTTTCCTTATATTCATGCACCAACCCTGGCTCTTACAATCTTTTTGCCCCGTCTTCCCCACTGGTCCCTGAGCCATGGGTGGTTGAGGTTTAATAGAGGAGTCCTATCCAGGGACACACATTCTGCAGTCTTTTATTCTCTAAAACTTAGCCAGTTGTGGCCTTCTGTGTGCATTGCACTCTGTTGCATGAGGAAGCTTTGCTAGTGAAAATTGAGGGATGTATTAATATTCTCCCTACCCCCTCTTCCACTATATCCCATGAGACTTAGGTGTAGAGGCTCCACTGTAGATGTGTCATTTAGGGCTGAGGATCTCTCAGATATACATTCTCTGAGTTTGACCAGTTGTGGAACTCTGTAATAGCCCCCATCTGTTGCAAAGAAGCTTCTTTGATGAGTGGTGTATGGTATACTTGTCTGAAAATATAATGATCCATATTTAGCACACAGTAAGAAATTTCATTTGTCTAGAGATATGCCAGAGATAGTTTTCTCTAGGCTATATTTACAGTGTTATCCATGGGTTCCTGCCCATTGAGAGGGCTTTAAGTACAATTAGATAGCTGTTGATTACCCCCTAGATAAAAGTGCCACTACTGCATCAATAGAGATAGTTTGTTGTGCTATTTGTTGTAGTTATTAGGGTTTAGAACTGGGTTAAAACATTGGTTGATTTTTCTCCCGTAGCAGCTTGCATAATATCCTCTTGAGCTATGAGAGCTAGTCTTCATGGAGAAGGCTTCCAGATCAGTTCAAGCTCCATTGATCCAAGTCCTGTGTCCAAAGTATGTCCTATCTTCAGCAGTAGGGTTTTACCTTCAAGTTCTAGGAGGAAATCAGGGGCTGTGGCAATAGCCTGTGTTATTTTGGGACTCTCTTGCACTACCCTGACCAACAACTTGAAGGGAGGTTTCTCCTATGTGGCACTGTGTTACTTGTTATATAGCCTTCAGGCATACACATACACTTATGTTCAGCTATTGTATATGTGTATTTTTCGGGGGGGGGTTGAATTATTACATTCCCCCTTTTTACACCATCTAAGCTTTTTATCTCTCCCCCGCCTTTCTCTGTCTAACCTCCCTCCTCTTTCCCCAATATAAATGCCCCATTCATTTTCCCCTTGATAATACCTGCCTCCTATTATTCCCCATGTCTTGAGTTCCATCTTCCCATTTACTGTGTGTGTGTGTGTGTGTGTGTGTGTGTGTGTATAATTAATTCTTTGAGAACTTCATACAAAGTATTTTGATCACCTTTCCTCCTTCTGACTTCCCAGATCCACCCCCACTTCCCTACCCACCCTACTTCATATTCTTTTTTTTCCTTTTAAGTCCAGTATATGTTGCCCAAATTCTCCTGGGTGTGGAACTTCCCCTGGATTGTGGTCAACCTACCAGGGGTCATACCCTTAAAGAAAACTGACTTCACTAGGCTTCCTCTGAGTTTACTGTCACTTGATGAGGATAAACATCTAGAGCCCTCATGGGTTCCACTGACACCAGAAGATGTAGTTTGTTACACTCCAGTGGCATTAAAACTCCAAACTGCTCAGTTAGCACTCTGATACACCACTCCAGAAAGTGGACTGGGGAAATTCAATATTGCTAGCAGTGATAGAAGTGGAGACTTTGCAGTGAGTCTTCCCTGATGTGTGTGATGGAGAGGCCACATTTTTGTTCTGTGACACTGATCTTGAGTAGAAGAGTTGCTGTCTGACTTTGCTCTGCTTTGTGAGGCTGTCATTTTCTTTGTCATTTGACTAGAAAGAAGAGACTTTGCTTGGAACTTTTTTTCTCTTCTCACTATATTTATTGTCACTTCTGGATTATATTTTCTCTAGAATCCTCTATGGAATTTCATGCCATTTTTAGGGTCCTGATTTCTTTCATTTCTCTAACTTTTCAGAAGTTTCCGATATTTGTTTTATATTTGATGTTTAGTGCTCTTAGTTGTACTTACTAGAAAGAATAGGTAAATGAAGAACATCTCTATTTGACCAGAAGCAGTATTGTAATGTGGTATTTTAAATGTTACAGTGGCAAGTAATATTGGATTTTGAGGAATCATTATTATAGTTAAGATTCCATTATTTAATATTTTCATCATAGAAATTTCTTGCCCTGAAATTTAATAACTTTTAAGCTTTCATAATAGGGACAGCTGTATTAAGATCCTTTGTGCTTTTCAATTGTGGTTTTATTGCTTCTAATATATTAAAAGTAGATCTCAATTTCATCAAAATATCATACTCATATAAAGAGTATGTAAGTGAAGAGTCTTCATAATTATAAAACTGACAATTAAGTGAAACATCACTGTCTTGAGGACACTGTGTTTTAACTGTTCTTTTTCATTCCCTGACATGAATTTATCACTGAAGTAACTTCTCAAAACAACTAATTTTTAAAGGATAGATGCAGCTATCAGAAGATATTTATTAGTTATTTCTTCTGTGAGTATTTTTTCTAGCCTTTCTCAATATCTTTAGCCATGGCCCTGGAATAGTTCACAGGTCATTTTTTGCCTGAACTATTCTGTTCTTTGTTTTAATATTTAATGTTTGAAAACATTTGTGCATCATATATTTTATATTCCTATTACTTTTACATTTGTAATTCAAAAACATAGAAATTTCTTTTTTAATTTCAGTTTTTATCTCCCAAATAAATGTTTTCAGAATTTCTAGGCTATATCTGAAATGAATAAAAAAGCATTTCCAAGTATTTATCCCTGAATGCCTTTCTTTCCCTGCCTATTTTCTGTCTTTATATGTTTTAGAAGAGGGAATTAAAGGTAAGACAGAGAATAAGCTGAGCATCATCAACAAAACAATTGGGAGAGCACAAAGCTGTGAACACGAAGCTCCACTATGAAGGGCCAAGCAGCCATCAGTGACTAGTAGGTCCTAGCCAAAAAAATGTTATTTGGCAAATTCAAGAGGAAACTGGAGCAGTTTAAGATGGTTTTTAGCAATTGATGAATATTGCAAGCAGTACTTTGTGTAACAGACATTGTGTAAAACATTGATAGTTTACTCTTGCCTATGTTTTATACAGCTGGAACTTAGAACATGAAAGGACAGGGAAAAATTAGTGCACTTTCAGAGCTACTAGAGGTCACAAACTGAAAATACTTTCATTTATTGATGTCAGAAGCAGAAATCATTACAGAGCTAGAAGCCAATCCTATGAGAAAACCCAGAGAAGCAAAAGGAAGGAGGTGACTTAAAGGCAAGATAAGAATTATTCAAGTAGGACTGGAGAGATCCCCGTGGTTAAGAGGGTGTACTGCTCTTCCAGAGGACCTGAGTTCACTTCCCAGCACCCATGTCAGGCAGCTGTCTCAGGTGGCTCATCCCTGCCTATAACCCCAGTGCCAGAGGATCTGATGCCTCTGGCCTCACAGACACCTGCATTCATGTGCAGTACCCCCCCCACACACATAAAGATAATAAAATAAATCTTTTTAAAAAGAATTACTCAGGCCTGGAGAGGTGGCTCAGCAGTTAAGAACACTGACTGTTGTTGAAGAAGACCCAGGTTTGAATCCCAGCACCCACATGGCGGCTAACAACTCTTCATAACTCCAGTTCCAGGGGATCCGATTGCCTCTTCTGTCCTCTGCGGGCCTTGAACGACACAGGTGCACTTACCTACTTGCAGGCAATACATGCATACACATAAAATAAAAATAATAAATAAAATAATTATAAAAAAGAATTACTCAGGTAGATAGCAGTATAACATATCGACAAAATTGTTTTGTAGAAAATGCAAGAACAAATGTTGGATATTATTAAGTCTATTATTTTTTAGTTCCAGCTATTATCAAAACTTCATATAGGTTATATGATTTAAATCTTCCAACTGATCATACAGAATTTTATTATAAGTTTAAATAACTTATATAAGGTTGCACATCTATTGATAAGTAGGAAAACAAGATGTAAATCCAGATCTGTTGGAGTCTTTCTCTCA
>NW_008356676.1:102057-104439 GCF_000622305.1 Nannospalax galili
AATGTTGTTTTAATGTCTAAGAATATATTTTCCTTAATTTTAAATATTAGAGAGAGTTTCCTTCTAAACTACTTATTACATTACTCTTGTCATTTTCACCTCTTACTTATGGTCTACACATAAACACGCAGACACATATCCAAAACAAGTGTTGTTTTAATGTCTAAGAATATATTTTCCTTAATTTTAAATATTAGAGAGAGTTTCCTTCTAAACTACTTATTACATTACTCTTGTCATTTTCACCTCTTACTTATGGTCTACACATAAACACGCAGACACATATCCAAAACAAGACATGGGTAGAAGACTATATAAATGTATATTCTAAATGTAATTTTGCAGTTTATTTACTCATTCATGTCTGCCTTAATGGATTGTTTTATTTTAGCACATATTAGCCCACTTAAATCTTTATAGTTGTTACAAAGTAGCCTACAGTAATATTACACCTTAATTTCTATCACTCTGCCACAACTAATGAACATTTAACTAGTCTTCAATTTTTCATTATTAAAAGCATTGTTGGGGTGAAGACCATGCTACACACAACTTTGCACCTAGAATCAGAATTACAGACACAGAAGACCCAAGCTCTATCACTTCCTCTTAATAATTCATATTAATTCTCTTAGTGATATACTTTCTCTTTATAATTATGAATATAAATATCTTACATTTGAAATAGTTTTATGTTGTTCTACATACTTACTTCCTCATGGTGTTATTTGGGTAAATACTAAGTTTGACTCTATTAGGAACCTCAGATTTACATATTATTTCCCTTCTAAGTCTTGTCTGTAATTTGAACTGCATGTGCATGGGGAATAAATCTCCAAGGTGTACAATTGGAAACAAAGTTGTAATATTGATGAGTTGAGATTTCAGTATCTGCACAATAGAAAATCTATTTCCTACTACTATCAAACCCTAGTAATAATGACTACTGTATTTTCACCTCACTGTGACCAGTAGATGACAGGAGCAACTTAAAGGAGGAAGGATTTATTGTGGATTCCAGCTCAGAGGGGATAGCCCGAGACACAGCAGAGTTTATCACAGTAGGTGTATGCAGTTGGTATTCCACACATCTCACCTGCAGACAGGAAGCAGAGACTCCAGCTAGAGGGATGACCAAGTTCTCTCTCTAAGGCCCGTTCTTAGTAGTCTATGACTGCCAGGTAGGCCCCATATCCAAAAGGTTTCACAGCTTCTCAAAACAATACAATGAACTGAGAACCAAGTATTAAAACACATGAACCTGGAGTGAGGGTAGGAGGCATTTCACATTTAAATCATAATTACTACATTGAGAACAGGGACTGAAAACTGAACTAAACACCTAAATCTATGGAAAAACTGAAATAGACACACTCTACTAAGTATTGCAGTCTTACAAGTTCAAGATGATCCACCAGTAACTTATTTAGAACAAAACTAAATACTTTCAGAAGAAAATAACAAAATCCAGAGTTTATAGTATATGCATAGTGTTCAGTTAATAATGAAACATTAGTACACATGTGAAGATAAAAGTGCTACCCAGAGCCAAAGGAATACTTAAACAATAAAAACACAGCACTGTTTGACTCAGAAGTTATTAGGTACTGAAAACTACTATGCTAACCATTCTACAGGGAAAAAAATGAGTGCAATGATGGGTACATTGAACGAAGAGAGGGAAATTTAATCAAATAAAAGAACCAAATGGAAATCTTAGAATAGATAAAACAAATTCTTGAAGCAAAAACTATGGGTGGAAACTATATAGAAGGCAAGATTTTTCCCAAACTAGAAGACAACTCAAGTCACTGTACAAAGCACAGAGTAAAAAAAATAAAAATTAAGAAAAATTTAAAAAACCTGAAAGACGAATATCCTCAGGCCTCTTGGGGTAAGTCTATAGTGCAGCTCTCCGCACCGGGACTCCCTAAGCCACATTCACCCTTCCATCCCTCCCACCTTTCTACACTCCTAGTTTGGGCCCTGCGCCCTTCCTAGTCTTGGGGCCCCAGACACCTGGGGAACCAATACTGCTTCCTGATCCTTCTCACCCAGAGCAACTCAGTCCCTTTCTTGGGCTCCAGGAGCATGGCTTCTGGTCCTGACCCCGCCCTCACCTCTCTCTGCTCCCCTGGGCCTGCACCACCGGCTAACTCTCCTAGCCTGCACTACTATCCTCAGACCTCTTGGGGTAGGTCTATAGTGCAGCCCTCCACGCCGGGACTCCCTAAGCCACATTCACCCTTTCATCCCCCCCGCTGTTCTATGCTCCTAGTTTGGGCCCTGCGCCATTCCTAGTCTTGGGGCCTCAGACACCTGGGGAACCAATACTGCTTCCTGATCCTTCTCACCCAGAGCAACTCAGTCCCTTTCTTGGGC
>NW_008356676.1:104599-105085 GCF_000622305.1 Nannospalax galili
AGAGCTGAAGGAAGATAGGGATAAACTTCTGAATGAATTCAGAAAAGAGCTAGAAATTTTGAAGAATACTCAGGCTGAAATAAAGAACGAAGTGAAACACTCCATAAGCCAATTAGAAACGACAGGAGAAAGCCTCACCAATAGGATGAACGAAATGGAAAAAAGAGTATCAAGATTGGAAGAGAAAGTGGATGAACTGGACTACTCAAGCAAAGATTATGAAAAATTTAAGAAATCACAAGAATGGAATATGCAGGAATTGAGTGATACCATAAAAAGACCAAACTTGCGAATCATAGGCATACAAGAAGGAGAAGAATCCCAAGACAATGGCATGGACCAGATCTTCAACAGAATTGTGAAAGAAAATTTCCCAAACTTGAAGAAAGACACGCCCATACAAATACAACAAGCATACAGAACACCAAACAGACGGGACCAGAACAGGAACTCTCCATGGCACATCGTAGTAAAAACACTACACGC
>NW_008356676.1:109520-110016 GCF_000622305.1 Nannospalax galili
GGAGGCTCTAGTGGGAGAGGAAGGCTGTCTATCTGACAAGTTTGTATTCATGATTAGATGCCGAGGAGCTCAGAAGGTGGGCGAGTGACCAGTGATAGTCATGTATATAGAGATTAGAAATGCATGTGAAAACATCTCAATGTCAATTGCCTTGGAATGAATTCTTCTGTATGAAAAAACAAAACGAAACAAAACAAAACCAAGTATCTTCTTGATGTCCCTCAAATTAAGGTAAAGAATGAGAACAAATCATTCTGGAGGAACGCAAAGGAAAATAGCTTTAGATACTTAAGTGACAATTGAATTTATTCTCATAATTGTTTTAATAGCTTTTGTATAATCCTCATCACTATTATGAGATATAAAATGTATTTATCAAATCTGTAATCATTATGCCAATAAATCTGAATTACTGTAATATTTTGCATACTGTTAAAACTGTAACTTTAATTGTAAAAAGAAATTTAAAATAAAAAAAGAGGTTTAATATATACTT
>NW_008356676.1:110031-177735 GCF_000622305.1 Nannospalax galili
GAAAGCAGAGGCAGATAGATCTCTGTGAGTCTGAGAACAGCCTGGTCTTCGGTAGCGAATGTCAGGCCAGCTGGGGCTACAGAGAGACTCTAAGTCAAAAAAAAAAAAAGAATGTAGGGTGAGCACAAGCCAGGAGAACAAGCCAGTCAGCAGCATTCCTCCGTGGTCTCTGCTTCAGTTCCTCCCTTCAGGTTCCTGCCCTGAGTTCCTGCTTGGCTTCCTTCAATGATAAACTGTGATCAGGGTGTGTAAGCCAAATAAACCCTTTCCTCCCCAAGTTGGCTTCGGTCAGTGTTTTATCACAGCAGTAGAAAGCTAACTATTGCAATAATTTTATTTGGAGAAAGTAGGTGACTACATGGGGCAAGTAAGATTCAGGCAAATTTTGTATGTTTACTATACTTTAGAATGTAGTATATGTTATAGGTATTCTTTGCTGTATTGCAAATGTATATCAATTGTGTATGATATATGTACATGTTCATATGTGTGCATGTGCACATGTGTATACATGCACGTGAAAGCCAGAGAACAGTATTGGGTCTCTTCCTTAATTGCTTTCCATCTTTTTTTCTTTTTCTTTCTTTTTCTTTTTTTTTCTTTTTTTTTTTTTTGAGACAAAGTCTCACATAGAACCTGGAGCTCAGGCTCCAGGGTACGTTCTGTCTCTGCCTTACCAGTGCTGGATTATGGGTGCTGGAGTTTTGAACTCAGATCCTCATACTTACATGTCTAGCACTTCACTGACTGAACTATCTTCCCAGACCCTGCATAGTAATTTTCAAGAGTTGAAGTAAAACACTGTAATTAGTTATGATAAAAAAAAAATACATCTGTATTAGTTGTAAGAATGCAGCAAGGAACCAACTCATCAATTAAAAATCAATTAAAAGGTAAAAAAAAAAAAACCCGAAAGACCTTGGGACCTCATTAAACATTTTGACATGTGCATAGTTTTAGTACCAGAAATGGAGAAAGAGAAAAATGAGAACCAAAAAGCCTTTGAAGAAATATTTGCCAAGAATTTTCCAATCATGACTGAAAATATAAGTTCAAGATTTAAGAAACTCAGCAAATTCTAATCAGGATAAATACAGAGCAAAACATATCTGAGGCCATTATTATATTTAGTAAGAATCAAATACAAAGGACAATCTTGAAAGCAGGCATAAAAACAGTAACCTCACAAAAGCAATGGTGAGAGCATTTAATGAGGGTTTTTTAAAGGCAGAAACATTGGTGGCTAGTCAGGAATAGAAAGCATCAGTAAAGTATTACAAGAAAAAAACTATGGATCAAGAATTCTATATCTTATGAACTATTTTTCTAAAGTAAAGGTAAAATAATGAAATCTTCAAATAAGAAAAAGCTACTTCATTTGCAGAATATTTACACTATCAAAAACACCAAATAACTTTCTTAAACCTGAAAGAAAATAATACTGCAAAGGACTTCAACTAGAAGAGAGGTGGATAAGTAAATGAATACACTTCTTGAGTTATTTAGAAGCCGACTGAGGGACGTCCAGATAATATGGTGGATTAGAAGCCATAGCTGAGCCAAGTGGATGCTGATAGCAAAATAGAGGGACCACAGCTACTATCCACTACTATCCTGCTTAGGCTACCCACTATACTCTCACCTTTATCTCATCAGAATAGATCCTCATAACTCTCTCTTTCTCTCTTTTCTTCACTTACAAAAGTCTTTTCTTCTACACTTCATCTGTAACAATTTTCCTACCCGTCATGCCTTCAACCCACATACCTTCCTTCTCATCTGTACTTTACCCCTTCTTTGCTCCTTTCCTCAATCCTTTTTTAATTTCACTACTTTAATACTGATGCCTTTGCTTTAAAAAGTCTATGAACCACATCTTCTCCACCCAGCACCCCAGCACTGCTGTCTCTGAAGCAAAATGGAGACTGTGTATAACATAAAAAGGTCTCCTATGCCTAGGCAAAACAGGGCTAGTAAATAAACAGGAGCTACCACTGTGTCTCCCTACAAGATTCAGGAAAGTCAATTCCTATTGAAGACATCCCTCATGTAGTACTCATTGAAAACTAAACGAACCACCAAATAGAGTTGGAAAAGGGGGAAAGGTAAAACTGGGAGGCATATCCATCTCAACGGATGTAAATGCAACTAGGAAACACAAAGCATGTGAGACAACCCATGACCACTCAGTCGCAGCATCTCCACCCCCATCTAGTAGGAACTAAACCTACCAATACAGCTGAAATGTCTGGGAAAGAATTTGGAGTTCTACTTTATATTTTTAGGGTTTATTTATTTTTGTTTTATGTGGTTGAATGCTCTACCTGCCTGTATATGTGTTTATGTCATGCTGGCAGAGTTCATACGAAGGCATCAGTTGCCCTAGAATTACAGACTGGTTCTGGGAGCTGAACTTGGGTCCTCTGTAAGAGCAGCAAGTGTTCTTAACTGCTGATCCATCTCTCCAGACCCTCAACGTACTATACTAAAAAATAATTTAATGGTCATACAAAGCTCAAATAAAGCAGGTAATGGGGGCTGGAGAGATGGCTCAGTGGTTAAGAACACTGGTTGTTCTTGCAGAAGACCCAGGTTCAAATCCCAGCACCCACATGGCAGCTGACAACTATCTGTAACTCCAGTCCCATGGGCTCCGACAACCTCTCTGACCTCTGTGAGTATTGCATGACACAGGTGCACTTACCTACATGCAGGCGATACATACATATACATAAAATTAAAGTAATAAATTTTTTTAAAGTTAAAAAAAGCAGGTAATGAACTAAGGAAACGTATTCAGAGACTCTGTAAGAGACTCTCCAAGTGAACAAAACAGTAAACTGGAGGAGAATGTCCAAAATATGAGAGGAAAATTCAGAAAGGATATTGAAATACTAAAAAGAAACAGAAATAAATTTTGGAAAGGAAAGAATCAGTTAAACAAATGAAAACTATATCATAAAGCATCACCAACAGACAAAACTATGCAAAGGAATGAATTTCAAGGATGGAAAACAAAGATAAACATATATGAACAAAGATGAACATATATGAACAAAAACTTAATGAGCATGATTAATACTTCCAAGAAGCCTGGGATATATTCAAGAGACCAAACCTTAGTATTCATCACATAGAAGAAGGAGCTGAGATGAAAACAGAAGGAATAGACAACTAATTAGCAAAACCTTCCAAAACCTAGAGCTAGAAGTCTGCATCCAACGCCATAGCACTATAGAGGAGCAGGTTACAACTTCTAGGTCTTAATGTAATTTGGTTCTAAGTAATTTGATTTACACAAACAACCTCATTCTGTTTACTTCTATTTATTTATATATATATGAAAGTTTTGCCTGTATGTATGTAAGTGTACCAGTACATGTAATGTCTGCAGAGGCCAGAAGAAGGCATTAGATCCCCTGGAACTGGAGTTACAGACAACCCTGTTAGTCATGTGGGTGCTGGGAAACAAACCGGTGTCTTCTAAACCATCCCTCCAGTCCCTCCATTTCTTCAGTGATTCAACAAGTATGCTGAGTGCCTTCCATGTGCCAGTTATTTCTAAGTTCTGAAACTAGAGTGGCAAACAAAATAAATGAATAAAATTCCCTCTCCCCTTGGAACTTTTTATTGGACAGATGTGAAAAAATATAATGACACATAGCATGTTAGCTCAGTGTGTAAAGGTACTTGGCACCAAGCCTATGACCTGAGTTTGAGCCCTAGAACCCATATGATGAAAGAAGAGAAATGACTCCTGCAGGTTTTCCTCTGACATCTACAAGTGTATCCTGGCACACACACACACACACACACACACACACACACACACACACACATGCGCGCACACACATCAATCAATGTAAAAAATTTTAAGACTAGGGTTAAGGACAAAAATGGGTCAAAGAAGATGAGTATGTAATGTATGTGGTGCAGGGAGTGAAAAGGTGAAAAATTAGATCTTATAGTCAACAGAAACATCACAGAGGGGCCTGGAGAGCTGGACTCAGTGGTTAAGAGTGCTGGCTACTCTTCCAGTGGACCCAGATTCTGTTCTCAGCACACACGTGACTGCTAACAACCATCCTTAACTTCAGTTTCAGAGGATTCGACACCCTTTTCTGGCCTCCACAGGCACTGCACATATGTGGTGCACTTACATACATGCAGGCAAAACATTCATACCCATAAAAGAAAAATCAGTAAAATCTAAAAAAAAAATTAAAAATAAAAAATAAAAAAAACCAAAACTTCACTGAGGAGTTTCTTTTGGGAAAACTTGAAATGGATGAAGGAGCTAGTCATGCAAACATCTGAGAAAGAGCTTTCCAGGCAAAAGAGTCAAGTGCAAAGATCTTAAAATGAGAATATGCCTGGGTGTTAGGACTCAGGTTTGCTTTGCTTAGCGGGGGACCTGCTGGCTTTGGGACAGAGGGTCTGATCGGCGACAGAGTCAAACTCTGGGACCTGTGTCTTCCCAACAGGATGATTTATTTTAGAATTTAGATGGTTTTTATACATCCCAAGGAACTAGCAGTCACGTGGGATATGACAGTCACATACAAAGATTTAAGGTACAAAGAAACAGGAGAATTCTTAAACTTTTACTCAAGGTTATCAATGCCCATCCAGTAATTTATTGGCCACAATGTTTTCTTTCTTAGGGCTAAAAGCATGGTAAACTTTTAGCTTTTAGCTCAGGAGTAAACCTTTAACCTGGTCTAATCTCTTACCCAGGGATAGCTGAGTTATTTGTTTAGGACAAGGAGATGAGCTAAGGGTTGTTGACCAAGACGCTTTCCCACAGAGCAGGGAGCCTGCACTTTTATGACCAGGCCGCTTCCTCCTGCCAGCCCAACAGTGTTCTGCAAGGCAGGGATTATCAGAGCCACTGTTTTCAGTGCCCCTCCCTTTTAGCAGAGAATACAGCCTGGACCTATAAGTTTTAGGCTCACCTCACCCTAGGGCCTGGCATCCTGGTTTCCTACACCTGGGTTTGGGGAATCGGTGTGCAGTGTGTCTGGAGTGGTAAGAATGACGAGAAAAACAATAGGAGATGAGATGATGCTAAGTACTGTATCTGGGTCTTGTTCCTTTCCCTCTGTGTGTTTTGGGGTGCTGCATCTAGTTCTCTCGCTTTTATTTTTGCCTACCTTGCAGTAACTAATAAGGAGAGCAGCCACCCATTTCTTACAGGCAGAAAAGCTTCATTCTCTATAGAAGCACAGCATTCTTAGCTACTTAATGGTATTCGAGTCTTATTACTAATACAGGTATCAAAATCAGAGTGCTACTAGTAGAGGCTAAACAAATGGCCTTTAAGAAACTCAGAAGGGGACATTTGCCTTCATGTAGTCACCTGTAGGCAAAAACTGCTTTTCAGCTTTGTGAACTTAGAAATTTAATATTGTTAGTCTCCTAATGACAGGTATCCTATATTATTACAACAACAAACATGACTTCCAGGGAGACAAGGTAATTCATGTCAGTCAAGGTGCTGCTTCTCTGTTATGGGAAAACCCCTTGCTGGAAGCCACATTGTCACAAGGTTGTGAGCATGGAGATCCAGTCAATCCTCTGAATTGGAGTGTTCTTGACTCGCTCTGGGTGCTCAAGGAGCTGTTACTCTCAATGAGAGTTATACTTCTCAGACAGAAAGAACCTGGATGGGTGCTCCATACATATGCAATGTCCACTAGCCTGTGCTCTGTGCTCCATTTTCACAAGACCTTTCTGACAATCTATTCTTTCTTCAGCTTTACTAAGATCTGCTGTGAGAGCTAGCTGTGGCTGCTAATCTAGAGTTCCACTAAGGACACTATATAATTATCTAATAGCTTAATTACTGAAGGATTTTTACAAGTGGGCCAGTTTGCAACTGATAAAATTTATTAAACATGGTTCTACTTGTTTTATTTCTATTAATATATCTATGAATATGAATGTAAGTATTTTCAGTAACCATATTCTTACAAATATATTTTGTTACTTCACTAATGAATGAATTATATCCATCATAGATATAATATTTACAAATGGACATACACCTTCTTAAAGAAGTTAAATATATTGATAAGCTTTTTGGCTATAGTTTCATTAATATATTTGTTTATATTAATTTATTTTTAATACTTTTAAGTGATTTTCTGTTTTGCTAGTATATCAATAGGAGTGATTTGCTAATTAGAATACATCATCTGTATTTTCAGAATTAACAAGAACTGGAAGCATACATATGTATATGTATATATAAATTTATTGACTTTCATTTGAAGCATTGGTTGACAAATTCTCACCTTGTTTTTATGTCAGTATTTTGAAATGTTTAGATTATCATTCCAGTTCCTCTGCTGCTGGTGCAGAGTTGTGTTTCAACATGATTGTCTTCCTTTGTAATCATATTTTTTATTTTTGTGTTTAAACATATATTCTATGAAGTAGTCTATTGTTTTAATCATACTATCAGAAGTATCCATTACACAACCAAGTTAAACAGTCTGAATGCTAATAGCAAACCTGGGTAAGTGAGACAGAAGCAGGGAAGAGATTCAGCATGTAGCTTAATCTGGGCCCTGGTAGCAAATATGAGCAGTACAAAGGAGAGAGAGACTGAGGGCAGTCTTGAGGATCTTTGTTCTTTGAGACCTTCTTCAGCTGTGAATATAAGCATAGCAACTAGGTTATTTTGATGTACTTTTCAAATTGATACTTTTTGCTTTTTAATTGAATTTTTGCCATTTTCATGCAATATAGTTTGATGATACTTAGATCCTCTCCCCTATCTGCACCTCCTCCCACTGCCCAATTTAATGTACTATTATATATATTATATGTATATAATATATATGATATGGCCTATTGAGTCTGATTTGTGTCTCCAAATATCCTTCAGTGTGGCTCCATCCACTGGACTCACCAAGAGTCCCATCCCTATAAGACACTGCCTCTCCCCCTCCTAATAGCCATCAATTGCCAAAAGTTCTTTAGGTTGGGCTTGGATTTCTTGCCCACTTCCCCATGTCTATGCTGGGATTTTGTCTGGATTGAGCTTACATAGTACTTGTATGTGCTGTCACCATTGCTGTGAGTTTTTATGAGTCACTGACCAGCTTGTCTGGAAGATCGTTTTCTTGTGGCCATTCACAACCTTTGGTTCTTACAAGCTTTCTGCCTCCTCTTCTGCAATGATCCCTGATCCTTGGGAGGCAGAAGTTTGAGATAGATGTCCCATTCATGGATAACCACGTAACCTCTTGTCCTCTGCACACTGGCCAATTGTGGGTTTTTGTGTTAATCACCATCTGCTGCATAAGGAAAATTCTCTGGTGACAGTTGATATTCATATTATGTGTAGAGGTTGCATTTTAGATGTGTCACTTAGGGTTAAGTGTCTCACAGACACTTATTCTCTGTCTTTGACCAGTTCTGGAACTCTGTAATAGTCTCCATCTGTTGCAAAATGAAACTTCCTTGATGAGGGGTGAAGGATATACTTGTCTGTAAATATGAGGGTGCATATTTAGAATAAAGTAAGAAATTACATTGGTCTAGGGATGTGGCAAAAGTCAGTTTTTCTCTAGGATCTATGACCTCTTCAGCCATGTATATCTGGCTATGTTTTAAAGTATCATACATGAGTTCCATCTCAATGAACAGGCCTTAATTCCAATGAAACTGTGGTTGATTAACCTCAAGATAAAAGGGTCACTACTTTACCAATAGCTATAGTTTGTTGTTTATTAGGCTTTACAGCTGGGTAGAATCATTGATTGATTTTTCTCCCTTGGCAAGTTGGATAGTATCCGCTGATGCCATGAGAGCTAGTCTTCAGGGAGGAGGCTTCCAGGTCATTTCTAGCTCATCCTTTGTCTGAAGTCCAAAGTGTGGCCTGTCTTCCACAATAGGGTCTTACCTTCAAGTCCTGGGAGGCAAGCAAGATCTGTGGCAATAACCTGTGTCAATTTTGGAGTCTCTTGGAGTACACTGCCCAACAACTTGAAAGGAGGTTTCTCCTGCTTGGCACTGTGTTTTTTATTATATAGCCTTCATCTATACACATGTACTCATATATTTATTGTATATGTGTTTGTCAGTAGAACTTTGAACCAGTCCCTCTGGGTTTTCATACCATCTAAGCATTATTTATCTCATTTCTCACTTCCCCTGTATAACCCTCCCTACTCTCTCCCCAGTTAAAGTACCCCTTTCCCTCATTTTCCCCTTAATAACACTTATCTCCTATAATCCCCTTCACTTGAGATCCTTCTTTCCCATTATCCCCATGGTTCCTTTCCATTTTCCTGGCTCCTGTGGACACATCAGGATGTATTATCATATCTAAGGATTTGGAGCAAAGATTCACAAATGAGAGAGAACACATAACACTTGTTTTTCTGAGTCTGTGTTACTTCACTTAGTTTCATATTCCTATTTCCATCCATTTAGACACAAATTTCATAATTTTGTTTTTTTTTACCTCTGAGTGGAACTCCATCATGCAAATGTACCACATTTTCATTATCCATTCTTCAGTTGAGGGACATTTAGGTTATTTCCATTTTTTAGCTATTGTGAAAGGAACAGCAACAAACATAGATGTATAGGTATCTCTGTAGTAGGATAAATCTTTTGGGTATATGCCAAGGAGTGCTATGACTGGATCATATGGTAGATTCATTTTCAGTTTTGGAAGAATCTCCATACTTATGTCCACAGTGCTTGCACCAGGTTGCAATCCCACCAACACTGAATGAGGGTTCCTCTTCCCCCAAATCCATGCAAGCATTTGGTGCCATTTGTTCTCTTAATCTTAGCCATTCTGACTGGGGATAGATTGCATTTTCCTACTAAGGATGTTGAACACTTTTTAAGGTGTTTCTTAGCCATTGCTATTTCTTCTTTTGGGAGCTCTAAGTGCCGACACATAGCACATTTTTTTAAATTAGGTCATTCGCTTTCTTCATTTTTTTTATTGTTGTTTTTTGAGTTCTTTGTATATTCTAGGTATTAATCCTCTCTCAGATGAATAGCTGGTGAAGATTTTCTCCCACTGTGTAGAATTCCTCTTCATTCAATTGGTTGTTTCCTTTGCTGTACTGAAGCTTTTTTAGGTTAATGAGGTCCCATATGTCAACTGTAGACCTTAATTCATGAGCAACTAATGTCTGATTTAGAAAGTCATTTCCTGCAGCTCTGTACTGTAGGGTACTGCCTATGCTTCCTTTTACTAGTTTCAGAATTACAGGCTCCATTCTGAGATCTCTGTTCCATTTGGAGTTGACTTTTGTGTAGGGTATGGGTCTAATTTCATTCTACATGTGGAGATCCAATTTTTTCAGCATCATTTATTGAAGATGCTGTGGCTGTAATTGCATGCACACATGTTTGGGTCTTCAGTTTTGTTCCATTGATCTATAAGTTTGTTTTTGTGCCAATACCATGCTGTTTTTATGAGGATAGCTCTGTAATAGAGATTGAGGTCTAATATGGTAAACTGCCCACCATTGCTCTTTGTGCTCAGAATTGCTTTGGCTATCCAGGGTTTTTTTGTGTTTCCTTATGAATTTTAGATTGGATTTTTCTATTTCTGTGAAGAAGGTCCTAAGGATTTTCATTGGGATTGCACTGAATCTGTAAATTGCTTCTGGTAAGGTGGTCATTTTCACTATATTGATTCTGCCAATCCATGAGCACAGGAGGTCTTTCCATCTCCCATTTCCTTGTGTCTTCCTCAATCTCTTTCTTCAAAGATTTAATGTTTCATTGAAGAGGTGCAAATTGATATTTTGACAACTTGATACTTCTTTAAACCTATCTAAAAAACCTTCCATACAGCATTCTCTTATTCTCTCTCTCTCTCTCTCTCTCTCTCTCTCTCTCATTAATAAATAGGAACATATTCCAGCCCTCTTATTCTATCATTGTACTGATTTGTTTAAAAACAAATATCGAGGCGGGCATGGTAATGCACGCCTGTAGTCCCAGCACTTGGGAGGCAGAGGCAGGCGGATCTCTGTGAGTTCAAGGCCAGCCTGGTCTACATAGTGAGTTCCAGACAGCTGGGGCTACAGAGAGACCCTACTTCAAAAAGACAAAAAAAAAAAAGGTTATTGAGCTGGTGAGATAGCTCAGCTGGTAAAGGCACTTGCTGCCAAGTTTGACAACCTTAGTTTGATCCCCAGAACTCCCATAGTATAAGGCAAGAACCAATTCCCACAAGTTGTCCTCTGGCCTCCATACATGTATGCCTGGCACTTGTGTACACACACACACACACACACACACACACACAAATAAATGTAAAAGTAAATGTTTTACTGTGAGATATCATTCGCCATAAGGATGGCAATGAAAAAGAAGATCAATAGTGAGAAGCAAGTTTGAGGATATGAAGAAATTGTAACTCTGAACATTTTACAAGTGGGAATATAAAATGGTACAGTCATTTTGGAAAGCAGTTCTGGAAGTTCTTCAGCGGTTTAAACATGGTCATCACATTCCTAAGTATATATTCATAAGGACTGACAACATATACATACACGTAGACCTATATGTGAATATTTGTATTAGTATGATTCATAATAGCCAAAAATTTTTAGCAACTCAATGGTTCAACAACCGGTGAACTGGATAAATTAAATGTGGTATATTGTACAGTGGGATATTGTTTGACAAAAAAAGATGATCAATACCATAGATGACCCTTAAATTTATACTGTTTTAAAAAAGAGTGATTCATGAAGATGATCTATTGTATGATTCAATTTATATGAAATGTGCAGAATAAGTGAATGTAGAAAAGGAAAATTATATTAGTGATTGCCTAGTGCAAAGAGTTTGGCAGGAGGAATAAAATCAGTTGCTAATAGTTACTTGGTTTCTATGTAGGATAATGAAAATGTTCTAAAATAGATTGTGATGATGGTCGTACAACTCTGAACATGCTAAAATAATTTAACTATAACCATATGCTCTAAAAATGGGTTATATTATATATGAATTATATCTTCAAAACAGTTGTTTAACAAACAAAATATGTATGCTTGATAGTCAATACTAATGTTAGGAATTCTGACTCTTTCAGTTCCTTGTGGCCAGACACCAACCCCCTTGCCAGGTCCATTGTGCTTCATTGCCATGCAGCATATCATTGTCTAACAGAATAAATTTGCTCATTTACTTAATGACAAGGAAACAGACCACATTATCTCTTAGATCTTTTAGACCTATGTATAGGTCTATGTTTTAGTAGACCACTGGACACAGAAAATAGAACCATTTTTCTTGACTAAAAGCAAAAGAAAGACATTAGGCCAATTACACTCAACTGAATATAGTAGAGCAAAGAATGATTCATAGATGGGTAAGCCCTCAGAGCCAGCAGAGATTGAGAAAGCTGTCCATGGTGTGAAGGCAACATTTCTGAACAGCACATGGAAGTGAGCTATGGAAGAGGCTTGACTGATTGCAGCCATGATGAGTATGGTCTCATCCACTGGCAGCCTGCGAGTGATGAAGCTTGAGTACTGTGATTCACGAAGAATCAGCTATTTCTTACAAAAACAAATTCCTAAATTAAGCTCTTAGTTTACATAATAAGATTATAGTTCATCACAGAGGAACTCAAAATAAGAAGGCAACTTCAGGCCAAATTTATTTAACACTGGGTAACTGTTTTAATAAGTAGAAGGTGTTCTGTCATCACTTGGATTGAAATTCCAGACACCACTACTTGTGAGCAGTGAAACCTTGTTCATATTATTATTTTCAGTTTCCACACAAAAGTGAGGATATTACCCATAGCATAAGGTTTTATGATAATTTTATGTAGAAAACTTTAGCATATGTAATTTGTTGAATACTTTTATAATTGCTGTTTGTGTTTATTGCTATTTATAATAAGTGGTTTCTAATCAAGGGCTTTCCTCTAAAGTAGTCATAGTATCCTTTATGACCACTTACTGTCTGTGCTCACAAGCACTGTGAATGTGTACTGTTCTTTTAACAGGTACAGCATAAGAGATATGATGCAATTCTTAAGCGCTTGCATTGTCAGGTGAGCAAGCTTCGGTTAAAAAGAAGTAGATTGCAGTCGAACATCCAGCAACTGGAAGAAACTGTGGCTGAGCTAAAAAGGCGTATCAAAATGAAAAAATAATGTGAAATACAGAGCAGACCAACAACATTATGGAACAGAATACATGAAAAACCTTTGATCTCTTAACAACCAGCCCCCAACAACAGAAGCCTGTATTAATAACAGATTTTGTCCTCTTCTTTCCTTCCTCAGTCCCTGTCTTCCTCCCTCCTCCCTACTTCCTCCTCCTCCTCTTCCTCTTCCTTCTTTTTTGGATCAGTTATATATTGGTTAAAGTACCTTCCAGTCATACAGTGACTAGCACCAGGTAGACAATAACAATGCTTACAGGAGGCTAGTTGAAAAGTGTATATGAGTATTTCGATTATTGCATTATACTCATAAATGCCTGTTTATAACAATGTGGAATTCACTACTATACAAAGTAGCAATTTAGAAGAGAAGAAACAATTGGATTTTCAATGACTTCATGTTGATATTAAAAAATAGTTGTCTTCAAACTTTTTATGAGATCTTGCTTTTTTTACAACTGCCTTTACAGTAACTCATAAATATTAATATTCACAGTAATGTCATTATATGTTTAGTGCTCCAAATATTTCACTAAATTTTCTCTTTTCTCCAGGAGGTAGCAATCATTTTCCTTTGTTATTAAATAACATATTTTAGAATGTTACAAGGCATAAAATTTGTGTTCACTTTCCAGTCTATAAATTCTTATTCCTAAATTGTGACTAAAGTAAAGTTATAGCATCATATAAGGCAAACAGAGTCAAGCTCTTAAAAGAAATATTAATCAGAGGAGATTAACATATTTTCCTCATTGAAAGGCAAATATTTTATCAGTGGTAATAAATCAAATGTTAAAGTGCTTTAAGATAAAAGTGCTCTCTTTCATTCTCCATTGATCAAAAATACACAGAAGCAAAAATAAAATGCTAAGTATTAAAAATACGGTTTTAAAATATTCACTTGTAGCCGGGTGTGGTGGTGCACACCTTTAATCCCAGCACTCCGGAGGCAGAGGCAGGTGGATCTCTGTGAGTTCAAGGCCAGCCTGGTCTACATAGTGAGTTCCAGGACAGCTGGGGCTATAGGAGACCCTGTCTCAAAAAGACCAAAAAATCATAATAATAATAATAATTCACTTGTAGGATTAAATTATTTCAAAGCAGCAATATCAAGAAGATTTTTAAAATTCATTTTCTCTTCACCTTCCTACATACCTAACATTCAGCAAGTGTGTAGCGATACAGACCCTGATATTAGTAATCTCGTTATGACTGATGTTAATAGTCTTAGTATAGCTTATTATGGTTAACACTTCAAATGGCTTATCCTCTAACATAATCAGCTTTGTTCTATGACTCAGAAGCACAGCTACAGATGGAAGTAGTTAAATCTTCAGATTGTGGGAGCACTCACTATGCTCAACTGAAAACAAAATTGAAATGCTGAATATATAGATGTATGTTAGTATAATTCATGTGTTAAAAGTTCATAGACTTATACAACATAATTTTAGATACAGCTTAGAAAACCTCTAGTTTCCTAATCTCCTCTTAAAGTCCATAATCATGATCACTATCATCCTGAGTTGTGTTTTAGGAAAATCCAGTGTGAAAGAATTGCCATACAGGTAGAAGGGCTAAGAAGCCCCAAACAGAGGCAGACACATCTAGAGTTGCAGAGTGTGGTTTACTGGGGGATTATCTTAGTTTCTTTTCCTGATGCTGTGATAAAATATTCTGAAAAAGCAACTTAAGGGAGAAGGAATTTATTTCAACTCCTAGTTCCAGGTTACAGCCCATCATGGCCAGGAAGTCAAAGCTTAAAGCACCTGTTCACATTGCATCCTGCTCAAGAGGGCAGTGAATGCACGCATGCTAGTTGCTTTCACTGCTCTTACATAGTCCAGATGCCTTTCCCAGGGAATAGTGGCACTCTGGTGAGGGAGGGAGGGTTCTTCCCACTTCAAAGTCATAAGGTAATCCTTAACAAAGATGCCCAGAAGCCCATCCACCAAATGCTTCTAATTTTTGTCAAGTTGATAGCACTAACCATCACAGGGAATTACCATCTGAAGCGTAGTCAAAGGTAGTATATCCCCATGACTGAGGTCAGAGGAAGGAAGCTTTAAAAGGGTGGCTTCCTTCTAAACCATAGTGCGCCTGGTTTATCTCAAGGTAACATCAATGACGTCAAGCATATTGGCCCCTTCTGCTGACACTGCCAGGATCTGGTCTCAAAGCTCTATATACCACTCTAATGCTTTTGTTTACCTGCACTATGCTGGGAAACTATGCAAGGGGCAAGAAAGTCCCAGGGCTTTTGGGGGGCAACCATGGTGATTACTTCTGAGGACCTGACCTGAAGTTAAGTCAGACTGAAACTCAACAATTACATATCTAAAACTTCATTTTTAAATAAATATAAAAAGCAAATATGTTAAAATGCTTCAGGCAATGTGTCATATTTGAGAAAACAATGTTCAAGGTATTTTAAAAAATATATGATGGTAATTTGAAAGAGAACTTTTATCCTTTTTAATCATGAAAATGATTTCAGGTAATGGAGGCTTTCATAGTAATCAAGAACTAGGAACTGGGTATGCTGACTCATGTCTATAATCTCAACACTAGGGAGGCTGAGGCAGGAGAAGTATTGGGATTTTGAGGATAGCCTTGGCTACGTAGTGAATTTCAAGCCAGTGTGGGCAATACGTTATAAGACTTTGTCTCAAAGACAAAAAAAAACAAAACACAAAAGCCTAAACAAGGTAATATCAAGCCTGATGATTTAGTGTGGTATTTCTGTACATTCATAAAGTCTAAGCTTAGAGAAATAGTTTTGTTTTTAGATAGCTCAGTTTTATATGTAGTGTTCTGTATTAAGTTCTTTTCTATTACTAATCCAAAATACCTGAGGTCTGGGTACTTCTAAAGAAAATTAGTTTTTTTAGGCCACAATTTTGACAACACAGGCTATGCCCTGGCTAAGCACCCCCTTTGCTTTAGCCCCTCAATGGTGGGAACACCTGCAGGAATGATAGATTACATTGTTAGACCAGAAGTCAAAGAGCCAATGGGGGTTAATTGAGGTCCTAGGAGAACTGTATTGATCACTTCCGAGGGCATATCACCAAAGAGATCAGGACCTACTACCTCAGTATTGCCACGATGAGGACCAATCCTCAACACATGAGCTCTTGAGGGATGCACTCAAATCATATCCAAACTATGACAATGTCTTTCTAGCACAGGCTTCTACTTAAAAAAAAAAAAAACAACAACAACAAAAAAAACTCCTTTGGATAGTTTATAATGCTCCTCTTCCTCATTTTCTTCTCCTTAGAAGTGGTCTAAGTCCTGGGGAACTGAAGTTCTTTTGTCATTGGAGGTGAGGCTCTGGTTCAAGTGCCATTCTCTGACCTCACTGACCTCTGCAAAATGTAATCCACTCTGTCTGGTCTTAAACATTATCTTCTGCCTGTGCTGAATCTTCACTTGCTTCGTCTATTCATGGGCAATATAAATGGCTTCTACATGCTTTTTATCAGACCATGTATCTTCCAGTTAACTGACTAATTGTGCTGTTTTCCAAAGCACTACATAGATACCCAATCACAAAGCCTCTTCTGGTACTATTTAATTCTGTCTCTGCATGTGCTGGCCAAATTTCCTCTTTGTTATTCCACCCATGCATTTTTCCACTCAGATTCCTGGTATAAACCAACTCTGGCAGTTCCCTTTGCTTGGAATGACTCAGCAAATTTTCTATCTCTCAAAATACCAACTCTTCTTAAAGCTGTGATTTATAGATATCATTTCTGGAATGGGCTTTAAAATCCTAATATGAATCTCAAAACTGTCAAGTGAATTCTTAGTTCTCAGCAGTATCTGCCTGCCCCTAGCCTGCTAAATACTACTACCTAAATGAGCAGGAACACATAATGAATGCAAAGAAGTGGGGGGAAATAACTTTCAGTTACTATCTCAAAATATTAACTCACAATGACAGAATGTGTGAATTGAAGAAGAGCCATAAGCCTCATTAGAGAAATCAATAAATCCCTTAAAGTGGCCAACTAGCCCTAAATTGACAGCTTGGCTTTGCTCAAGCATTATCAATTGCTTGCTCCCTGGATTGCAATTGCTTGCTCCCTGGATTGCGGGAGACTATTTATGGAGCCAACCTGTCTCGTCTAGCACCCTAAGATAGCTCACCTACCTGAGGAACTAATCTGGGGAGAGAGACCCTCAAGGACACCAGACCCTGGCATAGAGTTAACTCTTGAAGCTGTGTGCAGCAGAATTCCTATAGAAGTGGAAACTATCCTCCCTTCTATGCAGATGCCTTCTTCTGAAGAAAGGTTTGGGCCCTTTGCTGTGTTCTCTGAATAAAGAGGACAGATTACCTGCCTGTTGTAGGTCTGGCTCTGACTCTTATTTCTAAACTTTAAACTCCTTCCTTTTTTGCTCTCCTAAATCTAACACACAACATATGCAGTCTATGGGAAATAAGAGTTGACCAATATGAGTAGACTGATATCTACTTGGAAAGCCCTATTTTAGTAGCCTTGGAAAGCACCAGACTGCATGTATTAAAGCCAATCATGTTGTACATCAAGAATGCTTTCATGGCCAATATAAATGACTTGTACATGTTCTCTTTTAGACCATGTCTCTTCCAGCCAATTGACTACTCATATTATTTTACAAAATACTACTGTATTTCTGTTGGTGTGATAAAACATTGTGACCAAGGGAATTTGTAAAAGGAAGAGTTCATTTGAGCTTATGGTTCGAGGGAAATTAGAGTCCATCATGGCAGTGAGGCATGGTGGCAGAGGTGGCTAGAATAGAAAGCTTAGTGCTCACATCTTCAAGCAGACACAGGAAGCAGAGAGTAAACTGGAGATCCAACATGGCTTAAGAATTCTTCAAGCCTGCCCCCAGTGACATGCTTCCTCCAGCAATGCCACACATTCTAAGACCTCCAAATAGCACCCCCAACTGGGGAGAAAATGTCTAAATACTTGCAGCCTATACGAGACATTCTCATTCAAACCACCACAACTACATATATGAAATAACTCTAAGCAATAATAATATACTGAGTGAATATGCTATGCCTAATTTGGCAAATGGCATACATTATTTCATTTAATTTTCAAAAAACAGTTTAAGGTATATATTACTATACCTTAAACTTATACTATTATAAACTTTTACTATCATACCTCTGACTTACAGGCAGAAGAATTTGGGCTTAGACAATTTGTGTAACTTGCCTAATACATAACTGCACAGCTCAAAGGCAGAGTTGAAGTTCAAAGTCATATTTTATTTGTGTGGCACCACAAGAAAATGATTCTAAGAGTGAACTTCAATGTAACTATAAATTAGTAACAATTTATGTTTATATTTAATGAATCATTTTGATAGACTATTGTTGCAGGTTTCCTTGAGGGTCCAGCCCACGAGGGACTGGGATCAAGGGTTCTGGCCGAGGTGGGGGTGAGAGGCACAGAGTCAACACACAGACCCCGGGAGTCGGGTGAGAGCAGGCACGTGGTGCTGAAGACTCATTTATTGCTGGGAAGTGGAAGCCTTATATATCTCTCCCCCTGCCCCCAGTGTCCCGTAAGTTCGTGTGTCACTTCCTGATAGCCAACCTACAATCTGCCTGGATGAGGGGATGTATTTTGCAGAAGCACGGGCTGTGCTCTCAAAGCAGAAGCTGTATTCTCTAGAGCAGCCTGTGCTTAAGCCTGGCACTTCCTCTCCTACAGACTATAGGCTATAAAATAAATTTGACCAAAAAAATGAAATCTTACAGTTAAAAGTGAAAAGCACTCAAAAACCTAGGTAATACTACACTAGTTAGGGTCAGTGTCTGAAAAACGTTTTGGTTAAGGAAAATAGAGTTCAGTTTATAAAAATTTCTTTGAAACCTTTTAAAGTTCGGGCAGGAGATTGCCACTGAAACTCTACATTCTTTACCACCTTACACAGAGCATGGAATTCACTGTTCATCCATAAAAGTTGCTAGAGGGCTACATTCACACTATTGTAATTCGGAATGATTCCAAGTGGTGAGAGAATTGATTTCCTAGTTGTTCGTGTTTCACTTGTTCATTCAGTATTACAAATATTTCAGTTTTCATTAACTAAGCTAATGATTGCTAAAGATAATAATCAGAAACTAAAGAATTATATGCCTTTCACAAATAACTTATGACATTTGAATTTATAATGGATTTCTATTTTTTTCCTTTGCAAATAAATTTGGCAACGTAAAGAATAAGTTTTTGTATGTTGTATTAACTACAATATACCACTCCACTTTCTCTTTAATGTTACTGAGCTATGACCAACACCAAGAAAAATAAATTGAAACAGATACTAATAGAGGAATAGATGTATTCAACCCATAGCTAAGAATGGGTTGCTACAAATTGCTTTTTATTTTCTGTAATATTCCATTTAAGTAATGGCTGTGAGCTCTAGATCCTTAGAAAAGTAAAAATAGCAGATGAATTGGTAATGACAGGGTTGCTGCTTACACGATCCACTGAATACAGACATGAAGTGATAAGACTTCAACCTCTTAATTAATTAGATGATGTATTCCAAAATTGTATTCCCAGAGTTTGTGTGATAAATACTTTTAAAAAGCATCTTACCCAGGAAGCTCTCTGGCATAACACTTATGTCAAAATTGAAATAAAGCACTTAAATTACAGAAGTTTGCCAGCATTGCTCCATCATTTTGCACAAGGTAATTTAGAGGCAGTGATAATACACAGTCAATCTAAGGTAAATTTTTTTCTAAAGTAAATAAAACATACCATCCACTTCTTCTACTATTATTTCTTTTTATTTATATATTTCTTATTTATTTTGTTATTTTATGAGTGTTTTGCCTGCACCAATGTTGTGCAATGCCCAGGGAGGGCAGAGGGCATCAGATCCCCTGGAACTGGAGTTATGGACAGTTATGTTAGCTGCCATGTGGGTGCTGGGAACTGAACTCGGTTCCTCTGTAAGGGAAACCAGTGTTCTTAACCACTGAACATTCTCTCTAGACCTTGCTATTATTTCTCTTAACACCACCATTATTTTTTTTTTCAGAAAAAATACACATACACAAACTCTGAAGAGAAGCTTCCTCAAGGTGCCTTCAAAAACGGTTGCTCCTTGATCCACAGTCCTTTGTATATGTGATGTAGAAAAACTAACAAGCCTACAATGTTATCCATGACCTAGTTAGTATTAAGCAACTTGTGCACAGGTGTAGCCAGATGTCAGCATACCTACTTGGCTGAAAATACTATGTTTTTTCTTCATCCACATTTTTCATAGTCCACATTTTCATAGTATACCCATTCTCAAGTCTTTCTTCCTTAAAGCTAGTCCCCTCTAAGGGCGCTTTCATCCTTTATGTGTATTACTGGTTTGGACTTGCTGGACAATTAGATGATACTGATATTGCTTTAATGGGATATTACATTTTAATGTGTGGGTCATACTTTCCATCTCAGAAAAAGCCATCATTTTTCTAACCTTTCATTAGATTTTCTCTGCCTAGCTATTCAGGCTCTATGCATTTCCTAAATAATTAGTTTAATTCCTTCCTGTTTCTTTCTCTATTTGCATCAAAAATGCTATTTCCAAGAGCAAGGTGAAATAAACCCTTTCCTCCCTTCCCCCCCAAATGTCTTTTCTTCGTTCAGAACTTTCCTATATCTGTCCCTGAACACTATAAGTTGCATTTTCTTCAGGCTCCAATTCTCATTTTTTGTACTCTGAAGCTTAACCCATGGGCCTAAAGGTAGATCCAAATATGGAAAACAATTTCTTCCTTTATAGCTGGCTTAGGTAAGAGAATGTATCTTCACTTTGAAATGCTTAACAAAGAAAATCTTTCTCTGAAACACTGTAACAAACACAGCCAATGCTTTTCAGATCCTGGCAGATCTGTTTTAATCCTTTCTGAATAGCTCTTTCCCAATCAAGGTATGCTTTTTGCCTCTGGTTGCTCTTACCTAAAACTTTCCTGGGGAGGATTTTTAGCCTCTGAAGACTTTCTTGCAGCTTTGCTTTGCTTATTTCTCCTACTAGCCTTGCTTCCCTTATTGATTTCTCCTGGGAAGACTTAAAGAACAAGTCACTTAAGAATCTTCATCTCAGATTTACTGTGGAGAATCTCAAACTAAGGCACCTTACAAAAATAGCACCATGCCGAAATGTCCATTTTTCAAAGCAATGGCTGTTGTTCTGCTCCTTTTTTTCCCTCACCCTAGATCAATTCCACTCACAGCAGAGAAAACAGGGATAAAGAAGCAAGGAAAGCACTTAGAACCTTGGAAATCTAATTGCTGTCCCTCTCATGTAGTATGACTTTATTATGCTTTATTTGCTTTAAGTAAAAAAACAAGCTGATAGGCACAAACTTTATTACATATATTGAGTACATCAATAAAGTACACTATTAGCTTTCAAAATAATAAATCACTATTTTGTATTATTAATCTTCTAGACATTGATGTCCTTAGGAAGTACCATGTTGTTACAAACAAGAAATTTAATAGATAAATCTTAACTCTGAAACTGTAAGGTAAAAGCTTAAGATATTTTTTTCCACTATGTCAAGAGCACATGGCTTTGGACAGATTTATTAGAAAAGTCATACAAGCAGACAAAAAGGCAGTATCTGGGAAAATCTTTTGGCTGCTTTCATCCCAGCTACATGACAAAGATGGGGACAGGGACAGAAGTAAATCATGAGCACGCTGATAGAGGCTGTGCCTCATATCTAGCATCTGGTTCTCTCATACCATTTCCTCTATTGTCTACCTTTTAAAATGAGCAGTTGTCATTCCTAATAGTTCATTATTCTATCTATAGCCCAAGAACACCAGAGTAACAGACTGATCCCCAGTAAGCACAGGGAAACGTGGGTCTGTAAGACAGAACTTAGGAAAAGACCAAAGCCACAGCATCTGCCCTCACAGTTTCCTGATGGTTTTAGTATATCAAAACTTAATTTATCAACAAGTTATCAAAAGTAGTTTTTAGCTTTAGAAATTATTTTATCATTATTATATCAAGGTCAATATAACTCCCCCATCTCAAAACACTTGTAAATATTACTGGAATTATGTATAGTATTCCGTAACACTTGCTAGTCCTCAAAACTTGTAGTTTATATAAAAATATTTTAAACTACTAAAAATGTCACGTGGAAGTGAAAGACAGAAACAGGAGTACATCTTGAATATCAACTTTTATTCTGTCACCTAAAATTGAAGTTTGACTAACATGAACTGGGCCCAAAACACAGAACTGATGGTGAAGAACTCTAAATCTTTTCACATTGCACCTTCATGTTACACCTACTCTGTATTAGATAGCTACAAAAATAAATATGGCATATGATACACTAGTGGGGAACACACACAACACACACACACACACACAATGTGACTGAATAGCTTAATGTAAAACATCCTGTAACAGAAAGATTAATCAAGCCTTTATTTTATTTTGGAACACAAAATAAGGAGGAATCAATTCCAACAATATAGAGAGTTAAAAGCAGAGGTGATGTTTGAAGCTTGCTTTAAAGCAAGTATTAGTTCTCATAGATGTTTCCACTATTAAGTCTGAAGGTTCCTATTTTATTCCCCTTTGCAAATAAACTAGCTGCTGACCTCAGGCACATAACAGGTGCTTTCATGTATGCTGAATGAATTCATGAGAACCAGTCAATCATTCAACTCATCTTGTTACCAAAATTTCCCAATATTCCTGTGGTCTCTACTCACTCAAATCTTATTGTCAATACTATTGCTTGAATAATTTTTAATAAAAATTGAACTTGCAATGTTTCTTATATGGAGAAAAGAAAAAACAACTTTCCAAGGGCACAAAAGCCATTTCATAAGTAAACAGTAAACACTTAGAAAATCTGTCAGCAGCCTACCTGTTCATCTTCATTTTATCCCATTCTACCTAACAAATAAACCCTGTACTTCAGCCAAAACAAAGTTCTAAATCTTGTGTAAACACAGATTTCTACATATCAGTGCCTGAAATTTCTCTCTGCTAATTCTAGGAGTCAGCTCCAACTCAGCCTTCAGGATCGTTTGATTATTAGATCTACTATAATGCTGAATTACCATTTAATATCCTTCCATTTTTCTGCAGTGACACTGTTTAAAATTACTAAGAAATCTATATGATGAATTGTGGGAAAAAGTAACTGGCTAACACCTTAGCCAACTTCTGTAACACTTCTTGTTTAAACTAGGTTAAAATAATTTTAAGCTTAAAATATTGAACTTCTTTAACAACATTCTGGAATTTGACATGTAATACTAAATAAAAGACTATTATATATAATTCAGGAAAAGAGGATGACTCTGTGAATGTATAGCTCAGTGATACCTCATTCACCTAGTATAAATGAGGCCCTGGGACCTCTCTCTCTCTCTCTCTCTCTCTCTCTCTCTCTCTCTCTCTCATATGTGTGTGTGAGTGAATATGTATGCAGTGTGTGTGGTGTATGTGGTGTGTGTGACATGTATGTGCTGTATATGTGTGTGGTGTAAGTACAAAATTCCAAAAGATCATGAAGACTAGTCTCTTTTTGATCATTTCCAAAATCTACTTTTATAATTTTAACTCTAAATATATGAACATTTATAAAATGTTTCCTAAACATGCCTTTTTTGGAAAATGGAACAATACCTTTAGCTAGCTCTAATGAACATGGATGTGTCTAACAAGCCACAGGATAAAGGCTGTGTTTCTTCATTATAAGCACTTTGAACCATGTTTTCAAAGAGTTATGCAGTGAAAAATTATGTATACTATTCTGTCCGTTCAAAGAGAAAAGTGTAATAAGCTCCCTGAAAATACTACAAAATAAATGGAGTTTTATGGGAAGAAAAAGGAAGTCTTATTTAAAATGGGAATTATAAGATTTCTCTTAATATTATAAATTAATCATAAATGTAGTGAATATTTAAGATGATTCCATACAGTTACCCTTTGTTTTATTGTTTCTGTATGGTTAGGGATAATTATGGGATTGAATTGTAATTCTAGTATAGTTTTCCAAATGACATAATTTTTATATTTTCTCTTTATATCTGTAGCAAAATCATCTTCAGAAGTTAGCCTTCTGTGTCTATTATATTGTTTTTTTTTTTTACTACTGAAAATAAATATTTCTATTGTCTTTACATTTTCATTGCTTTTCAATATTTTTATTTTTTCCCTAAAGTATTCCATTAGCAGATGGTCCAAGGGTGTGGAGTACTTTTCTGAGTTTCGGCATTAGTAGTATCCTTGACCATGCTCATTGAGCCTTAGAGACTGTTAATTTTCTTGTACAGAGGGATTTTGGGGTTTTCATTAGAATGCTTCCCAGATGTTTTAATTTTCAGACGCACTCTTGTATAACTATAGCTGCTTTAACCAAAGGTATTTGAGAAACGCTATACACAGCAAAATGGAAAAACAATGAATAATGAGTGAGTAAGCCAGACTATCAGGTAACATGGCTCCGACATACAAAAATAGCTGTGTCGTGTGATATTTACTATGCAATTACTTATACAGGAAGCTGAATCTGAACTTGGACTATAACACTGTTTAAAATGGTGGGTGCAAATAAATGAAATCAAAATGCTATTACATATGAAAAAGAATTTATAAATATGCACATTGACAAAATATGAACTCATTCAATAAGAGGAAAAACAGATTTCAAAACATTATGAATATATTATGAATATGTTCTAATTATGTTTCTTTTAAAAAATATAGTTTATTACTTTTTGCTTTCTGTGTATGAGTGTATTGCCTGCATATGTATAAGTGCACCTGTGCATGCCACAGAAGTCAGAATAGGGGGTCAGATCCCTGGAACTGGAGTTACGGATGGTTGTTAGCCATGTGGGTACTGGGAATAGAACCCATGTCCTCTGCATGAGCAGCAAGTGCTCCTAACTGATGAGCCAGCTCTCCAGCCCTCCAGCTATGTTTCTTAAAATGTGTCTATAAATTGTACTTCAAAATGTTGGGAATATTTAGGCTGTTTCCTGGCCAAGCCCTGCTCTCTGTGGACTAATGTTCCTAACTCCTCTATCACAACATATGAATATTTCTACCATTCAAGTCACATCTCTTTGAACATATTTTGCTTTGATATTATCCTGAAAGATGCAGAATAAAAATGACACTTAAGGTGTGGTCTGATCAGCCATTTATAGAATAGAGCCATTTTATCTCATCTTTGAGACTCAGTTTTCCATTAATGCAGCCTAACTTTATCAGGGAACAGACCATGTTGTTCACTAGCAGATTGTTTTGGATTACATTTTGCTGGACCGCAGAACCATTATTTATTGTTGTTTAACAAATTTTTTCTTACCAGTCCATCTGGGACTTTATGTAATACCAAATAGGATATAAATGTATAAGGAATAAATTTTGGTTTAGGATGGTAACTACTGTAAGTCGAAAATAAATATTATTTTAAATAATAAAATATATTTCAAGAATATTCTTGATGACATATATGTTCTTTTCATAACCTCTTCAAAGATAGAGCATACCTTTCCAAGAAGTATAATTATGAAAGCTAACATTTGCTGAACATTTACTGTGGGCCACAGTAACATTATGAGGTAGATCATAAACATTCCCATTTAAGAGATAAGAAACTGTTTTATTTGCCATGATTCTTACTAAAGAATCAGCAGCCAGGCAGGCCTAGAGACACAGAACTGTGATCCCAACTATTTGGGAGGCTAAGGCAGGAAGATCTTAAGTTCAAGGACTGCCTGGTCTACAGAGTGAATGCAAAGCCAGCCTAGACAATTTAGTGAAGCTTTGTCTCAAAATTTAAAAAGTAAAGAGGGTTGAAGCTTAGCTGGTAGAGCCTATACCAGGCCTGAGCAAGGCCCTGGATTCAATCCCCAGTATAGCAAAACAGAAATTTTTCTTCCTCAACTCTTCAGTTAATCAGAAATATGGTTCGCATAAAAGGCAGAATCAATAGTTGATTCTTTCACTTTAATTTTTAGTTTTCAGATGAAGTCCATATCTGAGTAACATCCAAATGCAATGTGAAAGCCTTAGAAAACATAGCATAATAATGACTTTGTAGATTTTTTATAGTTGGTATTTTAGTTAATAACAGTGTATTATTATTAATGCTCAAATAGCCCTATCTTTGACCAGAAAGGGCTTCCTCAAGGTAGTTCTATGTTCTTTAAGCATAACCCCAAACTTTCGCTAGCTTACTTGCTTTAAAGAGTTGACAAGTTGTAGAAATCCGTATTCCTTGTCCCAGACCTACAGTCAGCCACTTTACCATCCAGTTTCTGTTCCTTCATTAGGAAATAGTATTTAGAGAACATTAGTTGATCACTAAAGAGTGTCTACTAAAACCAGTCATCACTATTGCCAGGACATTTCAGAGAGCAGAGGTAGGGGATAGCAATATTTTGAACCCAGAATATCAGTTTATAAGAAGGAAAATGATTTGGAAACAGAATCTCTCTAGATTTACTTTATAGTTTGAGACTGAATGGCTCATCAACCCAAACTGAAACTCTATGCATCCGTCTCTCCACACAGCTTCTGAAAACCAGCTTTCCACTGTGTCCCCATGTGTTGACTACTGTTGGAACCTCTTATAAACAAAATCACATGATGTTCTGCCTTCATACAGGCTTGTTTCACACAACATAATGTTTTCAGGATTTATGCGTTCATTGGAATTTCCTTCCTCTTTAAGGCTATCATGCTATTGTAGCTGTATACCATATTTTGCTTATCCATTCACCTATTAATGGACACTTCTATATTTTAACCATTGAGCATAATGCTGATATAAACTTGGATATACAAATTTCTGTTTGAGCACTTGCTTACAAAAAAAATTGGGTATACATTGCTGATTCTGAACGTGTCCCCCCAAATTCGTGTGTTGGAAACTCAATGCCCAATGTAACAGTATACAGGACTAATGGGAGACATTTGGATGAGAGCATTGCCCTCAAATATGGATTAATGCCCTCATAAAAAAGGACTTGCTTGAGTGAGTTTATTGTCTTCTTTTTTTCTGCATGTAAGAGCAGTTATGTTTCTCTTTTATATTGTTTTGGGCCACATAAGGACTCAACAAGGAGGCCTTCATCACCCCTAGCCTTTATCTTTGTCTTCCAGAACTGTGAGAAAAGAAATTCTTTTCTTAATAAATTATTCAGTCTCAAGTATTCTGTCATAGCAGCACAAAGCATATCAAGACACATACCTAGAAGCTTATTATACAGTAACTCTATTTTAGAATATGCTTGCTAGAATGTGTGGTAATTACGGTTTTTTAAAATATTTTATTGTTTTTATTTTATATGTATGTGTGTATTGCTTGCATGTAGGTGAGTACACCTGGGTCGTGCAATGCCCATGGAGGACAGAAGAGGCTGTCAGATCTCCTGGAACTGGAGCTACAGACAGTTGTTAGCTGCCATGTGGGTGCTGGAATTTGAACCCAGGTCTTCTGCAAGAACAGTCAGTGTTCTTAGCTGCTGAACCATCTCTTCAGCCTCCAGAAATTATGTTTTTTAAGGAACTAACATACTTTCTCCACAGTGGCTATACCACATATGCTCCCACCAGAAACCAATGGTTTTAATTTCTTCACATCGTCACCAACATTAATTTTTTCAATAGTAGTCATCTTTATGAGTGTGGCATGGTATCTAATTGTGTCTTGATTTACATCTCCTAAGTTGTGTTCCACAGCTTCACGTGTGATTGTTGGCCAGTTGCACTTGATGAACTCTTCAGCTGATCTATGTTTTAGTCATTGAGCTTGATGCTACTATGAACATGGTTGTGCAAATATGTGTTTGAGTGCTTGTCTTCAAAAAATAATCATTAAAAAATTTTATTTATTATTTTCATTTTATGTTATGTGTATGAGTGTATTGCCTACATGGATGTAAGTGCACCCATGTCACGCAATAGCTCTGGAGTTCAGAAGAGGGCGTCAGTTCCCCTGGAACTAGAATTATGGAAGGTTGTTAGCTACCATGTGGGAATCAAACCTGAGTCCTCTGCAAAGGCAGTCAGTACTCTTAACCACTAAGCCATCTCTCCAACCCCCCCAAAACAATATTTATATAAACTGTTTCTTTTATTCTTCTTTGAAGGAATGTCTATTCAAGTTATTTGCCTATTTAAAAAAGCCAGACTGTTTTGCTATTGTTATTGATCTCTTAGAGCTCTAAGAGTTCTTGCTATATTTCTAGATACCATTTCTTATCAGAAAAGTGATTTGGAAATATTTTCACATTCTGTTGTTGCTTTTTACTTTGTTGACTGTGCCTTTTGATATAGAGCATTTTAAATTTTTAATGAAGTTTATTTAGTTTTATTTCATTGTGTCTCTTTTTGGTGTTGTAGCTAGGAAATTCATCCCAAATTTTTTATTATGAAGCTAAGAGTTTGATTTCTTTCACTGATCCATTTGGAGGTTTTTGTTTTTTTTTTGTTTATTTTGTATATACTCTAAGACAGGTCCAACTTCACTCTGTTGCATAATCAGTTTTCCTAGCACCATTTGTTCAAAGGACTTTCTTCTTTCTTAAATGTTCTTGACATGCCTGTCAAAAATTACTTCACCATATATGTGAGCGCTGTATTCTATCCCAGTGCTCAATGTGGATATTTTGCTACTAGACTAATCTTTCATTTGTGACAAAAGTAGCAATTCTTTTTTGGATTGTCATCTACCTTCTAGTTTGTCTATAGCACTTACTTTATCCATGCAAAGTTTGTTTCATTTATGCAGTTAAATTGCTCAATATTTGTCCTTATAGTACCTTGCTTATAAGGAAATGTGCTGATATTTCCTTCTAGTATACACAGAATACCAAATCAATTTGTCTAGTAATTATCATACTCAATTTTACTATAAAGTGCTCAGAGAAACTGTCTCCTTTTGGTAAATCGAGGATAATGAACCCCATTGGAAAGAAAGGACTTTGTCGTGTTGGAATGTAACCTTTTGCTTGTAGTCATGATGACACTGATGACAATGACAGCTGCTGTTAACAACTCCATAGTCTGTACAAAGACCTGTGCATGGTCTCTGCAAGTAGTATGTACGGAAAAAAAAAAGTTTTTAAGAGCTTTAAATTTGGAATTACACACACTTGAGTTCTAATGGATGTTTTCCTGGATTTGCTTCCAAATTCTGTCATTTAATAATCCTGTGACTTGGGAAAGTTTAATATATTCATTAAGTTTCAGTTTTTAAATCTGTAAAGCACTAGGCCCATCAGGGCTACATAGCAAGACCCACCCTGTCTCCAAAATATGTCTATAATGAAGAAATAGAATAAGATTTATTTTATAGAGTTGTAATAATATCAAATAAGACAATTAATATAAAATTTTAGTTATTAGCTTATAGTTTCAATACATTTTGCCTGCTGTTAATCCATAATTTGTAAATAAAATTACTAAAGTGAGGAGAAAAGTCACATGACTCGTGTGTGTCAGGATTGGGATTCAAACCTGAGCTGTAATCTGTTGTTACTGCAAAATTCTTATTCTTCCATGTCATTAGTGCAAAACAATTTTTATCTAAATGGTGATTTTTAGAAATGCCTTGAGCAGAGCAAACTTGTGTGTTAAAGAAACTTTTATGTCTAGAAACAATGATATTTAAACAAGAAATTTAGTGTTCAAAACATAGTACATGGTTTCCTCCCTAGAATCAGAAGTCAGAGAAAGAAAGACTGAGAAGTGGCCACTGGGCTGGTAGGTAAGATCTGTGGCTGGTGATGGGGCAAAAGCCACAGTATGTAGTTAAGCAGTGAGTGTATTCCACAGCATCAGGGCTAGTGCAGCTGGATCAGGGGTAGCCAAGACTAAACAGGCCTCTAGACAGGGCAAGACCTAGGGAAGCCCTAGCAGAGGAGTGGGGGTAGAGAGGGGAACATTTACTCCCCATGACTTCTGTTTCCATAACGGGAAGAGAATGTCTAAGCCTCTCCCCAGGAGTGGAAATTATGAGAGGAATCCTGCCAGCTTATCTTTAATCTTTCTTTTTTTTCCTCAAAGGAAGAATGCTTTCTTTGTGTGTGAGTGTGTGTGTGTGTGTGTGTGTGTGTGTGTGTGTGTGTGTGTATTTTGAAGAACTCTTAGCCCCCAGTTCTCCCATAAGGCAGCCTGAAAACCAAGTGCATTCTGCTGTTGTAAGAGAAAATTCAATATAGCAATTATTTTGACCAAATATTTAATGATGTTCTCCAATCAGTTTTATCAGTGACAAAGTTAACATTCTGATGTCTATTTGTGCATTTAAAAAAATGAGATAGTAAATGAATGGCAAGAAGTACCACAGTAATTTATGGAGCTGCAAGAAGAATCAAGAGAAGGATTTTCTAGAGCTTGGGTGGGACATCTGACCACACGGGCATTTTTCAAATACTTATTCTTTTTTGTTAGTATAAGTATGCATGTAAACTATAAACATACCTGGGAAGTAGCTTATTTGGCTTGCTGTTTTATTTATCAAATTATTTTATTTAATGTGTGTGTGTGTGTGTGTGTGTGTGTGTGTGTGTGTATTTGCCACAGCATATGTGTGAAGGTCAGAGGACACCTTGGAGGAGTTGTTTCTCTCCTCTACCATGTGATTCCCAAGAATCAAACTCAGGTCATCAGGCTTGGCAGCAGGAGCCTTTACCCACTGAGCCATCTCACTTCCTATAGTTTGCTATTTTATTTTAAAACCAATTTCAACATCTCAGATTGTAAGTAAAGTACAAATATTGATTGAACACCTAAGAAATACCAGACATATTATACAAGGGCACCACACAAATATGTGACTTGATTAAGTATTCTAACTGGTAATGTTCTGAGCCATTTGTTCAGTAATTGTTCATCTACTATGTCTTCCTACAGTATAACAATGTGCAATGTTGATCCTTTCTTTCATCTTACACCCTGTTGTACCAGTAAGACTAAGTATAGCAACATAGAAAGGGTGAATATAATGAGGTTTCCAACATGTGTTCAAATTTTTCAGAGGAATGAACAACACGAGCTCCCTTTGATGTGACAGGCAATATTTGGATGGAAAAGAAAGCGCAAAATTGAGCATTTCCAACAGAGCTGTTGGTATAGACAAATCACAATAGCCCATATGGGTGAAGACACTATCTTTGAATCAGAGATTTACTGAGGCAGAGGCTGGGTGAGAGTGGGGCAGACGTGGGCATGCTCTGAGCATTGATGCCATTCTTCAGCAGCTACTTCTAGCCCCTCTAAGATTATTTAGATGTGAAATCACTACAGCATACTTCAAACCATGTCTTTGGATATTACTACTTGTAATAATTCTGTCATAGCACTTTTCAACTCATGGTCTCAAAGAATTGGTGTACTCTGCATCACTAATCCATCCCTCTCTTCAAACAACCCTTAGCTGAGCAACCTATTACTTTAAGTGAGGTGGGAACTTAAAAACTTTGGATCGAGACACAGGTCTATAAGGGTCTGGTACTTTTTCCCTTTTCTAAGTCTTAAAATATTCAAAGTCATGTAAGATAGCAATTTAAAATTTTTAAATTTTCTCTTAACTTCAAAGACTTAAGTTGAGATACTTTTTGTTGTCTAAAGATGTGAATGTAGCCAAGGGGGTAACACTATGTCTAGGATATAAAAAGAAACAGCCTGTGGATTTTTGGTTTCGGTAAGAGCTTGAACAAAACCTGTCAGAATATATCCACTAGCCCCCAAACCTGCAGCAACAAGTCACATATAATGCCAGAGTGACCCTGAATCTGAAAGCCCCTGACAGCTGGTGGGTTGCAAAGGACCTCAGGAGTTCACTCAGGAGTCTCTTCATCCCTCCTAATCCCTAGCTCTTCTTACAGAGCAGCTAGATAGGCTAGTTAGGCTCATGTTGCCACAGTCCTGACCTGAGCCCCTACTGTTCCTACCATTTTGACAGATTCATTAATGTGATTAGTAAACCTGGTTAGAGAGAAGCCACTTTCTATAAGTGATGAGGACTCAGAGTGGAAAGACAGGCACTATTCTTGCAGTTTGGAGTTTATAATTAATCAGAGATGGCAGATGTCAAAAAACTGAATTGTTATTTTTTAATTATAAATATTGAAAGTTCTCTGTTGCCTCTCTTATAGTACCCATATGAAGTATAGAAGAAATGTAAACATACCAGTGCATAAAACTTGTGTGATTAGGTTACATTTCTTTATATAATATTCAGTAGAAAAATACAATCAGAGACAGAAGTGTAAGTTCTATTAGAGATCAAAGTGGAACAAGAGAACATATATTTATATAACACATTAATATTAATATATATATATATATGTGTGTGTGTGTGCAGAGGCGGAAAGAGAGGTCCTGGAGTAGGGAAGGGTCATATGTAGGCTTCAGGAAACATCCAGGGAGGTGATGAAAGCCTCATGCAGAATGGCTTCGAGTGATGGCTATGGGGGAGGAGGGGTGGTATTAAAGCATCCCAGGGCAGCCTGACCTGACTCAGAAGAACACACTGTACAGTGTATAGTCAGATGAGATCAGGCACGTTCAGAGTGGTATGGCCAAAGACTGTACTGTATAAAAAATCAAAGAAATACTATCTTCATCTATATTTAGTGAATGTGTTCCCCCTTCCACCTGGCCCCACTTCAGAGAGGTCTCTCAGCATTTCTGGTCATCTTCAGTCACAGCTCTAGTATAATATCGCTGTGGAACTCTAAATCTAGCTTTGCTGTATGAACTAAATATTTTCCCTTTCTTTCACCTCCAGTTTTGTTTGGGTATGAAGAGTAGAGAGTGCAAACTATTCCTACTGCTGTCTTCTAAATTCCATCTTCCAGCATCACCGCCTTCTTCCCTCTCCAATGGAGGATGAAGGCTGAGAGCAAAGAGCAAAGGCCTATTTGCTTCTCTTGCTCAGAGCTCTGCCTGGAGGTTATTAAAATGGGCATTCTCACCTCAGCCCCTCTGTCTTTTATTATTGAAATACCTTCACAGGTGGGAACTCTAATTTGCATCACCCCTTGGTGAGATGACTTCCAAATCTTTAACCATCCTCTTTGACTCCTTCCCCTGCTGATGCCCCTCAGGCTTCCTGCTCAGGCCCTTTCACTTCAACAGGCAGACCCTGGTTCAAGTGTGGCTCCCTCTAGGGTACACTTGGTGCTATGCAAAGTCTCAAGTCTCAGACCAATGACACATTTTGGGGTTGGGGAGGATTCAAGACTGTCAGAGATTACATTTTCCTCCAAGCAAGAATGTGGAGGAACTGGTGTTGTAAGCACAGTAGTTTATGGTTTGAGAGTCATACTTACTAAATAGTAAATTGCTTAGATGAATGTTGTCCCTAGAATTGTGAAACACATGGCTGTGATTGCCTGTTAAGTGCTCTGAGGAGGTTTTTCTCACTTCAATACATTTGCCTGGCCTGCCTACCACAGTTGAGGAAGATAACTGCTATTATGGAAAGATTTCTCTTTCCTTTTTTCTCCCTCCCTTCTTCCCTACCTCATTTTTCCCCTCCCTCCCTGCCCCCTCCCTCCCTCCCTCCCTCCCTTTCCTCCTTCCTCCTGCTCCCCTCCCTTCCCTTCCTTCTTTGATGAGTTTATGAATCTAAGGCTGGCCTGGAACTCACTATGTAACCAAGGATGACTGTAAACTGCTGATTCTCCTGCATCCACCTCCTGAAGGCTGGGATTACTGGCAGCATCACTATGCCTGGTTATACCGAGCTGGGTATTGAACCCAAGACTTCATAAATGTTTGGCAAACGCCCTATCAACTGAGCTTTCATCACAAGTCCTGAAGGAATGATTTCTAACCAGTGTGTGAGCTTATAAATTATAATGTCCAATGAAGAAAAATTTCTTATTTTTTTTTCATTCGAGGCTTAAAAATATATTTTGTGGTAATAGGGACTGAACCTAAAGCCTCACACCATACTAAGCAAGCGGTCTACCACTAAACCAAGTCTCCAGTCCTGATACAGGGAAAAACAGGGCTCCCTCTTAGGGGTCTTTATCTCATCTCATCTCAAATGGAAGCTTTTGGACAATTTTATTAGAGTTTAAAGAAAAATTTTCAGGGGAAGCAAGCTGTAAATCTCAGCAACTGCCTGGAGGAGAAGAATGGAGGAGAGGAGGAAAAAGGTTGTGAAAGGAAGTTAATAGAAAAGCCTGCATTTTCAAAGGAACCTCCTGCAAGGCAGATCAGCTGATTAGCACTGCAGTGATTGTGGAGAGTTTAAAATGTTGCAAGTCCAGACGCTAATTACAATTTATTTTGGGCCATCTTTAGCCCCTTACATAGCCATTTCTTACCCACCACTGTGTCTGTCTTAAGATCTTATGACTAACAGATAAAAACCTTTTGGAATGTATTAACTTAGCAGACCGCCAGCTTCCATCAACCCAAGGGCTAGCTAGACAGCATCTGAGGCCTATAGAATTCTTCTCGCTTTTCTATAATCCACCTCTCTGATGTCACCACCAATAAATTTGAAAAATGTCTTGATCTATAACTTTCTGTATCTGTTACTATAAAACTTCATGAAATTGTGACTATGTTGGAACATGGAATTTGGGGTAACTTGAACCTGTGTTCCTGGGCCATGGTCACTCATATTTGGCTCCAGGATAAACTATCTCTTATCCCCTTTGAGGTGAGAGCTGTGCTTTTGCATTGACTATGGCCATGCTGTTTTAAGAGAGTGTGGAGGTCAGAAATATGGTAAACTAACAGTCACGTGGAGGGGAGGAGAACTTCAGAGAAAGAATAAGAAAGTCCAAAGTGTTAGGGATAGCATGCTTAGAAAAAAAGATAGAAAGAAAAGGAGTGGCTATACTTTTCTGAAGTGTACAATCTTACAGAAAGCTACACGTCTGCTGCTACCCCTTAGGCAACTGTACTAGGGGCAGGGGATTCTGCGCAGGAAGAGTTGACCATCATCAAGGCACTAGTTATTCTGCCTCTCTCTTTAGCATGGCCTAAGGTGAACCTGCCTTCCTAGGGATGGTACCTTAGCCAAGTGATTGACTGGGATTAACTAGAATGTTGGATTTTCATCTAGGTCAGAGATTTTATTCTCTTGACCTGAATTTTTCTCTTAAGGGGCTTTTCTCACAACTGTAACAGACTTTTTTTTATTATTATTTTTTTTTCGATACAGAGTCTCACTGAGTTGACCAGACTGGCCTCATACTCCTTTGTAGCCAAAGCAGGCCTTGAACTTGGGATCCCTCTACCTCAGTCTCCTGAATAGCTGGAATTACAGGGCTACAATACGAGGCCTAGCTTAGCATCTTCTTTGTAGAGGAAAATGGAAAAAAGATACCTCCTTCTCTCCTCCCCTGTCCTCAGCTCCCTGCCCTCCACCCACTCATTGATTTCTTGTCAAGTCATCAGTTGTCTGAAATTTTCCAGGCACCGTTAGTCACTACTTGTCACATAGTTGGCTTCTGCTTGCCATGGACTTTCCCTTGTCCTTGATGTGCAGCAGGGGATCATCAAGTTTTGATAATTTTCTTTTCTATTGATCTTCTCTGTTAATTTTTAAGATAGCAAAGAAGGCCTTTGTTCTGTTCTGGAAGAAAAAAAAAACTTTTACTTGGGCATTTATCCAATATTAATAACAGTTCTAAAAGAACAAGATCCTACACTTAAAAGCATATAATACTACCATATCATTGCATTCCATTTCATCTCCCAAGAGCTATTAATGCTGCTGGATCAGCTTTGACATGCTCAGTTAATGGGGAAAAAGAACAAAGAAAATGAACATTCAAAATGGGTCCGCAAATTAAAAAGAAAGCAACATGGTTGGGGGCCTCTTAAGTATCACACATTCTTGTGTTCTGTCTCTCACTCTGCCTTTTCTGACTTATCAAATCTTTTTGATTTTTCAGTTACACATTTCTGAATCCTTAGAATGGCAACAGACCCTAAACCTAGCAAATTCTGTTCGAGTTCTCCAAAAAGAAGCAAAGAGCAAGGCAGGCACAGCAGGATGGAGAAGTGGCTGTTCTTTGCTCTCACGAAGTGCATTTTACGAGGGTGAAATGGTTTCATATTAATTTCTGGTCAGTAGTTCATACTACCCTTCCAAGGCACATCCTTCAGTTAGTTACAAGTTCTTTTACAATTGTTCACAAAGCTCCCTATACACTCATAAAGGCCTATTCAGTGAAATTGGCAGATAAAAATGTGCATTTCCGTAAATGGTTCAAAAACACATTTTATAAACAAATTATTTCATACTACCTCATTTTTCCTAATAAATTAGATGTTAGACATGGAGATTTTATGCCATTATCATTTCCATTGATTACCAACAGAAATATTAGGGTTCCACTACTATGGAATACAATTAAATAAAACAACTTCAAATGATATAGGAGGGTACTCTTTCCTACTGTGAATCATTTTATTTTAATGAAGTCCATTACACACACATTTATTAGTCATTCACATATACCCCAGACACTTTGTGTGCCAGGCAAAATGTAGGGATAGGCTGGAAACTATCTCATGCTATTGTACTGAATGGCAATTGACATCTGAAATCTTGGACGCAGTGCAGAATGGGCAGTAACCCAGTTCCACATGCATCATCCACTGGGCAGCAGGCTTGAGTGGGAGTGGCATGCTCTGAATTCTGTCCAAGTCATCTTTTCCTCACATAAAATCACATCTTCTGACTTCTTCATTTTTCTAGCATGAGCGATTGACAGAAATGCTTAAGAAGGCAGAGAATGTTGAGAGAAATTATCAAAAACTTGTTTTGCTGGAATTTTGTATTTTACATCAATTTATGATTTATATGTTATAACCCAGCAGTTCTTATCTCAAGCCTTGAAATTTTAAAGTAACCAAGGATTCTAATTATTTTTGCAAGGAGACAGAAGCTGGTCAGAGTGTAACAGTCACACACACACATATACACACACCGAAGATATTTTTTATTTTTTTAAATTTGTTTTTGTTTGTTTGTTTAATGGGACAGAGCCTCACTATGTATCCCTGCCTGAGCTGAATGAAACTCACTATGTGGACAAGGCTGGCCTCAAACTCACAGAGATCCACCTGCCTCTGCCTACTGAGTGTTGGGATTAAAGGCAAGCTCCACATGCCCGGCTTTTGGTTTTATTTTAGTCTATGTCCTTGTCTACTTGCTTTTTGTAAATGGCTCTTTGCATGTATTATGTTTTAACACGTAAACCTTAAGCTGGGATGGGCTAAGTTTTAGCAGTGAAGCAAAGAAGGAACGTCTTAGCTGAGCATAATATAAAACAGAAAGCAGAGTGTTCTCAATTTTAACTGGCATTAGAACTACCCAAGAGAATTTTAAAATCATTGAACCCTTGGCAATGTTCCAAGCCAATTGAATTAAACTTGCTTCGGGAATCTGGGCATAAATATTATACAAAGTTCTGTTTCTAATGCATAGCTAGAGTTGAAAGCCATTGGAACAGATGCACCAACCATGATATAGAAGAGGATGTGTCTATGACTTTGGAAGATCCTGAAGACTGGGACAAAACTTGTGCTTAAAGAACAACAGAATTGCCTGTGGGACAGTTCTGTATAAGGGAAAGGCCTTGTGAACCAATGTGCGTGGCAAAAGAGAGGCTTCTAGATCATCAAGTGAAGAAGCACTTGGTCTGGGAAGGGGCTGAATCTGATGCCTAAGACATTTCTTGCTCTGTAACTTTTCAGTAACTCTGCAAAAGTCAAAACAGATCCTGCACTGGAAGAGCTTGTGAGCATTCCAATAAATTGCTGTTCATGTCTTATTCCTGAGGAGACATGTTAGAGAAAAGGTGGTATCAAATGAAGCAGTATTTATGGAGTACTTGCTCTGTGTGAGATATTACAAAATATAAACAAATGTAAGGCATGGCCTCTCTAACGAGCATATCTTCAATGAGTTGGAAAGGATCATTGTAAAATAAGTAGCAATAGTAAAGTTGCATACTTTTTCAAATCTTCTCTTCCAAATCATGTGTGTGTGTGTGTGTGTGTGTGTGTGTGTGTGTGTGTGTATACAAGCACTTGTGTGTATATGTGAACAGAGGCCAGAGGTAAGATAACCTAAAGCTTCATTCCTCAGTTGCCTTTAAAAAAGTTTTTTGAGTCAGGGTCTTCACTGGCTTTGAGCTCACCAAATAGACAAAACTGGCTGGCCAGTGAACCCCAGGGATCCACCTGCTTCTGCCTCCCCAGTGCTAGGATTACAAGTACATGGCACCATGTTCAACTTTTTATCATATGAGTTCTGGCAATGAAACTCAGTTCTTTATGTTTGCAAGGCAAGCACTTTACTGACTGAGCTATCTCCCCAGCTCCCAAATCATCTCTCCTTACACGCTTGTTGTTCCAAACAATTTAAGAACTATGTCAAAGTAGTCTGTAACTAGTTATGTACTAGCTCAGACTGTATGTGTTATGGTTTTGGAAAAAGAAGATTTCTATGGACAAGCCTCACAGTGGGCTTACTCACAATGGAGCGGGATTTGATGGATGAATTGGCTGTAGATAAAGGTGCCCTTGGTGCTTTGGTGAGCATCCTTCACTGCTGTGAGAGAGAATGAGAAGTGGGGAGACAAGCCTGGTTTGCTGATGCTTCACTGCTGCCTCTAATGTGTATACCAACATCTCTAGGATTGGGCACAGTTCCAGCAAGTCTACTGCCACAAAAAGCTCCGTAACCAAATCGGTGTTCAAACTGCCTCACCACCGTGTTGCTTTGCTCCAACCTCACATGAGACCCTCTGCAAAAAAGTGGAACTTTCATGAGGCTAAAGCAAAGAATATTTTATCTGAGAATAGCACTAAGTGTGAAAACATAGTTGGATGCAGAGTAAATTGTCTACTGATATATTACAATGCATGACAATGTAATACTTTGTGTTTTCAGACTTTACAGGCTACCCCATGGGCACCTGAGTTAGTTAAAAGCTGGCATTCTGGAAGAGATTAGCTGCCACCAACAAGTCCCATCAAGATTGGGATAAGGAAAGGAATCAAAGGGTGGGGAATAAAAGGGAGGGAGGAGCCCACAGGAGGGGCAGAGTGCCATGAGGTGGGAGGGACCCTGGGTGGGGAATCAGCTAGCATCTGTTGTCTGCTTCCTGGTCTGAGGACTGTCTTTGCAATCAGGGACTTGAGGTTTCCTGAAGAGCCACCCAGTGGATCAGAATCACTGACTGGAAATGCATAACTGTTCGAAGACCAAAGATGGTACTGATACATAGCCATGTGTTGCTCTAGAACAGTTTTCAAAGGAGAGGCCCAGAATAGATCACTATAGGCCCACTCACTGGTGTCAAAGAGATGAAGAATAGCCTGCAAAATGCAGATTCCTGGGAGCTAGACCATAAGTTTATGATCCATTATATCTTTGGTTCAGAGCAGAAACTTGCATTTTCAGTAAACTTCCCAGGTGAAGCTGATCCTTGTACCAAAATTTGAGAAGCTCTGAACCTGGCTATTGCCAGAAGGTGGATCATGAGTGAGTCATTTTGAGCATGATGAGTTAACAACAGGCAGAGGACACCAGTTGACCCAGTGTACTGAGTCTTCTCAGGGAGAGTTGGGGATGATACATCCATCACTTCTATGGTTTGGGTATAGTTTTCATGTACCTCCCAGGGACCATATATTGGAAACTCGATCCCCCCCCTCCCCACATGGCAGTGTTGGATGCTGGCAGAATTTTTAACTGATGAGCAGGGTAATTAGATCACTGGGGTAACTGACTTCAGAAACTATTGCTGCTAATCTGGCAAAAGGGTTATTTGATCTTGTGAGGGCTACTTGCTATAAAAGCGAAGCCGGGCCTTGCCTGCTGTCTGGTGCTCCCACTATGGTGCCATCTGCTATGATGAGGCACAGCCAAGGGGACTCTAAAAAGCTAAGCCATGGGGGTTAGCTGATATTCAGCCGACAGAACTGTGAGCTCATTGGATCTCTTTTCTTTGCGAAGTCCTCAGTTTAGGTGTTTTATGATAGCAATGAAAAAAAACCATACTGCCCTAAGTCCCTTCTTTTCCACCAAGCGGGCAGCATAGACTGAGCATTTCTGCATATTATGTGGGCCATGGCTTCCTCACCAGGAAAAGTAGTCCTCTTTCCCTTTCTTTGTAAGGAATGGAAATTTTTGGTCCTGGATGTGCATCAGACTGAACTTGGAAACAGAGGAAATGGGTGGCTTCGCCACACACTGCAGGCTTCTCTAGGCTTTTACTGGGTGATGAGCTTTCCTTTTAGAAAGGTTTTCTAAATATCATGATAGAAGCTATTCATGAAAAGCATAGAAGTTGGGTGTGTTGGCATACATCTTTAATCCCAGCATGCTGGAGGCAGAGACAGGCAAGAGATCTCTGTGAGTTTGAGGCCAATCTGGTCTATACAGTGAACTCTGGGCCAGCCAGGAAAAAAAAAAGAAAAGAAACAAACATAGGTACTCAATTATTCTCAAGTATTCTTATGATATTTTCATAATAGGTAACAAATGTGTTTTCTTATGTGCAGATTATATACTCACAATGCTGTTAAGATCATCTGGAAAGAATCCATTCAAAGATAAAAATTAGAGTCCAGTAGATGGCACTATTTGCTACTTTTTACTAATTTAATTCCTAGAGTAAATACTATCCTTGTCTCTTTACCTATTTACCTATTTGTTTTTTTAACAGTGTGTAAACCCAACCTCTACTTTTGAAAAGCATTATTTACAAGGTACCTAATCATTATGCCTTCTCCGGGTCCATACTGAGTGACTCTGTCACAATTTATTAAATAGAAAAGTACTTAAGAATTATTAATCTTGTTCTGGAGGCAGAAAGCATTTAATTTGATCCTTTCCTTTTAGTGTTTCTAGAACAGCTGTTTTCTCCTCCCCGACTATGCTACTCCCACACTGCAGATGCTAGTTGATCAAAAAGACAGAAGTTAAACATCAATTTCAGGCCAGAATTGTACTTAGGCGTAAATAAAATTGTTTGGGTGATGGTCAAACCAAGTTGTTCTTGGACATTACTCTTTAAATATTATAATACACTTATGAACAAATATCTTACAGTATCATTTGACATAAGAAAGAACTGATATGTAATAGGTGTAGGTAGGCTTTGGAGTTTGAGCCTCAGCTCTAACCAGGTATTCCTGGGTATGGTAATTAACTTCTCTGAGCACAAGTCTTATCATATATACAATTGTGATAATAAATACCCACCCCATATAGTTATTATAAAAAATGGAATTAGAACAATATAATATATAGTACAATGCATAATAGACAGTAGATATTCAGTAAATGGTATTGCTGTTCAAGTTGCTATATCATGCTTCATCATCTATAGTCAGGCTTGTCTTACACAAAACATTCCTTCAGAACTTCATGAAAGTAAATGCCACAATCGCCATTAGCAACATGTTTTGTTCCAATTCTTGTTCAACCTAAGTGATGCTAATTTATTGTGTTTTCTTATCGTTAGCATCAAGCCTATATTTTTAAGCTTTCTGGGCTTTAGAGGCACGTGGAGGCAATTCAGTAAGCATCATTTACTGTTGAAGGTTAAAGCAGCTGTAGCCTGTAATCTCCTATTCAGCTACCAATACTAATTTCATACAGAGAAGTGAACACACGGCTGAAGTGTGTAGCGTGGTATCTATTTTCCCATCTTGGTTTAACACTATGAAAATTATATATTGTCTACAAAAGCAAGTATGTCTAGTTAGTGATAGTTTCCCAACAACAGGGTACTAAATATATCAAAGTGCCAGTGTGTTCTGCTATGAATTAAAATTTTATTATCTGTCATTGTTCAGTTTGTTTAAAATTCAGAAGCCAAGCAGAAAGATTAACAAAATGAACTGGAATATCCAGAAGGAAGAAAAATAAATGCCAAGTAGTGAAGAGAAAAGAAAAAAAATCACCCTAACAACAACTTAAATTTTCTATATTTATTCACATGTATCTGCTTCAGTTGGCTGTCAGTTTTAATTGGTCTGCAACATGCAGTGGTTCTAATGTATTCAGAATTTCAATTGTTATCTGTTCCATCTATTATAGTATCCCCAAATGCAGTCAATTCCTTGTGAATAATAAAGGTTTCTATTATTATAGAAATAAATAGCTTATTAAATCTACTGCTAGTTTTATACCAGATGACACCACTCTTTAAAGGTACAAAAATGGGAAACTGTCTCCTTTACAAATTATATTTACTTTACTAAGAGCAACACTGATTCATCAAGGTTAGCCCAATACTGATTAAGACTTTTGTAAAGGTTCAAACTAAGACAGGTGTACACGGAAATGTCTCACTGGTATTTGTGCCTCCCATGCATTTGCTTTTTGGATGCTGAAGCTATTTTAAAAAGAATGACACCTACTATCTCTGTGTTGCATGGGGAAGACATATGAGTACCAGTTTTAGAATTTGGGAGGTCACAGGGTATACCAAAAAGAACATAGGCTTTGGTGAAAGACCAGTCTGGATTCTGAGACAGATTCTGATATTCATTAGTTTTCTTACCTTGGGAACTTATTCAGCCTTTCTGAAGCAGAGCTTTGTCATGTATAAAAAATGAGAATAGTAACACATGCCCTACAGGAAGTGATTGGTGTGCTTTATCATAATGACTAAAATATGGGAGATGTTCAATACCTGATTAAAAGTTAACTCAGAGCATAGTGGGCCTTTAAATAACCTATTAAATGAAAATCTAGATTTTTAACAAGAAACAAGCTCATGACAATTATTTTTAAAGATTGCTTGAAGAGAAGTAACAGAATCACTTGATGAAACATGTAGCTATGCACTTAAAATTTAACAAAAACAATGCTGATGAAAATATTAAGAACAGTGAAACGTAGCAATAGAATGAACAGAGTGCCAAGATCAAGACATTGCATTGTTCCCAGGGCATTCGTTTGTTCACCTCCATTAATAAACACAAAGTCCTATAGAAAAGCTAATAAAATCTAACAAGGATTTTTGGATGTTTTACTTTAATAAAATGGATTATTTATATACTTAGGTTTATTTATGCTAGTATACGTTACATAACATACATATATATGTACATATGCATGTATACATTGCCATGTTGCTATGCCCCACTCACAAATTTTAGCTAATATGTGGCTAATTAGTACATGAAAATTAAAAGGGAAAAATGCAAAGAATTCAAGGTCATATGGATAGGGGAAATTTCTTGGAGTCTCACCTCTATGCGACAGGCAATCAATGGCTGCTGAGGGAGGGAGAAAAAGATTTCTCCAGGGATGAGCTCCCTGATAGGTTATCTAATCCCATGTGCTCAGTCCTAAACACATGTCCTAAACAGGAACACCACAAAATGAACTCTGTGCAATATACACACACATATATATAGTATGTATATATTATAAATGTATGTATATGCAACAATAATAAAGAGGACAAGAAATTGAGAGGAAGTGGGAGGAATTGGTGGGGGACTGGGAGGATAGAAGTGATGCAGATACAATGCTTGTGTATGAAATGTTCAAGCAATAAAAAAGTATAAAAAATAAAAAAGAATACAAAGGTTTAGAACAAAAAGTTGAAACTTACTTTCTGGCCATTTTTACTGCATGTCCCTCAGACATGACTTGATATTAAAGGGATAATAAAAGTGTACTACATGGTGCTGGAGAGATGGTTCAGCAGTTAAGAACACTGGTTGTTCTTGCAGAAGACACAGGTTCGAATCCCAGCACCCATATGGCAGCTAACAACTGTCCGTAACTCCAGTTCCAGAGGACCTGGCGACCTTCTGTCCTCCATGGGCATTACATGACACGGGTGCACTCATCTACATGCAGGCAATACACTCATACACATAAAATAAAAATGATATTTAAAATATTTTAAAAAACTGTACTACACATACTGATAACTGGCTGAATTAATGAATTCAGGGTTATATATTCTATAGTTATTAAAATGTTATTAGGGCATGTCATATATCCTTCGTTTCAAATAAGCTTTTCTTCTGAGAGAAATAATTTGATGGATGATTTGTCAGTTTTTCTGGAAAGTGAAAAACAGAACAAAAGACATGAGTGTAGCTGAACTACAACAATATGCGCGTTTGAGAGGGGGTTTCGTGGGCAGGAAACGGTTGGAAGTCTCTTGATTGACTATGAAATAAGACAGTACGTTCAATCAGTTTCCTTGATGAACTGTTTTGAATAAGACAGTCATCTAAAATGCTACTAAAAGACTAAAATGCATTGGAATAGAGATAGCATGAATAGAAAGGATGTTGAATGTTGATTTGGTCCCTAAGTGGGTGTGCATATCAAAGATACACACTGGCATTTGATTTGGGCACAATCAAGGGCTGTAGGGTATTCCTAACAGCTAATAGGTGAACATTGCACCCAAATCTAGTACAGGTAACTAGGTTACTGACAGTGTCCTGCCACATCTAAGCAAGTGGCCACTAAAAAACACAGAGCAGTTTTCATACTCTTCTCCCCACTACTCTCAACTATTCCCAACTCTCTTATTGCAAAATCCAATTTGTGTGTCCAACACTCTTCAAAGCTCAATGTAATACACAGGTGTCCCATAACTCCCTTATGCCTCTAGCAAGAACAAAGGACACAAATAGCAGACCCTCCATTGTAAGTCATGCATGCCCTGGTATTGGTATCTGGGGGTTTCTGGATGACTGGGAAGATTTCAATAGTAAACACATCACACATTTTCTAATGAAACAAAAGGTTAAGCTTTAACTTTTTAACTTTTTAAAGCTCTTTCATTTATAGCATGAATTTTCAGGTGAAAATTAGGTATTTTAGGATTGTGGACATGCAGCTAAGCTATTAACCACCAGCAGCAGTATGTGGGGAGAATGATAAGACTGGAAAGTAGTATTAAAAGGCGACATCGCAAGTTTCACCAAATGGAACAGAAGATTATATACACCGGTGTCTAAGTGGCAAGGATGTCAGAGCTCCCCATGGTTTCAGTAAGTTTTGAGTCTTACTTACTCAATCACCATAATATTGACTGACTGACTGATTGATTGATTGATTGATTGATTGATTGATTGATATATTAATTGATTGATTAAATGATTAAGCGATTATTTTCTAAGTACTTGCTGTGACCAGGGTCAGTGTTAAGTGCTGTCTTACAAATTTATCACAACAGATATGCTTCTTGACATGTTCAAGATCCACAAAAACTCTACGAGGTTTCTGTCACACTGATCAAGAGGGGTTGCAGGTTTCTGTTCCCTGTAGCTGTGCTACTGACTTGCTCCAGGCCCCTGGACAAGGCATTAACCCTTAATCTCAGTTTCTGTGATCTATATGAAAGATAACAATAAAATTGTCTGATCTAGCTTTCTTACAACATCAGTGCAGTGTACAAACATGGTAATCGATGTAGAAATGCCTTGGCAATTGTAAAGTATCCATTTTCTTTTCACCTTACAATAGACGGAAATAGTAATTTCAACCTATTCACCTCACATGGATACTGGTGCTTCTTGGCATTTGTTGAACAATAATAGTACTCTCTCCCTGATTTGTAAACAGAATTACGCGGGGCTCATGCCCTGTGGTTTTAAACTGCGGAACATGCATGGGAAAAAAGAGGGGAAAACACTCAAAGCAGACGAAAGTGAACTGTGATCATTAATGTATTTATAGAAGGTATGAATGTTTCTAGAAGGAAAATGACATAGCATTCTATATCATTTTCTATGGTCTTTAGAATATTTGCTCATTGTGCATAAGTGGTCACTTGCATGGTGTAGAACCAGGATAAAATAAAAATAGAAGAGAATTAAAAAGAAATGAAATTGAGCAGAAACGGGGAATAAGTGAGACACGGGCCAGATGAATCCTGCCAATATTATTATTGGCTGTACATTTATTTAATTAATAATTATTAAACTACTGAGGTAATTAATTCTCATGACAACTTTTTGAGATGGACATTACCATAATCTCTAATTAGAAACCGAAAATGTTGTGAAAAGAGTTAGGAAAATAATTTATTCAAAGTAAGTCTGTAAGTGGAGGAATCATGGCTTGAGCCCTGATTTGTGCCTTCTCCATCTTCATGCCACATACAAAAATCATAGTTTAAAATAAAGCACCAGAATGGGCAAGAAAGGAGAGAAGTCTGGAAGATAACTTTAAAATTTTTTATTTTTTTAATTTTGTGTCTATGAGTGTATTGCCTGTATGTATGTAAGTGCACCCATGCCATGCAATGCCTGGGGGAGGTCAGAAGAGGGCGTCAGATTCCCTGGAACTGGATTTACATATGACTGTTAGCCACCATGTGGGTGCTGGAAACCAAACCCTAGTCCAGCCAGTGTTCTTAACCACTGAGCCATCTCTCCAGCCCCCATGGAAGATTAATTTAAAATCACATCAAAGCACAGGTTGAATTTTGAAGCATTGTCCTTCATATCTCTCTTCATGTTCTAGCCCAAGACAAGTCTATTAGTTTCCATGAGAGGGTTTGTGAAACAGCCTTTCCAGGTCCACACTGTGTCCTTAAGAAACATCTCTGTGAAGCTATAATTATGGATTGTGGTTCTGTACATGGATACTACATATTTCTTTCCCAACATTGTTGGAATGCCCAAAAGAGTGCTTGATGCAGCAGTCACTAAAAATTCCCAGGCATTTATTTTCATTTAGCTGTAGGTAATTCTATGAACTGAAATTCAAAAGGTGAAAATAACTTTAGAGAGAAATAGGCAAAGTTATAGTTGACATTTCAAGTTTAAGAATTAAACAGGATGCCAGTAAATTTTACTAATGATAAGCCAGATGAATAAAATACAAACACATCCAAATAATTAAGCATGGCTGTCAACAAAGCTTTAGTGAGTTTCTTGAGCTCTAAAAGTCTTCTAGTCTCCAAACAGATTGTTACACGTCTCCTTTACCAAGGTCTATGGGAAAGAAAATAACAAGTACTGTAAAAACAAAACACACAACAGCCAAACAGGCACGTGCAGGCATGGGCCAACACATACACACACACACACACACACACACACACTTGGCTTGGACTAGCATTTTTCAGCTATATTTATTTTCCCCCTTCTTTACAGTAACAATAAAATCTTTAACAAACAGGAGATCTTTTACTACAATAAGAACAAAGTCTTATTTCTTTCTCTTAGACTAGTGTCTCTATTCTGGAAATCTAAAATGTAAATTACCTCACTAAAGCAGCTGCTAAAGGGTAATTTCCATTTACTTTTCATTTTTTCTTTCTATAATTGTCATAGAATAAAACTACTGAAGTGTTCATAGAATAATACTACTGAAATGTATCACAATTACATCACAGTCTGGAGTTTCTATTCTAGAGCATCAGAGAATCATCTGACTAGCATGGTTCTTGACTGATCATCACCTACTCTACATTAATCTTTTCTATTTAGATCCATTTATATAGAGCTTCAGAGAAGGGAATCCCACTATTATTCTGCTAACTCATTTTGGACAGCCACTTCCACTGCCAGAAAACTCTTCTTTATACTTGGACTAAATCCCTCTCACCGATGAAGAAATATAAATCTTCCATTGAATCTGTGCACATGGAAACTTGACTCAGATGGCCTTAACTATGGAAAAGAATTTAAATTTATTCATTTTAAAAAACTTTATGGCTCTTATAATATGAAATTCACTTAAGTGTTTTGGGCTGGATTATATATGACACAGCCTGTTAATGGTCTTTGTGGTCTGGCTTAGTCTGTGATTTTTCAGTTTCAATGAATTGAAGAGGGATATATAGTCCTAAGGGATGGATGCCTACTAGCTGACATCTTAGGAACCTGACTTGTAGGGTGAGTACATGGTGTGATAAAGGGGTAGAGGGGCCGGGTTCACTAGAAGGTGAAGGAAGATGTGTACCTTCTCTACTTGGCTGTTTTTTTTATATTTTAATACATCATATTTTCATATATTTGAAAAATTAAATTCCAATAACAATTAAATTCCAATAAATTAAATTAAATTCCAATTCATTAATCAGATTGTAGCTTAGACATAGGAAGGATGTAAAATGAGATAATTTGTGATGAAAAATACATGCTCTAAAGTCTACACTATGAAATTCTGCTTTGAGCAGAAAAACAGTCAGAGTATGACTACTGAGAGAGCTGACATCTTGAAGAAATACAAACAGACAAGTGATCTCAATGGTCTGCTTGATTCAGGAGAGGGGAAAATATCATAGACCCTCACCATTCATAGGCACATGTAACATTAGGAAAGAAAGAAGTTATACTTATTTTCAGATGAGAAAACTGAGACTTACTGAGGATAAGAAACTTATTCAAGTCCACAGTCCCATGATTCAAATGCAGTTCAATCTGATTATTAATCTCTTTTTTTCCTTTTTCATGCTTACCTATCTTTCTGTTAAATGTAAATATTCATTCTGGTTATTCTGATTTGTGAAGATTAAGCTGTCGGATATACAATATACTTTAGCTGAACTGCCACCAAAGTAATTAAAAATTTAATGGTTATTTTCATTTTTGATTATTCTAGTCAAATATGGTTTCATTATATTAACTAAAGACTGATTTTTTTTTATAGTGGAATCTGCAGGCTTCATGCTAGCCAAGTATCACACAGGAAGGGCTTCCCATGGCTCCTCATTGCCCACAAACTTGCATCACTGGCTTCACCCTGTTTAAGGAATTTTGTTTCTGCTCCAATCTGTTCAGATTGTAAACTTAACCTTCTCAATAAAGGCTTTAGTTTCTCTCCCTGTCTAAGACTTTTTTCACCCCAGATAGACATATGTAAATAAACTTGGAGCATTTAGCATAGGAAGAATACAGATAAGCAATCTAGGAGGAGAGTCTCCCTTTCCAGTTGCTGGAATTCACTGAAATGCTAAATATGACTAGTTCCTTTAATTAATTCTATAGCCCAGCTATCAATTATTAGATTTTCCTTTTGCAATTTAGCACCAACCAAAACTTTCCAATGCATATTTCTATGTCTTATGTACAATTTCCAAGTTACAACTCATTTCACTCCTTATATTTTATTATCTTATTATTTTCTTTATATGTATTGCAATTCCGGATGGCAAATGACTGGTTTAAAACTTCCACAATTTACAGTACAGGGTGCATAGTCTACAGAGTGTGTGCTACTTTAGACAGTCCCAGCTGGTTTTTGCGCTTTTCTTCCATTGGTCTCTAGTTTTCATTATAAGAAAGACCCCAGAAGTCCTGGACTTCTAGATCTACAGATGGGATGGACTGTGTTGAGGTGTTTTGCTTTAGGAATTTCTTGTGATCTATAGAGCTAGCAAATAGATAATACTATAAACCTCCATGCACTTTTCATTAGTAACCATAGCTTCCTAGGCAAAATAGGGAGCATATTGACTGCGAAAGCAGGAAATTCTATTGGCATTTTAGTTGCTTTGGCTTTAATCATTAAGGATTGTTTGACACACCTCCCCATTTTGCCTGTAGCAATTGACATAAAACATGCATTCAAATAATTCACCACCCCTGGGCCAACCTTCTGTAGATCCAATAGATGGTCACTCCAGTGAACACTCTGGTTACTGATTGAAATCAAGACTCTTTTCTGCTCCATCAGGGAATGAAGTGCCAAATCCAAGGTTAGAGCTGGACCTCCTTTTGGGGGCAGAGGTTAAGTAATGCAAAGCATCCACAGAATGGCCAGAGGCCAAGGAGCAGGGCTTGTGACTCCAGAACACATCAGCACAAGGTGACTTAAACATTTAAAGGGCCATTAAAAAAAAAAAAGACTCCTTATAAATGGTGAAAGTAGAGAAATAAAATGAGAAGGTTTCAAGGATAACCAGTTAAATCCTGTTTCCAAGGCCTTGTTAAGAAGCTCATCTTGAAAAGGAGCATGAATGAAGACATTTGTTGAGCTTTTGTGAAAATGTTTTAGTTATCACTTTTGGGGGGCCAAAATGATGGCATTTAATGGCTCCCTTTATACTTCCATGACATTTAAAGAAAATAAATATAAACACAAAAATGTCTGCAAAGGTATACATTAAAATATGAACCATGGCCAATGAGCACATTTGGGGACAGTGAACTATTTTTTAATGAAATTTTTAACATCGATATTGTCTGACAATGAATGTTTGCATAGCTAAATTAACCTGGTAAAATATCATCAGGGAGGCAGAATCTGTGTAACAGGAAAAAAAACTAATTAAAAACAAATGCACAGAAATGCAATAGTAACAGAATTTATAGAATCACAGCACCTCCAGAATTATGGAATCTGTAATTTCCTGTATGTGTCACTTTCTGCCAACTTTTGGTTGTGATGGTTTTCTTAAAATATCCTTTGTAAGAATTCCCAGGAATCATCAACCCAATTCAGTGCTACACTCTCACAGAAGTTTCCACAATTTCTATAGGAGCTTCTCATTCAGATCTTCGATCCAATTTTCTGCCAAACACTTGATTTGGAGCCAATATTCTACAATGCCAGGGGACTTATCTCATGTTGCCTCATGCAGTTTTCTTAAACCAAGAAGGAGGATGTTGTTATCCATGTTGTACAGATGTAGCAACTGAAGCTCACTAAATGAGGCATCCAAGATCACAGGGCAAGCCTGGGCTAGACTGGGATTTTAACTCAGATCTTATGATAGAGAATCTTGTACTAGTCTTATGGCACACTAAGACCATGTTTGATGAAGCCAAATGGCATGAATGACAGTCCTTGCTTCCTCACACAAAAACTCTGAGGCCTATTGGGAGGCAGATTATTATATAAAACTTGGGCTTTCAACATCTCTAATTAGGTAACTGACTTTATGTCGTTGTCACCCTATCTGAGTGGCAGAGGAATCCTTGTAATGTTGCTATCTACCACTGAAAACTTATGTGATATTAACTAAAACTATTTCTGTGTTAAGTGAAAAGAAACTGGATAGGCTAAAAGCAACAAGTCTTAAAGACAGTAATAATAAAATGTTATATGAAAATTATCCAGAAATGGATTACTGGATCTTTGTAGATAGATTTAGAAATGTATGGTGACCCTACAAGTTCTTCCATGGGTTGAGTATAACCTCTAGCATATTCTAATCCATTCAACTCTGCCCAGGGATCCTCACAGCCAGGTAATCCATAGCTGCCATTGTTAGCATAGTTCATTCTTCACATGCCCAATCTCAAATTCAGATTGCAGTAATAGACCTTCTGTTTGTATCATATAACTTGCGATAAGCTAAATCATTACTACAAGGGGTTGGAATGTGAAAATATGAGTATATAGTGGGCTGTCAATAATCAGTCCTCACCCAAATGGTCTACTTATCAATAGATTCATTGATTCTTATGAATAATTCAAATAGAAGATTTTTTTGTTGCTCCTAGGCAAGTGATAAGACTTTTTATTCTCAAGAATAATGAGAGCTGGGGCTGGACAGCTGGCTCAGTGGTTAAGAGCACTGGTTGTTCTTGCAGAGGACTCAGGTTCGATTCCCAGCACCCACATGCTGGCTAACAACCATCCTTAACTCCAATTCCAGGGGATCTGACACGTTCTTCTGTCCTCTGCTGGCATTAATAACATGGGTACACTTACACACATGCAGGCAAAACACTCATACACATAAAATAAAATAAAATACATGAGAGCTAAACTGCAGGCTTCTTAAAGGTAAATAATTTCATTTTTATTGGTAACAGGGAGTAAAGTGCAGCATTCTGTAGTAGGGACTCAGTAAATACTTGTTTAGTTTACTGATCTGCTTATATATCTTCATATTGATAAATAATTATAAATTAAGAATAGGACACTAATAAATACATAAAATGTCAATATACAAAAGAATCTGTATTAAGCATGGGTCTCAACCTCAGCTTCAAAAAATGTTCCCTTATCTCCTTGAAATTTCATGGAAAAATTTTCATATTCATGTGTTCATTTTCCAGGGTGAGGATCCATAGCTTTTTGTTAGCTTCCAGGTAATCTGTAACCCCATAAAGTATCAGAATGACTGGTGTCTACTGTGCCCAACTGCACTCACTCAATATTTTCACTAATAACTTCAGCTTGGAAAAAGTTATATACTTCCTCTTTTCACTTTCTTAAAGATGTCTAACATATGATCAGAATTAAGTTGTCCTAGGAAGTATCTGGAATAAATCAATGCTAATAGCATGAATAGAAACAAGGGAACTTGGGGCCATTCCTTGCTCAGGGCTTCATTCTGTACTGAGTTGGCATTTTGATTCCAGATACAGGTCAAGGTGTTTTTTATCATTTAAAACTAGAATGGAATAAATGATCTGGGACTTAATTATGGGGGCAATTATCTGTATCCTCATGCACATTCATAACTTCCAAAATCCACAGCAGCACTTCAGCTAACAGTTCCTGACTTCTCACTTTAAAGGATTTGGGGCAATCTGCTCCTAGCATGAGGAGTTGACTGTGGAATTCATAATGCATCTCCCATCCTAAATCTTCCAGTCTTTGGAGGTAGAATGCTTTGCCTTCTTATTTAGACTGCCAGAATAATTAGATATGACCAAATCAGCTGAAAGTGTTTGTCTTTACCTTGTACCCCTTCACAAGCCCATGCTTCTAAGGAAGTTAATGTTTACTTTATGGCACTGTCAGAAACTGAAAAAAAAAAAAAAAAAGAAATTACATTAAGGATCATTTCCTTTTTAGGAAGAAAATAGGGCCTTTAGAAATACGGTATTGCTTCTTCATCCCACTGGTAATCATTTATAAAAACAAATCTCTCAGCTACACATTTTATTATTACCTACCATGTAAGTAGTATATAGATCTATGGGTTGAAATCATTTTAGTCCTAGTTGCTCCTCCAAAATGTTATCTTAAGTCAATTGGGAATATTAGATGTCTTAGTTTACTTTTCTTTATTTCCATTGTTTATCATTTCCATTTCCATTGTCATTGCTATGTGCCTAATGCTTATTTTAAGACATTGTCATCTTCCGGGTATCTTTGGTGCGAACGGAGAAGTTACAGCTTGAGAGCATTCTTCCCCTCCAACAGGTAAGGCAAGCATTGAAACTCTGAAAGCAAATTTAAGGAAAATAATCGAAAATTATTTTGGAAGACTTCTGACTCACATTCATTTTGGCATATCTGTTCTACAAGTTCAGAAAAAAAAGCAGTACAGCCATCTAAGCTTTCCACTTAACAAAAACTTAATTCCCACATCACAACAAATGTCTTCTAAGATGACATAAACGGAGTGACAGGGGAGAGATCATTGAAAGGGACCCCTACTAGACAACATAAAATGGATTGACTTGGCAGCATTCAAACCAATCCATTTTAATTTTCACTTTATTTCAGTTACACTTCACAGCTGTGATAGCATGAGTGGAGAGAGAGAGGCTGTTCATAGAAAAGTCCAAGTTCAAAGGGACTGAAATTTAGCGTGGAATGTGAAATTGAGGACTTCTGCTTCTAAGAAGATGATTGTGGAAATACTGAGATTGAGTAAGTGAGCCTGGTGCTACAGCAGAATTAGAAGTCGGGGGGATGACCCTGCATGTATGGGCCAGGCTCCACCACACAAGTGCTTCTTACAAGAGAAAAGCCTGCACCTGACCAGCTTTTAGAAACCTGCATTGGTCCTAAAAACGCCTTTCCTTTACTACAGGAAGGAGTGTGTATACCCAATGACTAGATGACTTTCTTTTGAAAGGTTATGTTCCCCAGGCACCAAAATGAAGCTGACATTAACCTTCTCTCACCCAGGATAGACTCCTGAATTCCTTTTTGAGTGCTCTTTGTGTGAATCTTTTGGCACATTTGCACAGTGGGTCAGTATTCTTTATTTTCTTTCTTTGTAATAGGGCCCTGGCCACCAGAGGGGAAAGTAGTCTTCACACAGGGAACTGGCAGAAGTTTAAATCAAGCAAGCCTAGTGGGATGGTAATGACATTCCCAGCATCCAAGTTTTTGCCTTCAGGATATGTGAAGCTAGAAAACAATGTCATTCATTCAACATTTATAGGGAACACACAATGTGCAGTGGTACTGTACAAGTACTAGAAGGCATGCAAAAGTATGCAAAACACATCCCGGGTCTGGAGGAGTCCTGCCAAGAAGAGCATTTCAACTGTTGTACAGTCTTACACCCCTTGAAGAAATTCTTGGGCGAATAAATTCCACTCAGAATTTGAAATTAGCATGGAAAAGTATGCCGATAGGCCGATGTATCTTTTAGAAAAGAGAAATAAATGGGATTTAACTATAATTTCTAAGATCGAAACGTGTAGAGTTCTTGGATGAGCCTGTTTTAAAAGACGCAGTTCTTGTATGCCTGGACAGTAGAATCCTAACAAAGGGCAGGTCGGCACTTTTGCATGGGATGTGGATAACTGAGGAAAAGTGGCTTCCAAAGAGAACAAAAAAAGTAAAAAATCACCCGTGATTGCGACCACCGCCGAGACAACCTTCAGCCCAAGCCTTCTGCCCAGACAGGACCGTAGACTGGCGCTCGACTGAGCGGTGCACCCCACGCCGGCAACCCGGAGTCCTCCACGTGCGCCCGGATTCTGCCACCGCCCTTCAGGCTGCCAGGCGCCTCCAAGGTCGCCATGGCAACCGCGGGGTCCCTCAATCTGTCCCCTCGATGTCCAGTCTAGAAATCCAAACGGCGGCAGTGGCACTAGCGAGTGGCCTCCGCCTGGCCCCCGAGGGGGTGGCGCGATCCTGGGCTGCGGGCGCCACTTGTGCCGCATCGGTGGCCGCACGCTCCTGGCCTGAGGCCGGCCGGATCCGGAGCCCCGGCGCGCCACGCCGCCATCCCCTCAGTCGCCACCACCAGCCGGGCATCTCCTGCAGGCCAGGCGGGCGGCCCGGCCTTCCTGGGCTTTACGGATTTCCGGGGGCGACGAATTTTGCCTCGGTCCCTACGAGCATCTCTCGGCCTCGCTCCCCCTCCCCTCGCGACTCCCCCACCCCAGGGGCGCGCGCGCGCACACTCACTCACACTCGCAGGCGCGCGTGCGCACGGCCGCGCGCCCCAGCCGCCGAGTCTCCAGCGCCCCTGAGCAGCTCCCACTCTCCCGGGCGCTGCTACTCACACAGGCTTCCAGCCGCCACGGGGCGTCCTCTGTCTGCGGCTGCGGCGGCGGCGCGAACCGCGGCTGCAGTCTGGCCGCGTCTGGTGGCTGCGAGCCCGGGACAGAGTCCGGCCGGAGCGCGATCGGAGGAGACGGCTAGGCGAGGAGCGGCGCCGCACCCGGTGCCCGGTTTCGCGCGGCGGGCTGCCTCACATCCCCGCACCACGGCCCCAGGTAAGCGGCTCCACGGCCCGCAGCATTCCCGGGGCGTCGGGGTTCACCACCCACCGGGGCTCCCCAGTCCCGCCCTCGCCGTGGCTCAGGGACCCGTAGGGAGGGGAGTGGGCGAGGGGGAGGGGAGAGGAGCTGGAGGTGAGGCTGGAAGGCAGCGGTGCGGAGAGCCCCCTGCACCCTTCCCGCCGCACCCCAGCTCCACACCCTACACTTTTAGGAGCCGGGTGGGTACCAGGCGCCCCGCACAGCTGTTCTCCATTCTTTTTGCTGCCCGCCAGCCAGTGTGGGCTCTGGGCTTCGCACCCGCCAGGCGCCAACCGTCTCCCCTGCACCTTGGACAGCGCACCCCGCCACTCGAAGCCCGGGGCACCGCACGAGGGACCCTGTCCTGCCCGCACAGCCCTCCCGTTGTCCCCTTCTTTCCAGAGAGGCCCCTCCTGCCCTGCATCCCATCTCTTCGCCTTGGCGGTCTCCAGTCTGGTGCGGGCCGGAAACTTTCCTCCTCGTCTGGTTTGCGCTAGGTACTATTGTTATTTGTGTCTGTCCCCTCTCGCGGGGAACCGGACACCTTGGACAGGTCTTCCTCGGCGGCTATCGCCCTGCCTGGCCTAGTCCTAGGAGATACTGGGCATCTGGACTCGGGTACCGAGCGGGTGCCTCGGCAGCTGGACGCCCGCAGGTTCCCCGCCTCTTTGGACATGTGCGCGCCTCCCACGGACGCGGCCCCTCCCGGACCACCCCATGTCCTCCCCCTGCACCGCCACGGCCACCCCATAGGTTGGACACCCGGGGATCGCGGGCCCTGATTGGTTGAAGGCGTAACCCCGCCTCCTTAGAGGGGGGTGGTTCTGGAGTGTTGTGGTTGTCATCCCGCAGCGAGCACATGGGGGAAGTGGGGTCGACAGGTGGGGAAGTCCAGCTCCACAGAATCACAGCATCCTAGTGTGTAGAGTGGGCGGTCACCCTGCTTCCTTCAGACCCCATATTTCTCCTTCCTCGCCGTTTTTCAGTCTTTCACTTCTATAACACTAAAAAAAAAAATCTAATTTTATTAAAATTGTGTTTGCTCTGTGATAGCGATTTTTAAAAGTAGCTGTAGGAAAATGCTGTGAACAAGTGCACATGGAGAGAGGTTCATAGCAAAGTGGGCTGCGCGTATGAGTCTGGTCCTTTGGAGAAAGTAATGAAGGGTGTTTAAGGGATCCGGAAAGGGTGGAGAAAAGGGAAAGGAAACTGATGGATGGAGGAGACCCAGGTGAGTAAGCTTATGAAGCCAAGGAAGAAAGAAGTGGTGGGTCCTTTGTAGGTTGAGAAGCCTGTGGGCGCTGAGGAGAGGCCGGTGCGTTGTGCCGAAAAAAGCTGTCTGGAAAAGTGGTAATTTTGGCCAGGACTTAGTTGGTTATTAAGACACTTTGCTTTTGTTTTGCTAGCTTTGCACTTTTCATAGCAGACTGTAGTAATAATGTCTGTCCACATAATTGATATTGATTATTCTAGTTTCTTGTAATATGCAGATTTACAAATAGCCATAAATTTCATCCCACCGGAGGGATGCATTAAATAAAGTGTTTTTGAAATACTGTGAGAGAAGATGGATGAGCATTGTGTAAAATCCAAAGATTGTTTTGACATTATATAGAAGCTTTCCAGAAATATGTAAAATGACTTTGATTTCTCTTTCATTTCAAAGCATGATTGCCTCTAGCATTTTCAAGCTTTAATTCCTTCAGGCTGTTTTGATATTGTGTCTGTACATCCTCAGAATATTGTAATTCTTATCTTTAGAAACCTCGTCAATGCAAAGCAAGCAGCAACCGATGCAAGTTAATGTTGACAACTTTATACCAAGTACACTATGTGTTATTTGTAAGCTAGTGAAATATGCAAGTGTAAATAGCATGACTGTAATTCCCCAGAGACTCATATCACATCAAAGTGTAAAATCACATGAGGCTCTTCTGGGGAGAACATTGAATTAGTTTAAAGATGAATAAAAAGTAAGATTCCTATGTGTAAACAGCAACACTATTTGAATTATCTTTGAACACATTGGTAGCACATGATATTAAGTGAAACAACATATTTAATAGATGATTCCAAAGTAGATAGTTAAAACCTTTCTACTTATTTTTATATAAGTAGGTAGAATCGCTCTTCTGTCTGGAGGATGTTATATTCAAGGAACAGGGTTTGATACATCTGAAAAATGAGAAATCATTGCTGTTGTTGAGAACACTTTTCATTTCTCTGATTTGCCTTTATGGATTTGGATGCTGGTTGTGGCCTGCCAAATTTAGGTGGGTTTGTAGACTAGAAAAGAATATATATAATGACATGAGAATATATGTATATGTACAAAATGTGTATTTCTATCTGCATAAGTTATATACATAATTTTAGGGTACACGCAGTGTGTTCATATATATATACACACACACACACACACACAAACACACATATATATACACATCCTTGTCATCCTTAGAATTTTTGTTCATGTCTTCTTGTCCAAAAGGTGGCCCTGTTTTAAAGTGTAGAAAGCATTATCACCAGTGGAACTGGCCAATAGATCACAGAAACAGACAATAGTATTTTGTTGCCTGGCAACCACCTACTGTGAATGAAAAACAAAGCAGTGACAGCTGCTTGCACATCGTGATACTCATACTGTAGTCCAGCACTGCAACCCTTTCAATGAGGCACAGCCACTAACTCTCATTTCAGAAAGGTGAAGCTGTTTCTTTTTTAGGATGTTATTAAGAGAATTTGAATTTTTTATTGTAATAAGAATGGTTAGTTTTGAATGAAATGAAGCATCTAATTTCAATGGTCTTCTTAAGCTTAGTGTAAACAGAAAAATCAAAATAGGAGGGCGGTTTAGATCCTTCTCTTTCCTCTCTTTCGTATCATTAGACATCTTAAACATATTTTCTGCTGCCGTCAGGTGCTCTTAGGATATTACAGGAACTTCAGTTGTCTGTGGTACCTAAATAGATGGCAGGCTTTTACAGCACAAAGGAAAGTAGTGAGTGATGCTCTCTAGCTTAATGCTTTAATTTTCAGCAGCACTGAGACACAGTAAGGGGATGCACCTCACTCAGGATCCCTTTCTGGGGGAGCACTGTACTAGTTCCCCCTCTTATCCTCCTGAATTATGCTTTTTTTTATTTATTTATGTGAAGTTTATAACCAAGGTTAAATAAGGATACTTAGAAAGAACAGTAATAGTTACAAATAAAAATTCAGTATAGACACAGTAGGTTAGGTTATGGTCTTAGATGCACTGCACATACTTTATTCTGCATTCAGTCCTATGAACACCACCTCTTTCCTAAAACTTGAAAGCTCAGTTCCTTGATTTAGTAGTTTATACCTTTGAGCAGTCTTTAATAAAATCTCTTATTTGTATGTGAATTTGTGTGTGTGTGTGTGCATGATCATATGTGGGTGGGTACACCTCTGCATATAGGCCTCTGTGCATGTGGAGGTCGAATGGCAACCTTGGGTGTCATTGTTCCTAGCACAGTCCACCTTGTTTTTTGAGACAGGATCTCTCATTAGCCTGGGGCTTGGTGATTAGGCTAGGTTGGATGGCCAGAGAGCCTCAGGTCCATGTGCACCTGTCTCCACTTCCCGAGTGCTAGGATTATAAGCACACATCACATCTGACTTTACAAAAACAAAAACCCAAAAAACAACATTGAATTCAGGTCTACAGCAAGCACTTTGCCAACTGAGCTATCTTCTCAGTTACTGTGTGTGAATTTTTGAAGGAATGAGATTAAATATTGTGTGGATCAGTTTGTCTGCCTTTAAGAATTCAGATACTAGAAGTAATTAATGAATTACTAGTCTCCTATCCTACATGGTAAGTGATGGAGGTGAAAGAGACTTCACTGCATCATATTCATTTCAGGGTTTTATCAAAGCCACCTTTCCAGAGCCGCTACATGATGCCAGTTAGTGGAGCATATTGGTAGAAGATGAGACTTCTGTTGCTGAGAAAGGTTGTCCTTAACTCTAAAATGATCACAAATGCATGAGTGGGTAGAAAATTCATATCACATATACAACATGATTCCAGCATTTCTTCTAATCTTAGGAATGTGTTGTGTGTGTGATCATTTTGAGGTTCTTTATGCTGGTAAAGAATCTGTATTCCTATTGCTTGTTATTGATGACAAAAGTAAGCATTTAACTGCAATTCAGCACCTTCAGTAGAGACTGGAGTGGACTGATTGGGGAAACAATGTAGTGACAGTATTAAGTACCATTGAAGAGGCATTTTCACCAGAAAATACATACTTTAGCAGATTTGTAGGGGGAAATAAATTGATTTACAGCATATTTAGCCTCGTTTTAGAAGCCTGCTCTTAATTTGGTCTAGCTAGAAAGATTTTCAAACATAATAGTAGTTTAGGAGATTGCAAGTGAACTTCACTGATTTTTATACAAACAAAAACACAAAAAAATTTCTAATGCCTGAGTATTGTTTTTCCAGGGCAAGTATTTGTTTTGGAACCTTGGAGATTAATCTGAATATTAAAATTATTTCAGAAAGTTTCTGAATCATTTCTAAATCCATTTGCTTATTATAATGTTAAATATTTGATAGACATCTAATACTCTGGAATCTTGAAATTTAGTTAATGTCCCTCTCCTGTTTTCTTATATAAGATAATGTGTTTATATGTATGCACAAATACACACAAAATGCTTATACTTTCTTCCTTTTGCTGTTTAAGTCCTTATGGTAGAATATTGTCAGAATCAATTTGTGTTTTTTTTTCCCCATATGGTAAAGAGTCGCTTTAAAGAAAAGATAGTTACATTTTCAATTTCCTTATGTCAGCTTCTACCCATGTAACCTATAAACACTCACCTACCCAAATCGGATGATTGCTAAAAATAAGCAAACAAGTAACTATATAAGCAGCATGCCATTTGCTGACCTCTAGACTAGCCAGAAAAGCATCTATTCTCATCTTTAGAAATGTGTTTACCTCCGTACACACTTACATGCACCTGGAACTGAAAGTCCTATAGATCCTTTAAGGGTGGGCCTAAACAGTATTTCTTTGAGATTTGTGTCTACTCATATTTAGAGTGAAGATGATGTATTAAGATTCTTAGAAATGTGGTAGCATAGGGAGAATCAAGTTTATTCTTTTATTGGAAAAAAATCTTACATTTATGCTGACAATAGAACCAACCTGTGACACCTGGAACAGTGAAGAGGACCTTCAGCATAGCAAGGCATAGGGTAGGTACTCTGGATATATTTTGTGAAATTAATATACCTTCCCTCCCTTTCTGTGTAATAATATAAATATTTCAGTCTTTATTTATGTGAAGAGTAAAAGCCTGGAGGATGGAGAAGAAATTACTATAAATATCTAACAGTTTTTATATTGAGAAAAATGAAATAGCTAACTTAGGGATATTTTGGAATGTACTTCTTGGCAGTGTAGAGTCACACCAAGGCTATTGATTTTTTGCAAATACAGCCATTCCAAGGATAGAAGAGCTCTTTTAGAGCCTACAGCAGCATAACAAAGGTTATGGCAGCAAGTTCAAAGGAATACTTTATTTAGTTGGTGCTAGAGGGTGAAGTTTGCTAGCCCCAGTGTAATTATCCAGACTGGAATGTGGCCAAAGTTCAGTGACTAAGATCCCCAACAGTAGGAAAAAAGCTGTGGATGAGGTCCTTAATGACTCCAAGTGGCCTCTCATTTTCAAGAGGACACCATGCACATCTAAAAAGCCCCCCAAAGCATTGTGTACTTAGGGGATAGACCTTAGAGTCACCATTAAGCTATCTCAGGTGCCCAAGTGTTAGGACCACAGACAAAGATCTTTTTTATTCTGCTGCACCTTTGTGATATAGATGGAGTGGGCATGTGTCTACAAAGGATGCTAGCAGAACTTCTAACTCATACCTTACCTTTCCACTGTTAGGTACTCATCTTCCATATAGGGTTTTATTCATGGCTGCATATCAGTGCCTTTGTTAAAACATAAATGGATAAGTCGTTAAAGTATAGATTGGGCGTTTCTAATCTGAATATCCATAGTCCAGAATCCTTAACATTTTGGTTATGTACCTGATACTACCATCACAAGTGGGAAATTCTATACCTGACCTCATGTGTTGGGGTAGGCTGCAGTCAGGCGCAGGTGCACTGAAAATATAGTGCAAATTTACCTTCAGACAACACATATAAGGTAGATATGAAACATGAATGAATTTTATGTTCAGATTTGGATCTCACCCCTAAAATTAAAAATATTATTGGTCCCAAGTAGTTTGGATGATTGGATGCTCAAACTGCTTTTCTAGAGGGATTCCTGAATTTCTTACCTATATAAGTGATCAATATATGTTTAATTCTAGTAGTGTAATTGCACTTACTTATTTATTAGATAAGGGACAGTTCTTTTATTGGTGTTTTGGGATTATTTCTTCAACAAACATTTATTGAGCATTTACTATATGAATAGTACCTATGGTGCTGGGGTTCATTAAAACATCATTCTAACTCATTGGAGAGAATATTTTGCTTCCAGAAAAGTTCACAAAAAAAGTTCTCTAAGGCCTGGAGACCTTAGAGAAACCTGACAGGGTTCACCAAAGGTTTTGGAGTTAGGGAGATCAGTCAGATTCTCAGATCTGCCCTTTCACAGGAATCCCATGGCACGTTTGTCATAGTACTGATTCCCAGATCCCACCCAAGGCCTACTGTATGGGACTCTTTAGGGATGTAGCCTGGTGGGGTAGTCACAATCAGTTTCTGTTCATAAATCCTGACACTCCCTGCTCCAGTACTGGTCTATAAAAGTCTTCTGTGAATATCTCTTATTCTCCACCTGAGGGCTTTTCTCTTACATCTGGGGCAGCTTGATTGTACGGCACAGTTAATGGCCTCAAGAGTTGACCTCTGCATGGCAGAGCTGAGTCATACTCTAGCATCCTTGACCCTGGAGCATGATGTTGCTCATGGATGTTCTGCCCTGTGCCCCAGAGTTCCCTGAGACTTCTCCTCAGTAGCCCCCAAAGGCTGTCTCAACCTGTGCATTAGTGGCTGTGTCACTTCCCACTGCTCTACTCATCCTTCCTATGATTCCTTAAATCTTGCACTTAAATTCTGTCTCAAGGTCTGCTTCTGTGGGGTCCAACATGAAAATGGTAGAATCTGCTTTTTAAATTATCTTTTATTTTTATAATGTGGCAAATTTGAGAGATCTAGTCTTAGGGCGATAGCTGCTGAAGGCTTCTGATGAGAGCATTGCACTTAGAAAGAGCATTGGTGCTTAGAAAGATCACTGTAGCATATGTGTGGGAAATAGATTAACAAAGAACTGGGGGCATGGAGTCCAGCTGGGAAGTAACACTGCCCAGGCAAGCAGTGATAAGCACTTAAGCAAAGGTAGTAGTAAGACCTTAAACCTGGGATGGAGATGCAGGAAAGGATTTGAGATGCAGTTTAATGGAATGCAATCTAGAAAAGTCAGCACAACACAGATACCTTCTCTGTGATCCATTCTCAAAGGTAGATTTCAGTCTCTCCTGCCCTGTCAACCCTGTTCTACCCATTAGACTTGGCAGCTCTGGAAGGACTGGGACTTTTTTTCTCTGCCTAGTGGCTAATCTCAGCCAGGCTGTCTAGAATTAAATTGTATAATTCAGGCATACATAAAAGAAGACTGAAAGATAAATTGAAGAATATAAATAATTCACCATCATTAAAGGAAGAAAGTTAGATTTTACAGGAAGGGTTTGTGGAGTTGTAGAGAACTGAAGAGATCCCTTGATGCATTGCATTTCATGATGAATGGTGATCCTCCCCCTACCGGCTTGTGGTCAGGAAGTGGTGTTCATCTACTATCAGTTTCTGGAAGATCTAGCATGACTCTGTGTGCTTATGTCTATTGTTTTCCCTGCTGCTCTGATAGCCTGTATTTTAGCTAAGTGTATGAGTGGTAGGCCAAGGGTAGGGCTGGCTTCTTCCTTGTTCTGTCATAATGCTGGGATTTTTCACTGTAATTTCTCCTGCCAGTTCTTAGGCCACAGGCTCTCAAAGGAGATCAAGGGGCACAGAGAGTGAGAAAAAGAAAGCATAAATCCATAAAGAGAACTGTTTTGAATTAAATGCTTAATTATGAAATGAGCAAGTTAAAGCTTGTTAGATGATATGAAATAAGATAAGGCATCCTTCTAATTAGTATAGTATGAATACTAATATTCTTCCTCTCTGTAGCTAGAAATGTGAAGGGTGAATAATCAAACAAGGGCAGTCTACCACCATCCTTTTTTCTGCAAAAGCAGCATTGAGTCAGTCACAAAAAATGACCAAATTATGAGAAACTGAAGAATGGATCAGCAAAGAGCTTACTGTATTTGATTAACAGGAAGAACAAAGAGTTTTGATTGTAAAAATACTGAACATGTAAGGGTGATAGAGTCCAGGGACATTGTGGGAGAAATAAAATAAAGAAGAGGCTTCACTAATGTTGCATGCTGTACCTGTGTGGATGGTATGTTAATTATACTTTTCACTTGGAGATGATTGTAGATTCAGATGTTGTAATAAACAATATGAGGATCCTGTATACCTCTTTACCCTGATCCTGCAAAGAGAAAATCATTTAAAAACATGGTTAGAGTATAGTATTATAGCCAGGATACAGACATTGGTACAATCCATCAATCTTACTCAGATTTTGCCAGCTTTTTTAAAAACATGTGTTTGTGTGATATTTATGTGTTATTATTATTATTTGGCTTGAGACAGGGTCTGGAACTTGCTATGTAGCCCAGGCTGGCCTTGATACTCAAGGTCCTCCTACCTCTGCTTCTCCTGTCGAGTTAAAGTTATACATCACCACATCCAGCTCAACATTTGCTTTTAAAAGTCAGTCAGATCCTTTTTCATTCTAGAATTTTAAAAATTCGCTTGTTTGGACTAATCTTGGCTTAGTTGTAACTGAAGAAAGGATAATACAGAATAAATTCACCTGGTGCCTTCCCACCCTAAGATTCTGCAGAATGATGTCGGGTCACCTAAACATGATTAAAAAAGTCAGTGGACTGTTCCACCAAGCTGCTCCTGTGACTGTAGCGTGGCCAGAAGCAGGTTTCTAAAGTATATGTTTTATAGTAGAAGCTTGCTCATGAAAGCTCATGGTGACTCCTCCTCTTGCAGTAGTAACTCTGCCCTTCCTGCCTCAGCTGGGCTCGGCACTCCTTGCCAGTCCTTCCTCTTCTCCACTTGGGAAGGAGCTCACTCCTGCAGGTTGCCTTCCCAGAATTCAAGTCAGCAGGTGGGAGACAGTAGAGAGAAAGGTAAAGCAGGGTATTTTTTCTTTGCCCTAGCTTTGGGCAGCATCCCTGGTGTCAGAACCGCTTCTCTGCCAACCCATTCGTGTTCCAACATCTTTCATTCTGGCTGCTCACTATTGACTGAGGCTCAGGACTCCAGCACCACCACCACATGCAGTGGCCTCTTCAGCCACAGGAAGGTGGCAGCTTCCTGTTCTTAGAAAGCTCTGGACTATATGATGGCTTGAAGTTCTCTGTACCTCCACTATCTGACAAAGCAGTTTTCTTTTGGATTTCCTCAGTGGAAAGGGTTTGGAGTTTCTGTTTTCCTAGGTTCCTCAGAAAATGGAGATGACACAAACCTAATGAACCTGCATTTATAATCTCACCACTGCCCCACAGTCTCCATCTCTTTACTGACCCTCCATTTGCTCCCAGTCGCTAGTTTCAAAGCACCAGTTTCTGTCTGTCGACTGTATCTGGCATTTTGGCAGTCTTTGTAGTACCTTTGCGATTCTGTCTTTCACTCTTACTTTGCTAACTTTCCCTATCTGATTTTCTGCCAGAAGTTCTTTCTGACCTCATGTCTAACTGTAATATCCTTAACGTATTAACATACTGGTTTCCTGACTCACTCTTGAGTGTGCTTGGGCTCACAGGTCATGCCTCTGCTACATCTGGGTTTGTTTTTGCTGGCCTTCCACTTGGCTGTATCAGGTTATTTTTTCATATGTACTGTCCGTCTCCTCTACTTCCCCTCCTAAGAAGTATATGTATTTCTATCACCGAAATAATAGTGAGAATGTTAATGAGAATGCTTTGGGGAGAAATGAACTGGACTTCTCATCTGTAGTCTCATCTGTAAAGCAAGTTACAGAGGCATGTTGAGGGCCACAAAAGCTGGGCCTGTTATGTGCTTATTCACACCTTGAGGAAGAGGCTGTGTAAGAGCTACTTGGCAGTGGGCCAGTGACTGCCCAGGCATGCCCCTCCCAGGAGCAGTCTTACTGGTCCTTTAGAAGCTTCATACCTTCTCCAGGGATTCCAGCCAGAAAGTTGGAAGGTTGGAAATTGGAGCCTCAATCAAGAAAAAAGATTAAGGATGGAGAGATGGTAGAGCGGTTAAGAACACTAGATGCTTTTGTAGAGGACATGCATGGGTTCAATTCCCAGCACCCACAAAGTGGATAATAACTGTCTATAACTCCAGTTCCAGGGGATCCAATGCCCTTTTCCCACCTCTGTGGGCACTGCACGACACAGGTGCACTTACATACGTGCAGGCAATACACTCATACACATAAAATAAAAATAATAAATAAAATGTCAAAAAAGATCAGAGGTGTTTTCAACTAAGACGTTCAGAAGGGCACGTGAACCACCCAAGTGGTTTGTAAAAAGAAGAATTTAAGTATTGAAAAATGTTGGTATGGGTAGTAAATAGGCTCTCCTGGCCTTGAAGTAGGCACAGGGCTGGGAATGTTTTTTGGGCTGATGCACAAGGTTAGGAACAGATGGATCTTTTTGGAACCTGCCTGTAAGGCTGCTGGCTTGCCTCGGCTTTCCATAATGATAACAAGTGGTGAGTACTTCTTTGAGAACTGTAGATTTGGTGGCTCTGGGTGAACTGACAGTGGAAAAGAATAAGCTTACTTTAAGTGGGCATAAGCTTCAAGGCAACTAATTAAGACATACTCCAGCTTCATGGAAAAATTAGGATACTAGTTAATACAAGTGCAAGGGTGGAAAAATAAATCAGCGGTGCACCTGTAATCACTGAAAAACTGGTTAGTGACAAAGCGTCAGTTATGTTTGCTCTGGTGTGTGCTTCTCCTCTCTTTCCTTTTTTATTTTATATCTCAGAACTGACTGAGTTCAGGATCTTTTTCTCCCTGGTAACACTCTCTTCACTTTTCTTCAAGAAAGTCGTGCCTGTGTAAAAGCAGTTAATGGTTTCTTGTGCCATCCTTCTCACGCTTAGTCTTTTACCCATTTCACTTGCATCTTTCTGCAGAGACTAACACTTGCTTTCCTGATACACAGTAATGTACATGAGGACAGAGATTTTAAAGTAAGCATTAGGAACTTGGTTCTGACATGTAACACAAAGTAGGTGTTTGGGAGTTAGAGAAGTTGTTTCTGTTCATCAGTCAAAACATTGTATTGTGTTGGGTTGACCCTAAGTAGTTTCTGATTTTTATCATTTAGTTATTAAAGCATAAATTTTGATGTGTGTATTTTAAATCTTACACAGCATCATGACCTAACTCATTTTGTAGTAGAGATTTAATGTTTTTGGAGAAAAGTATGCTAAATGTTCATTGTGCCAAATGAATAGGTATTTATTGTGCCAAGTTCACACTAGATGCTGGGAACACAGTAGTGAGCAAAATAATCATTATTCCTTGATTCCTGGGAGTTCATAGCTCACTGGAAAAGACATTAAACAAACACAAAATAATTATATAATTGGAACTCATAATAAGTACTTGGAAAAGACCAAGTTTCTCTGCATGGGTATAATGAGGGTGCAATGGTCAGAGGAACCTTCTATGGGAGAGTAATTTATAAATTAATACCTGAGGGTGATTGAGATTATCTAGGTGGGGAGTCCCATGTGTGATGCCCAGGAAGAGCTTGGTTTTGGGAAACTGAAAAATGGACAGTGCTCCTAGGGATCAGATAGTGAGGGTAGACAGTATGTGAATGTGGCTGATGAGATTTAGGTTAACACTTGATAATGCCAGGCCTCTTGCTCTGTGCTGTGACTTCAGATTTTATCTTAAGTGCATTGGGGAGCTGGTATGAGGATTTTGCTTTTTTTTATATTTAAATTGAGATGAAATTCATAAACCATAAAGAGAATCATTTAAAAATGAACAATGCAATTGCACTTAGTACATTTGCAAGGTTGTGCAAATGCCACATGTACCTATTCTAAAACATCTTTGTCTTTGCTCATGGAAACCCTATGCTCATGCAGAATCTCTGGAAGGTTTTAAGGGAAGTGCTGATATCTAGCATTAGTATATATGACTGTTCTGGAAAATATAGAGAGAAGGAATTGTAAAGAGAAAGACTGGAAGCCAGCGATCCAGCTTGAATATTATTTTTCATGTCCGGGGGTAAATGGTAATGGTTTCCTGAACAAGGGAAAGGAATAACAGCTGTAGATAGGAAATGAGTGGAATGATCCAAGACAAGAGTTGTATAGTTGTTTGATTATCTGTAAGTGATTAAATACCCTTGTAATTATCTACATTGCTGCTTCCCAAAGGGTGATCTATAACCTCTTCAGGTCTATGTGGGATGCTTGTTAAAAGGATAGCTCCTTGAGCCCACCTCAAGCTACTGATGCAGAAGGACTGGAGAAGGTTCTGGAAGGATTTTTATTGCAACCAGGATTTTAGGATCAGCCATTATTTTTCTCTTTCTCGTTCCAATGTACTTTAAGATCAAAAGTGGCCAACAGCGCATCAGACAGGATTGAACTGACACCAGACATAAAAGAGACAAATGTATAACTACATGTATATTTACAATTTTGGGTGGTATGGATGCTTTTGGGGGATGCACTTTAACTTGATCCCAAAGCTAATATAGGCAAAATCAGTCATCTATGTAATATAGATGACTGGTTGAGTGGTGTTTGATATTTTTTTCCTACTTGGAGAACTGTGAGTCTCGATGATTGACTGAATAAGTATGATATAGTGATTCATTGTAAAACAGACAAATAACTGTAGAGATCAACTTATATAATAAATACCATATACCTGTAAAATTTCTATTACTTTAAAGAAGTGTTCATACAAATAAATTCATTTTAGAAGTCAGAG
>NW_008356676.1:177807-232494 GCF_000622305.1 Nannospalax galili
CTTCTGCTTATTTGCTGAAACCTGAACTGTCACATCGAGTTTTAAACTGTAGCACTCTGGTGTCTCTATCCCAGTGATGTTCAGAAGTTTTTGAATCAATCTTCTTCCCCTATAATTTATATTAAATATGTTTAGTGATAATTTTAGAAGTGATTCTCAGAGAGAGCACTGAGTCTTCTGGTTCGTTCAGAGCCATTGCCTTGGGAGGGCTGAAGTGAAAGAATAAAGGTCTGTATCTGACATATGCAGTAGGAATTTACCCAAGGAAGGGTGTGGATATCCAGCCCCCTTTAGGGATAAACCATCCTTCTCTGCCCTGTGTAATAGAGCTCAAAGCCAGCCACCCTTTGCAGCTCTCGAGTGGCCTCCGTAGTACTGGCTCAGTACGCAGTGTCTCATTATGCTGCCTGTGCCTCTGTCCGCCCCACACCAGGGAGATGAAGCTCAGTTTCTGTAAGATGTTTCATTTTGATTAATGTTATTTCCACTCTTCTAGAAAGACACTTAGAAACCTCTGGCTGTTTCTTTTTCAACATGTATAAATTCATCTTTGAAAGTGGTTCCATTGCTTCATCATGGAGTTTTATAATGGAATAATATTTTGAGTGCCTGGCTGGTTTCTTTTCGCCTGGAACACTTACGCTTAGAGAGAGTTTGGAGGCAAAGCTGTCCATTTATTTTATAATACGGACAAAATCAGTAAATAGCCAGGTTATTTTTAAGCTTAATTTTCTCCTCACAGAATGCAGACCCTTATAAAAGAGCAAATACTGAAGAAGAAAGAAAGAAGGTTTAGCATCCCCCAGAAATCCCACTGAAGACAACCATTGCTGACATTTTGTTAAAGTTCTTCATGGCATACCTCTGATTCCTCAGGGGTGTGTGTGTGTGAGTGTGTGTTCACATATAAATGCTACATACAGATAACATTATAAAAACTGGGATTTTGATTTATGCATTATTCAACAGACTGCTATTTTTCTAATAATATGTAGACATCTTTCCATTTCAGTAAATATATATATACACATACATTATTTATATTTCTAATGACTGAATACTTTTTAATTTTTTAAATTATTCTTTTTTGAATTCTTATTCTTATTTCATGTATATGAGTGTTTTGCTTGCATACAGGTAAGTGTACCACATGCATATGCAAGAAGAGGGCGTTGAATCTCCTGGAACTGGAGTTTTGGATCGTTTTAGCCAGCATGTAGGTGCTAGGAACTGAACCTGGGTCCTCTGCAAGAGCAGCCAGTGCTCTTAACCACTGAACCATCTCTCCAACCCCTAATGACTGAACACTTTTATTGGATACCTTTCATGGTAAGTACCTCAATTCTTGGGGCAAACTGGATTGATAATGAGACTTTATTGAATAATACTGCTATTGTAGTTTGGATTTTCAATGTTCCCACTAAGGTCTATGTACTGAAGATGCGGGTCCTTGTCTTCAGTGCTGTTGTGATTGTGAACCCTGAGAGAGAGTGGGCCTAGTTGAAGGAAGCTAGGTCACTAGGAGTCCTGTCAGGACTTTGGCTATTCCTCATCCTCTCTTTGTTGTTTGACCTCCATGAGGCTAACAGCCTCCTAATCCTAGACCTTTACTGTGAAGCCCTGCTTCATAGACCCCAGAGTTACAGTGCTAATGGACCGTGGAGTGACACCACTGCAACTGTGAGCCAAAATTGACTTTCTTTTCTTGTAAGGTGATTTTCTCAGACATTCAACATGTGGCAAAAAGCTAACATATAACAGCCTTGAAAATGCCATTTTCTGTCGGCCTCAGATTTGGACAGAAGTTTATTTGAATCCCATTCCAATTTCATGAGTTGGAAACTGAAAGTTCTGTCAGAAAAGAATAGTGTCTTTTTAGTCTCTCTAGGTTTATGGATAGACATTAGTTCCTGATTTGTGTTTTAGAAATCATGGCTATTCTAAGTACACTTAAATATCTCCTTTTTACACTTACATAGTTTGGGCACATTCTTATTAGAGAAATTGTTGGATCAAAAAACATGCTCATTTTATATTTTAATAGCCATAATCTAAGTTACAGCACCATATTGTTTTTAATACCTGTGCTTATTTATTCATTCATTAATAACAAGATCCAGAAGAACCTAATAACAAACATGATTTTGAAATTCTAATGAATATACAGTATTTTGAGGCATTTACAATAATAGTAACAAAACGTCTGTGGTTTCCATGCTGGTAAGATGGCTCAGTGTGCAAAGGTACTTGTGGCTTAGCCTAGTAACAAGAGTTTGATCCCCTACATGGTGGGAAAAGAGAAGTGACTCCCACAAGTTGTCCTCTGGCCTTCACATGTCTGCTGTGGCATTGTCACCCTCCCCCCATAAATATAAACAAAACTTCTAAACCTGTGGTTTCTATTGTAGACAAAGCTGCATGACTGTACCATGTTTTTGCCAATAATGTGATGATATCCCTGACTACCTGTTGGGAATTTTTTTTTTTTTTTTGAAAGCCTGTGAATTTTGAGTGGTGGTCTTAGAGTTAAAATAGAATCGCAGATGTTACAATTCCTCTTAGCAGGACAAATTTGAAGTGACATAATTTGAAGTTAACTAAAGCTTCTGTGGTGTTAAAATGTTTTTTCAGGAAGGCAAAGAGTAAAAGACCAAAGGACATATTCTACCAGCTACAAGCCTAGTTTCTAGTACGTGATGCCCCAGAGATTCACTATTTGCAGGCCCTGAGTGTCCACCTGTGTCTGGTTGTCAGTACATGCTGGCTCTGTACTAGCTGTTACTGTCCACCTCTTGGGAAAGGCCAATGAAGCATAATGGGTAGTTCCGAAAGCTGATGGCAGCTCATGCATGTACACTGTGGTGTCAACTGTAGTTTTGCTGAAATTCTTGAAGCTGAATTTATTGGAGAGAATTAACTTAGGGATCAATGATTTCTAGACTGGCCAGGCCCACTATTGAGGCAATAAATAGGGGAACATTGGGGATGACACAGTCTCAGGGACCCAGGGCAGAGATTCAGTTTTCTAGAGTTACCTTTATTAATGTGAAAGAGTGCATTTGAATGGAAGCCTCGCAGAAGGCCTCAGCATTATGGCTAGTGTCTTTGGGTATTTTCAGACATGTTTGCATATGCTTTCCTAGTTAATCCCCACAGCAATTGTTTATGTAAAGAGTAAACCATAGCACAGAGAAGGCCACTGCTGGTCTCTGCTGGTAGGGGGAGGAAGCAAGAATCTGAGCTCTCTGCCACATTGTGCTCTGCAGTGCTTCTTTTCATTTAAAGTAGAAATGATTAATGACAAGTTGTTTTATTTTATTTTAGCAGATGATACAGAAGGAATATCATGTTGAGTGTTGAAATTGAGATGCAGCATCGAAGAAATACACCTGAGAATTGCAAATTATAAAAATAAGTTAAAGTGTAAAGTGCTCAAATGAAATATGTGATGCAGACAGGGAACGAGGCAGTCAGTTCAGTAGCAACAGAGGAATAACAGGCTTGACTGCAGGAAATGATTCTGCAAGTTGGGAGTTTTCATGGGCATGAAACGTATGGAAAGAGGCCAGGGAGTAGGAATACAAAGGATAAAAATTATGATATATGTGTGTATGTACATGTGCTTTAAACCTACATGTATGCTAAAGAACTATTAATAATTGTTATCATTTTAGGAATGTTTATCATAGACACACACATCCATGGCAGAACATTTGACTATGAGATAGAGAAATGATGGAGTTTGGGAGGTGTCTGAACTAGTCTGCTATTTTTATTTGGGCTAAGAATGTTAGAAGGGTAGGGATCAAATTACATCAAACAGCAGCTCAATCCAAAGGAGACAAAAAAAGGGACAGCTTATAAATAAAAAAGAGTAAAAATAAATGTGCACACACATAAAGAGAAAGCTTGGGTTTAATGGAGTTGGTGGAAAAGAATAAAGGCTCACTGTCACTGGAGTGGAGTTCTTCAATGCAGAGTTGCCAGTTTGTATGACATGTAGAATATGAAAGAGTTCTTTGCCAGCATGGGCCAAGAGCAGTGCCTCAGCTCCCTCTGCTTCCCTTCTTCCTCCCTTCTCTAATTGCTGAATGCCAGGTGGAGCTGGAGGGCAAGGACGGATTGAGTGGTCCTAGTGAGTCTCATATTGCATCTGGCAACAAGTGCATCACTCTCCACAGGCTCCCGCTGGCTGCTACACACTGCCTGTGCTTGTGGTGTCAGCCAGTGGACAACTGATTCAGACCCGCAGGAGAGAGCACAGAGTTTTGGCAAGTGCCCAGCTGTATATGGCAGACCCTACTCACTGTGAGTGCTTCGGAGAGAGCTGAGTGCATTCTTTCCCACTGATGCACTAATGAACCCATTACAGAATATTTGCTTGTAGCATCTCCTTAGTCACCTTTATTGGGCCAATTGCTCTGATCGTTAGAAACTTTCCTTTAATGCACAGTCTAAACTTTTCTCTCCTTGGCTTGAGGTGGCTGCTGCCTGTCCTATTTGGCTGTTGCAGGAGTGGCTGTAAACACTGGTCATGCTGTTGCCTGTAACAACAACAAAAAAACCCAAAACAAAACAGTGAAACAGATGCTGAATAAAGTTTGACTTTATATGTACTTCAGGGGAGAGCTTCCGATCCCAATATTAAAAACAAACAAACAAACAGAAAAAAAAAACATATGAAGTTGGGAGGGGAAAGTCGTGGGAGCAATAGAAAAGGAATTGGAGGGGAGGGAATCGGGGAATGGATTTGATAAAAACTGTATATGCATATATGAAATTCTGTGTGAGATAAAAAACATAGAATCTGTAACTGAATGTGCCACTGAGCAGCGCACCCATGAATGGCCTTCAGTGCCCAATGGGGGCATCCGTGTCTCAGTGTTGAAGAGGTTGCTAAAAAATTCCAAAGCTCCAAGTTGGTGCCCAAATTTCTTTCGTCTCAAAATCTTAGTGTGAAGTATTTAGTACCCTAGGAAAGCTAAATTAATGGTGAGTCAGAGTAATTAAGGCAAAGTAAATAATCTCTAAGGTTCTCATTCCCTGTGAAACTAATTTCATATCTTATCCTTCATGTGTTAAAAATAGTTCTCTGCTAATTCAAGATGCCCATGCTCTGTGTTGGTGAAGTGCACTTCAGTTCCATTGAAAGGATGCAGATTAGAGAGTTATTTTCAATTGGACATTTTTTAAGAGAGATTCATTTTGGCACCATGAGGGCGTGAGTCTCTTTGGGTGAGCTGAGAGTTGAATACAGCTGCAAGTGGGTGGATGATGAGCAGTGGACTCATCATACATTGCACCTGGGACATTCTTTTCTTCTGCACAGTGAGAACTCTTAGTTTACATCCTTCTGTCCCTTGACAAGGTTAGTTTAACTCTTGCAGGGGTTTTGACTGTCCACAGCTTGGCCTTGTCTTTGTCTGTTCATTTAGAATAAAATAAGTGTATTTATGGGCTGGGGGATGACTTGGTGTTCTAGTTTGCCTTTTATGACAAAACACTCTGACCAGTACCAACTTGGGGAGGAAAGGGTTTATTTGGCTTACATCTCTCAGGAGCCCAACCTAGGAACTCAGGACAGGAACCTGGAGGCAGCAGCTGAAGAACAGGCCATGGAGGAATGCTGCTTATTGGTTTGCTCCTGTGGCCCATGCGCAACCTGATTTCATATGCAATACAGGACTACCTGATAAGGGGTGGCACCACCCACAGTGAACTGGGGACTACATCACTCAACAGTCAAGAAAATGCCTCACATACATACCACAAGCCAGTCCAATGGAGGAATCCTCCAATTGAGGGTCCCTGAACCCAGGTATGAGAAGTTGGCAACTAAAGCTATCTAGCACACTCAGTCAGTAAAGTACCAGCCACACAAGCTTGAGGACCTGAGTTTAGATCCCTAGCACTCACATAAAAGCTGGGCAGCAGCAGGGTCTGTCACCTCAGCACTGGAGGTGTAGAGGCAAGCAGCTCTCTGGAGCTCATGGGCCAGCCAGTCTAGCCAAATCAACCAACTATAGGTTCAGTGAGAGATGCTGTCTCAAAAAATAAGGTGGAGAGCAGTTAAGGAAGACCCTTGATATCTATCTGGCCTCCACATGTGTGTATACACATGCATGCACACACTGATAGGAGCATGTACACACACACACACGCACGCACACACACACATACATACACACAAGTCTAGCTCTTTTGAGCAATGGGAATGTTGGGTCTTGAACATAATTTTAGTTGGTACCTGAAAGTAATATAAGTATATAAGCCCACATCTGTTTCCTTGTTTATGCATTTTCATCATCAGTGCATCAAAGTTTATCTTCTTACAGATGTGCTTAAGCAGCACGTGGTCCCATTGTTCCAGGGCCTCAGAGGCTGAGTGAAGGCTGGGGTGATGTGCCTCCTCCTGTGGGTGAAGCTGCTCAGGCCTTTGTCCATGACAGTAGTCTTGATCATATGAAAGAATTCTTTTTCTCTGTGACCAGGGAGCCTTTTGATTGAGAAAGAAGAGGCATGCTTAGAGAGAAATGTTTAACATGCAATCTCCCATTACCTACAACTGATCTATGAGATCGCTATCCTTGCTGCTGTGCACCTTCAAATCCATCTGTTATCTCTTTCTCTTCAAAGACAAGCCTGGGCTTTGCAGTGCAGCGTGTGCCCCTTCTTCCCGGGGGAATGCATCCTTTGCTTTGGAAATGTTTGAGGTACTAATGGAGTGGGAGCGATAGGGTATCATGTCACAGTAGAAAATGCATATAGCCATATGTCCAAAGTAGAAAGATCTGGCTCTGGGGGCACCTGTGGAAGGTGACTTCAATGAATTTCTTATTTTATTGATAGCTAGCTTTAGCGTTGCCTTGCCTTTTGGAATGTGAAGTGCCTCAATTTGATAAGTTTTTAATTTCTCTTTCTATCAAAAACTAAAATGGAGTGTAGGTGTGCGATATGTACAGGAGACAAAAATGCTTCAGGGTGTGTAAAGATACCAGTTTATATGTCAGGAAGGTGTTTGTTTGTTGAGACAGAGTCTCCCTGTAGCCCCAAGCTAGCCTGGCACTCACTGTGTAGACTAAGTTGGCCTCGATCTCACAGAGATCTGCCTGCCTTGGCCTCTCCTTCTGGAGTACTGGAATTAAAGGTTTGCACCACTATGCTCAGCATTTTATTGTTTTAATGTTAGGAGTTTCAACTTTACTGCCTATATCACAACCATTATGTGCAGTTATACAGTGCCTAAAAGTGTGAAAAGCTGACTCTCATCTTTGATTATCATAACTTTGTCTTTTTTTTTTTTTTTTTTTTTTGAGTCAGGTCTCCCCTGTAGCCCCAGCTGGCCTGGAACTCACTTTGTAGACCAGGCTAGCCTTGAACTAACAGAGATCTGCCTGCCTCCCAAGTGGTGGGACTAAAGGCATGTGCCACCATGCCTGGCTATCATGACTTCTAAATGAACTGAGTAATGTTCGTTCTCTTTTAAAGGCTGTGATGTTGAAAGTTGGTGAAGTCCTTTTCTTATCCCCTCATTGAGCCATATTTTTATGTCACATACATTTACTGCATGCTTCCTCATGCCGCAGAAACATAGACTGCATGAAGTGACCTGATCTTTGTCCTCTGGGAGTAGGAGGCCATAAGAGGAAATGAACAGCAGTGGGGAATGAGCGCCATGCAACCAGCAGTAGGATGACAACAGTTACACAATGTTGGAAGGCCTCACGGAAGGGTGGGAGATGAGTATGTCAGGAGAGGTGGGCTGCCATTCACAGAGAAGACACTTAAGCCTGGCTCCAGAGGGACTCTGCAGGTAAAGAAATCATTGCAAGCTGAGGTCCAAATGACCACAATGTGTCTGGAAGGGTAACAGGAAGCGACCAGGGCAGTGAAGACATGGGGAAAGAAAGGCCAGGGAGGTGAAGCTTGAAAGGTCATATGGTTTGTAGATGACAGCTGGGAAGGCACAGGGTTTTCTGTACCGCAGTGTGATGTTTCTCCCATGTATTAGGTTGCTTAATTAGATTTTTCCACTGACTACACGGAGTGCTTTCTATACAGTCATGTCAAAGTATGTGACATCTATGACTTTCACTTGACACACTTATCCCATTTAGCCAGAGGGGTGAGCTTGTGTTTTGGTCAGTGTAGAACTCCGCGTGTCTCTGTGGATTGGTTCAGGTGCCACGAGAAGGGCTGAAGCCTGGGTGTTCTCAGCTGAGTGCTTTTTGGCGGGCGGAGCCAGTGTCATTTTGGACAGCCATAAATAGGTAGATTCTTTTGTATGCTCCGCCCTCATGTTGCGGTCTCACAGGGTTATATGCATTTGGTGCTTGGAACTATAAACACTTTAGTAATTAATTTGAAGGTGATAGTGTTTTGAGCTATTTCTACACGTTAAAAATAATGTTTTGTTCACAGAGATGAGTAAGTGCTAGGAATAATTGAAAACAACTTAAAGAGTAAAGGGGAGGTGAGGCTTGTTAGCTGTTAGCAGAGATCACTGCTTGAAAGTGGCGCTTTGTTAGGTTTTGTGCTCCTTATGTGGTGCAAAGAACAAACCTCCCCATTTTTTCCCCTGAGAGCCATGATGTTATCTCCATAATTGAAAATAATCTTCTAACGTTGCTCTTTAACTAGATTTACACAATCCTCTTTCAAATCAGCTATTACCTGCCCTTACATTTCACAGTAAATGTTGCTGTCTGCACAGCCCTGGCTAACAAGAAGATCAAGTGTAGCTCTTTTCATGTTTCAAAACAAAGTGTTTCCATTGTAATTATCCTGGCTTTGGTGGTGCTGTTGCAAGTGGGCTCACTTGTCTGCTGCATCTGTGAAGAGGTTTCATTGTGGGGTGAAGGGGCCCCCACGTTCCAGCAGTGTTTTCTTTCACCAACATCTTAAGGGTTTCTTTAACTTTCCCAAACCCTTGAATTTTTGTGGCTGGAAATGTTTTTATAGTTGTTTCAAGGTTGTGGCTGGGATTGGGGCAAGGTAGGTTTTGGGAATTTTTTATACCAAATGATACAAGAGAGCACTGTATTCCCTGTTTATATCTTCACTGACCTCATTTTGGCAAAGTTAGAATAAACACCATGCCTATTAAGCTGCAGCAGGCAGGTTTTAAATAGGTGTTTATAATGGTGGTGACGGAGGTAAACATTAAAATGTGCTACCAGGGAATGCTGTGAAAAGCCATGGAATTTTCTTTGAATCCTTTAATAGCGGGACATCTTCAACAGTGGGACATATATTTATATGCTTAGGATACAAGTTCTCCCCAAATCTTGTATGTCTATGATGATGCATGTAAATCCTTTTAGATACTGTTCACATTTTATTGTTGTCATATTACTGCAATTGCATTATTGATCTAAAAAAGACATTTGCTTATTCTAGCCTAGCAACATTTTCAGTAAAGTTTCCTTTAAATCATAACTGCTAATTGCTTACTTCCTTGGGGGAAGATGTCAATCATCAGCCATGTAAAGATAATAGGGCGTTAAGTCCTACTTAAGTTGGAGCACCAAATCAATTTGAGACTGTGCACGAGGTACTCAGCAGATGTTTATTAAAGATACGTTGGTATATGAACAATGCTTGAAGCCTGACGGGATGAGGCAGGAAGATACTGAGGCAACTGGTTGATTTTCAGGTTTCTTTTGACCAGAATCCCCATTCTTCCACCTCATCATGTTAGTTGTCATGTTTAGATTAGCATGTGTTAAAGCCTGGATGTTTGTATCCTCCCTGAAACTCATGTTGAAATCCTAACCTGAAGGGTAACATACTAGAGGGTGGAGCTGTTGGAGGTAATTAGGTCCTAAGGTCAGAACCTTCATGAATGAAGCTGGTGCCCTTATCAAAGAGATCCAGGAGAGCTCTTTCACCCCTTCCTTCTTGAGAAGATCAAGTAAAAATATGACTGACATTATGAACCAGGAAGTGGGCCCTCACTAGACATGGTATTCTGGAACCTTGGTCTTAGATGCCTTAGACTTTGGAGCTGTAGGAAGTCAGTTGCTGCTGTTTCTAAGTTATCTAGTTTATGGAATTCTGTTGCTGCAGCCCAAATTGTCTAAGAGAAGGCCCAACTCTATTTACCAACTGGGTGACTCCCTTAACCTGTCAAGCCTAAATTTCCTTGGGTGAAAAATAACTGGATTGAACAAAAAGCAACTATTCTAAAATGAGTTTTATAAGACCTGAAAAAGATTCATATACCATGTACTATATAGCAAACAATGGGTTTATGAGCCATCTTTAAGTAAATATTTTTCCAAGCTATCTATTATATTGATTGATTCCATTAGTAGGGAAAATTGAGAATTGATTGATTCACTTAAATACCTTCTGAATTACATTAAAAATATGAATAGTCCATAAATATTTTGTTATACTTCAAAAGCTACTTATGTTATACCTTTTAAAAATTAAAGTATCTTCAGACTGCATGTGGAATAACGTTGCTATGAATGGCAAAGAGTCAGAGGATAAACCTCCCGCTTGGTTCCCTCAGTTGGTTGCCTACAAGGCCTCTTCAGGGTTGCAGGACTCAGGAATGCTCATTGTAGAGCATTCACTCCCATCTGGAGAAAAGCATGCTGCCAGCTCACATTCTCGGGAAGCCAGAGATCCAGGGCTGTGCCTCTACTTCTCTTTCTGTACTGTGTGTAGAGTTCATTGCGTCCGTGTTCTACTACTTTAGTCTTGCAGGGACAGTCTTAGCTAAATTCATGTTTCTGACCATGGTTAGCTGAGTAGAGCAGAAAGAAGCTGAAATTTGATTGTTAGAGGGATGCTTCCTTTACCTCCCTCTCAGTTACCTCAGAAAACTGAGACTTGGTGATCCCGTGGAATCCCACAACCTGCATACATTTTCCACTTTCTTATTAACAGTAGATGTTGACATATGGGGAAGGGGAAGTCTGTGTGGAAGAACTGAAAATGCCTCCATTTTTAGGTCACATTTATCCTAGTGCTCTGATCAGCACATCCTGTAGGAGAGACAACTTGGCACTCAAGTTTAAATTGTCTCAGAGCTACTTTAATTTATGAGTTTCTCAATCACGATATCGCCAGCTGAATATGGCACAGCTCAGCAGCTGTCTCTATCTCAAACACACCCATGCACATTAAAGAACCTTCTACCTTTAAGAGTAAGTCCAGCTTGGTTAGGCATTTGGTATAGAAAAGGCGCAAAGGAAGGGTGTGCATTCATTACTTTTGCAGGAGGAGGCAGCTTGACCCAGAGCAGTAGAGATGCCCTCCTGGGTTTTCTTTTGTTGTTTTACCTCCCCATTCTGCTCCTGACTATTTGGAATGTCCTTCCCAATTTCTTTCTTGTAAAAGTTGGAGTTTTTTGCCTACTGAGACTGGAAAGTGATAAAGGCTTTGCTTAAAGCATCAAGAATATTGTGAACACTTTAAAATGTGTTACCCTGAATCCTGGATGATGCAGCAGATAGCAATGAAGGAGAAAGAGGAGCCTCAGGACCCATGGCTGAGTGGCAGATAGCGGGGGGGGGGGGGGGGGGGATGGGAGTTGGCGGGGATGATCCTAGTAGAATACAGTTCATCTGAAAACAGTCCACTTGACAGCATCCACATGGGGAGACAACCAAAGTGAGCATGCAGGAGTGGCCAATGGAAACCAGCAGGACTGAGTCTGTAATGGTGCAGTTGTGTGTGCTGTGCTGGTACCAAGTCATTGCATTGACCAGTTGAGTACTTCTACTGCATTGAGCAATTCCAGGGTGTTTGAGGAGGTAGAAAGTCTCTGGTGATGTAGACAGATGGGGGTACGTTCTTTAATAACTTTTGAGTACTTTCTATATATTTTTGTAAAGAATATAGTTTCCTTCAAAATGAAAACATTTCAAAAATTTTTTCTATTGATAATAATGCTGAGAAAGTTGCTTTAAAAAAAAAAAATTCTGTGAAGAAAACTAGGGTGGAAGGCAGGAAGATCCTCTGGCCTCTTTCTGTGAGTTTGGGCCATTTGGATGCTTGGTGCTCTCCATATTAATAATTATACTTGTCTTTTCCTTTACCACAGGGATTTAGGGTAAATAAGTAACATAATAGGACAAATTTTGAGCTCTTTCTGTGGAAAAAGTCTGCATTATACTAATTATAATTGGCATAATGTTCACTGCCAGACAGGTGGTGGTTATTTTCTCTACTTTGTGATATTTATGATCCTGAAAAAAGCCTGATATTCTCTGGCCCACTGAGGATATTTTCTATAACCTCACATACTTGAACTAGGTTTTAGGCAAATGGTCTCTTAATGTTAGGCTTTTAAGTTGTGGTGTCTGTTAGTTGGGGTTCCCTTATGAATTCTCATTTTTGTTTTAGCCTGTGACATACAAGTGGAGAAAAACTAGCTGCAGAAAGCAGGTCAGACTGGAGCAGTGACAGCGGGGAAGTCAGCGTGTAGACAAGTGCCAGTGGAGAGAACAGGCCCTAAAGGCAACAGCGTGTTGCTGAGTTAGGGGTGCGTCATATTGGGGTAGACTTGCTGGTGTTTGCCCTGGGTGGCAGGGAATGGTGGGGAGGGCATGACAGATGGCAATATGGGGTACCAGAGAGCTCTGTTCCTCTGCAAACCTCAGGACAGTTCAAAACCCACTCAGCATGGATACATGGTGCTGACATTCCCAAGATGGCTAGGACCACTGGGAACAATGCAGATTAGAATCATCTGTCTATTATTGTGGTGCAGGACAGTGCATAATAGGTTGCATTTTAGAAGGTTTTGATTTTTAGAAGTTTAAAATAAAATTCCATCCAAGGGTGATACACTCTAGTTTTATAGAAAATGCACTTTACCAGATCAGGATATTTTTTTCATGATGGACAATAAGTGAAGTCTTTGTTTTTGTCATCTAAATGGCAGAAAACCCACCATACATTGTGTTTCTAAAAAATTATTTTTATTTTATGTGTATGAGTATATTGTCTGCATATATGTGCATATTCTGTACCCATGTTGTACAATGCCTGAGGAGGTCAGAAGAGGGTGTTGTAACTGGAATTATGGAGGGTTGTTAACGACTATGTGGGTGCTGGGAGCTGAACCCAGGTCCTCTGCAAGAGCAGCTAGTGCTCTTAACCTCTGAGCCATCTCTCCAGCCCTGACCCTACATTTTCTTGGTGTGTCATTGAAGGGAAGAGTCATATTGTTGTTAACAGCCTTCGAGTAGACGCTTCCATAACACAGGCAGAATCACCATAGCCCCTCTCATTTTACATTTTATGATAATTAAGCAATTACTTGCCCATCCTGATGGAATATAAGTTTGATGATGGTTGAGACTATCTCCTTCTTGCTTATAGTTATAGTCTCAGCATCTAGGATAGTGTCTGGAATGTAGAGGATGCCCAAAATTCTTTCCTGATGGAATGATGGATTGATGCATTTAAATAGGTGCAGCTTCATTATTCTTTACTTTGGAGTTATTTACTCCAAGAAGTAAATAACTTAAAACTTTGTCCATGTCTACATGAGGAGATATCACGAGTTGTCATTCCAAGGTAATAAACACAGTTACACCTATGTAAACAACACTTATTTTTAATATTTTTGTCATATAATTCTGATGTGACTTGTAGTGTTAGCCTTTGGTGTAAAGTTCAACAATTAAATTTATTTTGCAAGATCCTGTCTTTGCCATCACCAGCAGTTTAAAACAAAAGACATTACTTTTGAACCACTGTGGAGATTGTTTCAGTAGCACGAGGGGTTGAAAAGTTTAGTGGAGTTAAGTTGTAATACACCTCCAAGATTCTGTGATTCCTGGAATCTGTGTTCAGCAGTCTGCCTTTCAGCACATTGAGAGACCGATCGGTTCTCAGCCATGGTGTCTATGTTCTTGAAGGGCTGATACATGACTTCTTTCTTGCATTCTCCAGCCTCTTGTAAAAGAGAGCTGGTTTTCTCAGTGCTCTGGTCCTTGAGCAAACAGGCCTTCTCTCCCTTCTGTCAGTTTGCTTTCTAGTTAGCACCCTGGCATCACCAGCTGCTCCAGGTCCCCAAGATCTGACTGAGCCTCAAACAGTTTTTAAAAAATTATTAGACATTGTCAATTTATTTCCTGTTACTATTACTACTACTATTATCTATAATAACTTAATTTATGGGATGTTAATTGTTCTCTAAGGATGTTATGAACATTTCATTTAATCATCTAATCTTAGTCCCATTAAAAGTACTGTTATGTCTCCATTCTATAGATGAGAAGGCCAGGGCTTAGAAAGGCCTCAAAACAATTCGAGCAGTTCATTTTAAATTAAACTTACTTTGGAATAACTGTAGATTCATAAGCAATTTTGAAAAATAACAGAGATCTCCTGTGCCCTTTACTTGCTTTTTCCAAATGGCAGTGTCTTATGAAGATATGGTGTGAAATCCCAGGCAGGGTCTTGACACTGACACAGTCAAGGCCAGTCTGTGGAGGGTCCCTCATGTTACCCTTTTCTCTCCACACTCAGCTTCCTGTCCTTGCTCTTCCCCCAGCAGGTGATCCTTACAAACCCATTTCCGTAATGTTGTCACTTCAAGAATACCACATAAATACAGTATGTAATCTTTTGGGATTGGTCTCTTTTTAAGATTAAAAAATGTATTTATGTGTCTGTGTGTGTCTGCACATATATATTTAGGTGCCAGAAGAAGGCATTGGATCCCTTGGATCTGAAATTGCAGGCATTTGTGAGCTGCCCAATTTGGGTGCTGGGAACTGGTCCTTTACAAGAGTGCAAGTGCTTTAACCCTTGAGACATCTCTCCTGGCCTTTTTCCTTTTTTAAAAAAAAAATTTGTTTATTATTTTTGTTTTATGTGTATGTGTGTATTGTCTGCATGTAGGTAAGTGCACCCGTGTTGTGCCACGGAGGACAGAAGAGGCTGTTGGATCCCCTGGAACTGGAGTTACAGACAGTTGTTAGCTGCCATGTGGATGCTGAGATTCGAATCCAGGTCTTCTGCAAGAACAGCCAGTGTTCTTAACCGCTGAGCCATCTCTCCAGCCCCTGACTTTTTTTTTTTTTTTTTTTTTTTTTTTTAAGTCAGCTTAACTACCTGGTGATTCATGAATATGTCAATAATTTGTTCCATTTTATTGTTGAATAGTTTGGAATTTTTTCTTTGCAGTACTGGGGCTAAAACCCAGGAAGGACCTTCCACATCTAGGGAAATGCTCTACCACTGAGCTAATACCCCCAACTCAGTAGTTTTTAACCCATTTATCTGTTGAGAGGGACTTCTGTTCTTTTTTCTCCTTTACTACTGTGAATAAACTTGTTGTGGACATTTCTGTACAGGCTTTTGTTTGAATGTAGCTTTTTGTTTGTCTGGTATAAATGTTCAAAAATACAATTGGTGGATAGCTGTGTGGTTAATTTCATATGAAACTCCAAAGCATTTTCAAGTATTTGCTCCATTTTATATTCTCACTAACAGTATATGAGTGGTCTTGCTTGTCTGCATTCTCACCAATATTTGGTGTTACTGTATTTTTGTAGCTACCTTGATAGGTATGTGGTGATACCTTGTTGTGGTTTTAATTTACATTTCTCCAAATCTTTGGTAAAATGTTGTGTTCCAGAGTGTACAGAGTAGAGTGGCTCAGGGCTGGCTGGTCTCGGATGTCTTCACTCATGTCTGGTGATTAGTGGTCATTTGGAACAATGAGGAGTGTTGACGTCTCCCATCATCCAGCAGAGCTTGGTGACTGGTCAGGGCTCTGAGATAAAGGACACGTTCACAAGACCTTTCCAAACCTCCTTTAGACTGGATATACCTCATCTTCCCCTATGTTTCATTTCTAAAATGTCACAAGGCCAATCCAGGGAAAAAGCTATAGAAAGAGATGTCAGAGGACAAGGACATGCAAAACACAGAATAGCAAGCCATTTTGCAGCTAATCTACCACATCAGATAACAAGTGTGTCTTCTATGTCTTTTTCTTCAAAATACAGATTAGCCTTGAAATGTGTATGTTAGTGAAAGACTCATTTGACTGAGCTGTGGGCATAGTGACAACCCCAGTTACTTGGGAGGCTAAAGTGGGAATATTGAAAGTATAAGGCCAGCTTGAGTGATTCAGCAAGATCCCTTCTTGGGAAAACAAAAAAATCAGCTGGTAGTTAGAAAATATGTGTGCATGCGTGTGTGCGTGTGTGCGTGTGTGCGTGTATTAAAAAATTAAAGATGCCAAGAACACTGAGACCAGCCAGAGCTATGTAGTGAGACTGTCAAGCTCCCCTCCCCCAGAACTCTAAATTATCCAGCTCAGTTGTGAACATCCACCTCTAACATGCAGGATGGCTTCTACCTAAATCATAATGGAACAGTTTTAATTAGAGGAGATTATTTTTCATTGTTTTTATAATGTACTCTAGTTTCTACCTGTCCAAACTTAAGCAAAACTGCTTGGATGGCCCTTAGATTGAGTATGTCCTTACTAAGCTCAAAGGTATCTGCCTTGCACTGTGGTGAGAGACATGGAATGCACAGAAGTGGCAAGTGGTGTGTGGGATCTTCCACCTTAATTGTGTCTCTTTCTCCGTACCTTTGGCATTTTAGTATCTTATGAGAAACCACACTGCCTTCCATTTTCCCATCCTTAAGTATGTGGACCACATGTTTCTGTTTACATCTTAGGGCTTTGCTTTTGGCTTGGCCTGCCTCATATGACTGGGCTAAGTGACAGTGTTTTTGATGTGGGTCTGTAATTAGGATTCCTCTTCAGTAGTAGACCATGGGCTGGCTGCAGGTAGTTTAGGTGTATGCCATAATTATCTCGTGGCTTTGCTGAAGTTCTTAACCTTTTAATCATCTTCACTTATTTTGCTAAGATCATATTCCAAAGTAATAAATATCTTTCCATTATTCTACTTGTTTGGCAACTTAGAAAGCAGTTATGGATAGCTTTAATTTCAGTTTTGCTTAAAATGTAGAAAAACACGGGTAAATATCTGCCAAAGGCTAAGAGTGGTAGTTTCTGGGTGGTAAGTTTAAAGATGACTTTAGTTTTCTTATTTAGACTTATTTGTGTTTTTTAAACTTTGATGTTATAAGATATACTGTTACTATAAAACAATATAAACATTCAGATGAATGACTTTCAGGGTATACAGGTAGTGGTTTGTGACCAGTGAGAACATGCAGAGTGAGAAGATTAGAACTTGCCAGGAATGCCAGGGCCTCCCAAGTGATTGACATACTAACCTGGAGAGAGGACGCAGGCAGGGAATTTTGAGGGGATTTCATTCTTTGATGCTAATTCTGCGTGCTTTCTCTGGTGTCTGCCTCTGTCTTCTATACAGCGTGTCTCTCATATTCCAAGATGATGCTTCTGGTAGTGATAATCATTTGGAGACAGGGATGCAGCTGAAAATGCTCACATTCAACCAAAAATCCTTCCAATTAGAAAACTAAGCAGTTTTCTATGCAATGTGGAACAGAGAAGTGGTTTGTTTTCTGGGGTTTGCAACAATAGTTTCCTTTCTTTTGTGTTCTGAGCAGATAGAATTCTGGTTGTGTGGAGTAGAGGACCACGTGACCTCTGGATTCTCTTTTGTGGAGAATGAATGTAGCAAATAAGGGTGCATTGAATAGTTAAGCAGGTGTCCTCTTTAGCAATGCCAGGGTCAATACAAACAGCTATATATTTGCTTATGCATGTAGTCAATATAAATTATTGTGTAGAATTTTGAGTCTGGAACTAAAGACTAACCACTCAAAATGCAAGTAGCTAGACAGAGAAAATATTCCAGCTTACGTCCTATTTCTGAAATGTAGCATTTGATCATAAGATGAGGAAAGAAGCAGAAACTAGCCTACAACAAGACCAAAAGAAAGCAAAGCACATTGATCGTCCTGAGCGCCTCGTGAGTTCCTCTGTTGTGGTGGGATTGTACTGTTTCACATTTCAAAAGCGATTACAGGAAGGACCATACACAATAAATCTTTAAATTTTCCCCAGATCACTTGGCTGATGGGCTTAAGGCTCACTCAAACTATCAAAGGAAATGCTGAGCTATATCTTTGCTTCTCATCTCTCCCCCAGCAAATATGTTCCCACAGCACACTTTTTCCTGTGAGTGATTGTGTTCCACTTCCTTTGTCCCCAAGGCATTGAGATGTTAATCGTATTCCTTACTTCCCGTGTCCTCTGGCTGGGTTGCAGGATACAATATCAATATATAAAAATCAATTGTGTTGCTATATACTAGCAGTGAACAATCAAGAACTGAAATGAAAATGTCATTTACAATAGCACCAAAATATGAAATTCTAGGTAATAAATCTAATAAAAGAAGTGTAGCTGGGGTTGTACCTTGGTAGTTGAGTGTGTGCTACAAATTGCATGGTCCTGTGTTCAGGCTTTGGCACCACCAAAAGAATTGGTGTGAAACCTGTACACAGAAAACTGTAGAATACTTATTTCTGGAGATATTAAAGGTCTAAATAAATGGAGAACTATAGCTTGCATGTAGTCAGGAGTCTCAATATGATGCCTTTTCCCAAATTCATATATAGAATAAGTATATTTGATTTTGAAAAGATGACTCTAAAAGGTCATATAGAAATGCAGAGAACTTAGTGTATCCAAAAATTTTTAAAAAGGAAGGGTAAGGTTGAAGAATTAAATCTCTCTGACCTAAAGGCTTATAAAGCAATTGTAATCAAAAGAACACAGCACTGGTGTCGTAGACAAATAGGTCACTGCAACAGAAGAGAGACCCAGAAACAGAGCCATACTTGTATAAACTGATTTCAGACAAAGATGCAAAGACAGTTCAGAAAAAGATTTGTTTCTTCAAAAGAAAATGGAAAAGTGAGCACTGAGCTATATATCTTATGTTAAAGTTGAAAAATTGAACACAAAATAGATCAGAGACATGACTGTAACACCTAAAACTTCAAATCTTGTAGAAGACAGGAGTACATTTATGCTGTGTTGGGATGGGCAAAGATTTGTTAGATATTATCAAAGAGCATAATTATAAAAACCAAGCAAGTTAATATTTTGGACATCACCAAAACTCTTCTGTTCTTCAGTGCTTAGAGGATGCAAAGATAAGCCACAGATTGGGAAAAAAATATTTGAAGCTCATGTGTCTGATTTGCAATTCAAAATATATAAATTACTCTCAAATTTAAGAAGAAAACAACCCACTAAAATGGGTAAATGATTTGAATAGATACATCACTAAAGAAGAAATATGGGTGGCAAATAAGCACATGAAAAGATGCTGAACAGGATTAGTCATTAGGGAAATGCAAATTAAAACCCCAATGAAATCACACAATAGACATATTAGTGAGGCTATAATTAAAACAAACCATACTAAATGTTGACAAGTATGTAGAGGAAATGGGACTTCTTGCATACTGTTAGTAGGATGTAAAATGGCAAGACCGGTTTGGAAAATAGTTTAGGAGTTTGCTGAAAATGTCAACGTGCACCTGCCACATGAAGCATGTCCTCCCCTTCCTACCTATCTACTTAAAAAGAGAGAAGACTTGTCCTGGTGAAAACTTGGATATGAATCGTCATAGCAGTGTTTTTGATAACATCCACAAACTTGAATCAACCCAATTGTCCATCAACACGATAAACTCACAGCAGTAAACTCACACCCATACTGAACTCCTCAGCAATAAAATGTAATGAACTATTGATTTATGCAGCAATGTGGATGAATCTCAATAAAATTATGCAAAACTAAAAAGACTATATAGTCTATGACTTCATGTTCTAGGAAACAATGACCTATAATGTTAGAAAGGAAGTCAGTGGTTTGTCTGGGAATGGAGGAGGGCAGAGAGAGGTGAAGCAAGAGAGGTATTAAAAGAGAATGGGAAACATGAGTACTGGATTTGCATTATCTTAATTGCTGTGATGGTTTCACAGGTAAATACATACAGTAAAACTTCTGAAACTTTATACGTTAGTGTGCGAAGTTTATAGTGCTCGAATTACCTTTCCATAAATGAGTGCGGTCAACTGCTCTGACAGTCAGAAGAGTGCCAGGGCATCATATGGGCGCAGTTCCTTCTAAAGATCATGGGTCCTTCTTTCTAGTGGAGAGGGAAAAATGAACAAGCATTTATTGTAACTGCTACAAAGACAAAATATTGTAGGCACAGAATGAGTGAGTGGGGGCTGAGAAATGAGAAGGAGTATGGCAGGGTTTGGGTTTTCCCAGAGGAAGGTAGTATTCTGGCAAGCATGGAGGGGAGTGAAGCTCGGAAAGCAGAGAGGGACCAGAGCAGGGTTCATCTTGTCACCCTGATTTAAGAGGATTTCAGCCTATAGGTAGAGGACAGCCACTGAAGGTATTTAATTTGGAGAGTATCACACTATGTTTGTGTTCAGGGAATATTATTTTCAAAGCAGAATGAATATAATGATCAAAGAAATACAGGATTAAATTAAAAAGAGATTATACCATTCATAAAGGTTCTATATTAGCACGTCATGTAAAATTATTTTATTTGAATGGACTCCAAAGAAAATCACATGGAAAGTTATGCACCAAATTTGGCAATGTACTATATTTGTGGATCTATGTTTCTGGGTTTCCTTTCTTCCTCTGACTTCACCTGTAGAGGGTACATTTGTCAATCTTATTCCAGGTGCATTTTGACAAAAGTTTCCAGATCAGAGGTCTTGCCTTAATCTGAATGGTAAAAGTTCTCCTTTGCAGAATCCCAGGAGGGTGGAGAATCTAGCTTAGCAGTCTAGAACATTCATAACCTTCTTAGTGTGTTTGTGATCTAGTGGTCCAAGCACTAAAGCTAGGTTCATCTCTCCCTCCAGTGCTTTGCAAAGTCCCTTCTGGTACTGAAAGCCAGTATTGCAAGGGCAGCTCTTTCATCCCTCAACTTGAATGATATGGTCTGGGCACCACTAAGGGATGCTGGAAATAGTGCAGACTTGAGCCCTGAAGAATGGAGCCTGCTCATCATCCATCAATACTTCACTGACTGATAATATTTCCCAAATTTTATTTTCCTTTCAAGTGGGAAAGGTTCCTGTTTTTCTCTCTCTTGGGAATGTACTTTTAGCAGAAGCAGTGAAACATACTGGTGAGGGTGCTGCCATGATGGCGAGGTAATTACTCCAGTACCTAAAAAGATGGAAGAAACAAAGTGCTTGTTATCACTAATTTCCTGCTAGTTTCAATTTGGAAAATATCATCAGTCACATTCTCAGAGCTCTGTGGTTTAAATATGTTTGAATTAAGTCAAACCCTACTAATTGCCAGGTGAGGAGCGAGGCTAGTCCCCTGCTGGGAAACAGATGAATCTCTCTTCCTATTATGCTGACATGGTCCTTGCTGTTGTCATGAAGCCCAGCATTTCCATGGCTCCTTTCTCCAAGGTGAGCTCTGCCTAGGGCCTCAGAAGACTCCCGTATGTACCTACTTAAAGGTAAGAGAGCAAAGTTAGGTTTATCCTTAGAGTGCTTAGATCTGTGTTGTAAAGGAACCATTTTAAAGTATAGATTCTTGGGGCTGGAGAGATGGCTCAGTGGTTAAGAACATTGTTCTTCCAGAAGACCCAGGTTTGAATCCTAGCAGCCACATGGCAGCTAACAACTGTCCATAACTCCAGTTCCAGGGGATCCAACAGCCTCTTCTGTCCTCTGCAGGGATTGCACGACATGGGTACACTTACCTACATGCAGGCAATGCATGCATACACATAAAATAAAATAAAAATTTTTTTTAAAAAATGTAGATTCTTTCTTGCACAGTCTTGACTTTGTTTTAAAGCCATGAGATGTGGGATTTTTGTAGTCACTCTTTGGAAAGAATTGTAGCTGAATTTGTAGCATTCCTTGTTCTTATTCACCGTGGAAATAGTTTCATTTAAATAGGGCTGACTTCACTTCTTATGTGATAAATGTTAAGTAGTGTTCAGATTAAAGAAGGATTAAGAAGTTCTATGTAATTTGATGAGAAGATATTACATAATTGCTATTGTAATAATAATATTACATTATATTAGTTATTAAGTATTGTTATTAAGTTACAATAATACTTAATAATTACAAAGAGCTGTGTACCAGAACTTTGCAATGTGCCTTACATATGGTTACTAATTTGACCCTCATAACATCCCTAAGAGATAGATTCTCTTGTTTTTCTTATGATATATATCTGAAATGATATCTCAAAGAAATTAAATAATTTATCCAGAGTCACAGAGCTTGGAAGTGGTAGGGTACAATTCAAACCCAGGTAGTCTGTTGTTAAGAGTTGGAATTGTGGTGGGGTGTGGTGGCTCATGCCTTTAATCCACTTGGGAAACAGAGGCAGGTAGATCTCTGTGAGTTCAAGGCCAGCCTGGTCTACATAGTGAGTTCCAGGCCAGCTGGGCCTGCAGGGAGACCACCCTGTCTCAAAAAGAACCCCCCAAAAAAGAGTTGGTATTCTGAAGCAGTATGCTAATTACCTCTTAATAATAGATGCTTTTAAAGAAATCATATTGAAGACAATTAAATTAAGATTTAAATAACATTAATAACTAGAACAGGATACTGCTACAAGTTATTGAGTATTCATGATGTCAGGTACGTGTATGAGTACATGCTGAGAGCATGTATTATGTTGTGCTCTGTATATATTATTAAATCCTCTTAATAATCTTTTATGGGGGATATTATCACTGATGTTATAGAGACAAGAAAAATTAGGCTTGGCCAAGTAGGAAATTTGAGGTAAGGTTCAAAGCCAAATCCTTAACTAAAATGTTTGTTTTTGACCCTATGCTTGAAGGTAATAAAAATGACTCAAGTGAGACTGCTGTGTGAGTCGGCGTCTTTATTATGTAAGTCATGAAATTAGTTTTTAACTTCATTAATATATCTGTATTAATCCTATATATTAGAATGGTTGCAGACTCCCAAATAGCGTTTTTATTTTTACATTTAAAAGTGTTACAAACAATGGGCTTGGTAGCTACGTAATATTTTCTGTGCTTGGGCCAGGTGGTTAAGAACAGGGGTCTTAGTCTCTTTTAGAGTCATGGACCTCTTTAGCGGACTGCTCAAGTGTATGGCCTATTTATCAAAATGCAGTGTATGAATGTGTGAAATGCCTGGACTGGTAAGGAAGCAATTATATTGAAATATCAAATTATTAAAACCTACTTGGATTATTGCAATATGCATTCTTCTTCATTGGCACATTATAGTAGTGCTTGTAGTGAGGAAAACGGCCACTGTAATTTCAAAGTGCTGATGAACATAGATAGTATTTTGAGACACCAGAAATAATTACAGTGAGACATGAAAATATTTATGGTTTCTGTTGTGACAGATGTACAGTGCTACTGAAGTTGCCGTGACTGGCTTTGTTGCCTGCATTCTGAGGTTCAGACTGCTATTTGGAAGCAAGAAAGTGAGTTTCGGGTTAATGGATTTGATTTCTTTCTTTTTTAAAAAAAAGGTTTATTGATTCTTTGAGAATTTCATACTAAGTATTTTGTTTATATTCAGAAACCCCTTCATTTTCACCCTTACCCTACTACCCACCCCAAACTTCATAGCCTGTGTTATTATTTTACCCTTTTAAAAGGCCTATTGAGTCTAATTTGTGTTTCCAAAATGTTCTTGGGTGTGAGTCCATCCCTTGGAGTCTGGTCTACCTATCAGATATCAATCATATCCTTAAAGAAAACTGCCTTTTCTGCTCCCAGCAACCATCAGTTACCAATAGTTCCTCATCCAGGCTTGGGGTTTTTGCCCATCTCCTCACTTTATGTGCTGGGTTTTTTATTTTTGTTGTTGTTTTATTTTGTTGTTTGTTTGTTTGTTTGTTTTGTTTGTTTGAGACAGTGCCTCACTACGTAGTCCCAGCTGTACTTGAACTCACTATGTAGACCATCCCAGGCTGGCCTAGGTCACACAATAACCCACCTACCTCTGTCTATTGAGCACTGGATTAAAGGTGTACATCACCACACTGGACCATGCTGAGTTTTTATCTGGCTTGGGCTTGCACAGGTCATATGCATGCTGTCATAAGGACTGTGGGTTCATATGTGCAACATCCCTGTTGTGCCTAGACAACAGTTTTTGTATTCATCTACCACCTCTGGCTCTTACAATCTTTCCACCCCTGTCCCCCTGCTACAATGATCCTTGAGCCTTGGAAGGAGAGGGTATGATATATGTGTCCCATTTAGGACTGAGCATGGAGCCAGATTTCTTTGTGCTTGACTGGCTTTTTTGGTAAGTCAACCACGTGTTGGGAGTTCCCTCATAAATTCTGTGTACTTCGTTCCTGCTTTCCTTTGTGCTGTCTTACTCACTGTTATTAATCCTCAGTCTCACTTTTTGCCATCTACTTTCTTCTCTTGTTCCAAAATTCCCTGTCACTTTTTCTTCAGAATTTTATAGATGAATATGATAAACCTTCTCCTATGCTTATAGTCAGACAATTTCCTCATTCTTATCTCCCCTAATGTAGTGTGATTGGCTAACTACTGACCTGTTTAGAGTCCCCTTTTTGCCATTTCAAATACAGTTGTGACTACTCATGGGTGTACTAATCTCTAATAACCACTAAAATATAGTATAAAGGAAATTTCAAAGGAAAACCTATATGTCCATAATTCTGCCACATTCAGTGGCTTTGATTTCTCTGTCTTTCTTCCATACTCTAGCCTTTTGTGTGCATGATTTTATATCTTTATCATTTTGTATCTTGCTGTTCACATTTAATATGATCTTGTAAGCAGATTTTCATGTTAATAAATTTTCTTGTTGGCTGTAATGAAAATATCATACTGCTACTTTGGCTGACCATGTTGCTGTCTGTTCTTCTGTTTTCTTGAACTTGTTCCACAGTGCTTCACTCTTTTAGGTGTTCTGCTATACCTGCCTCTCATCTTGGTAGGACATTGCTGTTGAGAAGTCACTTTCCTTCTACATTTGTGAAATCTTCTGCCCAGATGCTGTCAGCACCTTGCCACTTCCTTTGTGGGGCTCAAAGCCCTGGATGCGCTAAGCGCTCATAAGCAAATTATCATCATTTGTGAGTGAACGCATAAGGCGTTTCCTCCCTAGGAATTTTCTTCACTTTGCAGTTCTTCTGCAAACACTGCCTTCTGGGAAAATGGTGGGTAATCCATAATGCTAAGATCCATCGTAGGTATAATTTATATTCACAGCCATTTATGCAGGGTATTATTTAGGCAGTTTAGCACCAAGGAGAATGACTATTTGCTTTAGCTTGGGTTCAAGGTCAGTGGAGGATTTACTGTTTAGGCCTCTGTAGTGCTGTTGGCAAGATGTAATTTTTCCATAATAGATGAAAAGCCAAACCCTGTATAAACATACTTTAATAATGGTGAAAGCACTAGCAGAGCTGTACACTGAGGAAATATTAAAGTTCGCAGTCCTGTAGCTTAGACTTAATTGAAGCAAATAGTGTTCGTATTTACATTTGGGTTGTTTGTTTTAATACTAGTTCTTGGAGTGGTTCATCACATGTCTTTCATTCCTCTACACACAATTACTTAACAGTCCATCCCAGGGTCTTGTTTGGTTTGTGTCTTTTCTCTAGGCCTGAGGACAGATTTACAGATTTTTGTGTGCCTTGGGAATCCTTGGTGTGGTACCCTAACCTCCTTCCCTCTGTACATCCCCAGCACTGCAAGGTACAACATTCTCATTAGCTATTGGTTCATTGGGAAAAAATGACTCCAGGGGCTTATTAGGGTGAACTAAATCCTTTTGTGTCTGTTTGTATAACAGGTTCTCAGAAATGTTGTAAGGTTGCCCAGAATCTGTTTTGAGAACCTCTGGTCTCAGTCTTTTACTGGAAAGGAACTTTAGCTAGTACCATACTTCATGCCCTGTGGATGTAGATTTTCACGGAGATGAAAATATTTTCTAGGAAAGAAGGAATGGAAAGCTGCTTAGTTCAGAAAAAAAAAAAAATCTTTCCTTATGTAGACAAGGGAGAAATAGCTCCAGAAATTCTGTCTCCTCACTGCATGTGGCAGTCCTCATCTTGACTCCCCTGCCTCTCTTGAGGCCTGGGGAGGAGATTAAATCTCTTCAAGGGACACTAGAAATACTGAGGCTTTTTTCCAGTGTGTGAGCTCCTTGGGTTATGCCTTGACCATGTTCTTAAGGGGTTTTAATAGAGCTTGAGGATTTATGCTTGAGAGCCCCCTGGGCTGGATCTATTAGAAAATATACCACAAAGGATGCTTTAAGAGTTTCTGAGTTAATAAGAAACGTGGGTCTCCAGTTTTCCATTGAAAATGTTCTAAAGGAGTATGATTGGAGGGGTGCGTATATCATCACCTGCCCATTATCTTCTCCATTCACCTCTGGTGAAACTCCTTGTTTTCAACAATTGTTGATTTGTGATTTTGGTTCTATGAAGTACTAACAACATTTCAAGTAACTTTCCAAGGTAACCATCAAGGTAGTCTTCTGATTAGTTAGTTTCTTGGCTCTCCTTTCCCTCTCCCCCATACCCATGGGACCATGTGTCTTCCCCAGACCAAAACTGCATATGCCTGCCTTCAAAATCCAAAACACTGTCAACTTTGCATTCTTCTGACAAGCACACATTCAGTATTTCAGCAGAACCTATCAGTTCAGCTTAAGAAATAGCAGAATTCAGCAATTCTCGGCACTCCTACCATTGCCCTCCTTATGCAGCCACCAACATCATTGAAGTTCTCAGGACAGTTAACTGTCTATGTCAACCTGACTAAGCTGTGGGTGTCTAATTAACTGCTGAGATATTAACTGGTTAGAATTATTCCTGCCTGGCGCCCCTGGTAGCCTGCCCTGGAACATTGGTACTTCATACACTATTGGTTGTTTTGATTCTCAGGCCTTTAGGTTTTAACTGGATCTCTGCCATTGGCTTTTCTGGGCCACTAGGTTTTCTGGGCCTCCAGAATGTTACTGTATTATTCTATGAAGGAAAGAATTTTTGTCTTGCATTGCCCATTTTATATCTCAAGTAACCAGAAGAATGCTGGCACATGACAGGCACACACTGAACATTTGTTGAATTAAAGAATCATTTAAGATGGTAGGTAACAGCTGATATCAATTAATCTAGTTAGTTGGAACCTAGGAAATTTTGGTGACAGAAGAAATAGTGGTATCAGATTTTTAAAAAAATGTATTTTGACTGATTTTAATTTTATGTGTATGAGTGTTTTGCCTGCATGAATGTAAGTATACCTCATGTGTACAATGCCCACAGAAGCAGAAGAAGGTGTCAGATCTCTGGAACTGGAGTTACATCTGATTTTAGCTGCCATGTGGGTGCTGGAAATGGAAACCTGGTCCTCTGCAAGAGGAGCAGCCAGTGCTGCTCTGAGCCATGGCCCTTGTTTCATTGTTGTTATTGTTGTTGTCTGTGACAGGGTCTCACTGTAGCCCCAGCTGGCCTGAAGTTGCTGTGTAGACCAGACTGGCCTCCATCTCACAGAGATCCATCTATCTCTGCTCTGAAATGCTTGGGATTAAAGATGTACACCACCATGCCCAGCTCCCACATACATTTTTTTAAAGCGTAACTTTGTACAATCGTGAGTGCTGTTTGTAAAGGGGTAGTCCTATTAACCTTAAATATGGAAAGTGGGACCCCTTGAAAAACATGCTCAGAGAGGAAGCAGAAATTGGCATGATTAAAGGCAATGACGCTATAGTTTTAATTGGCGTGAATGCTGAACTTTCTAATGAATTGTTATTGATGATTAAATCTATTGTGAATATATGAGATGGTTTCAGAATTTTTGAGATAAAATTTCATCCATATATGCTTGTTATAGTCAGATACTATGAAAAAGAATTGTGCAAACAGAACCCAAGAAGAATTGGCTGCCATCTTGGTTTGTCTCTTGAACATCAGCTTCCTCCATTTTTTTTCTAAAACATTTCCAGTAAAGATTACTGGTTAGAAGACACTTCTGTAAGAAAAGTAGTGAATGAAAATATAGTTTCTATTAAATATGTTTTAAGGGATGGGGTATTTAACAGAGATGATATTATCTTTACCTATTAACTTTGTAGCCATTAATTTAAGTACCAGTTCCATTATAATTCTATATATTGTGTGAGAGAAAGCCAGTTAGCCATAGAATAGATACCTTCAGATAAAATATTTTGCTTTTTTAAAAAAATATTTTATTTGTTATCTTTATTTTGTGTGTATGAGTGCATTGTCTACATGTAGGTTAGGTACACCTGTGTCATGTAATACCCATGGAGGTCAGAAGAGGGCATCAGATCCCCTGGAACTGGAGTTACAGGTTGTTAGCCATGTGGGTGCTGAGAATCCAACCAGAGTCCTATGCAAGAACAGTCAGTGCTTTTAACCACTGAGCCATCTCTCCAGCCCCCAGAATAAGACATTTTTCTTCCCTTAATGTTAAAGAGGTTTTCTATAAATTATTAGACTATATACTCAACTATGTCACTACATGTTAATATGTTGGAAAAACATTAATAACTTTTTAAAAAATATTTTATTTATTATTTTTATTTTATGTGGTATATTGCTTGCATGCATCTAAGTGCATCCACGTGGTGCAATGCCAGCAGGCTAGCTGCCATGTGGGTGCTGGGATTTGAACCTGGGTCTTCTGCAAGAACAGTGTTCTTAACCACTGAGCTATTTCTCCAGCCCATTAAAGACTTTTATGTTCATAATACTATGGCTGAATTTACAAAATCACTTTCTGCTAGGTGGTATCATCCACTGTGTACTCTTGGAGCTTGGGTAAAGGGCCTTTCACTGTAAATAATGCAACATTTTTAATGCTTTATGATTATATTTGGAAAATGCCATCTTTTCCTAGCCTTTTCACTTAAAATACACAGGATTTTCAAAGAAACTAATTGTGATGATGAATTTCGGTCTAAATTAAAGTAGAAATTCTTTAGAAGGAACAGAACACTGGTTTAAAAGTATAGCCTCGTTTTCTATCAGAATTGATGTAAGTGAAGCTGACTCCCTGATCTGCTGTGTGGGATGTGGAATAGAATTAGAATCAGGCCCCACATTATTAGCTCTGTGTGCCATGTAAGGGCCCATTGTATGTTGGAGTGATTGATAAGTTAGATATATGTGAATTTTAAATGATTAAAAAATATATATTTAACATATTTACAAATTTTGACTTTTGTGGTGACGTATATTTTTAGATACCAAACCTTCAGATGGTTTCTTTTAGGTCAAGCCTAGTCTCCTCTGTGTTGAATGTGTTATTATATATAAATATGTTAAATATACATCCTAGAGTGATGTTCCCATTGCTGAACTTTGGAGGCAAATAACAGACTTGCTAGGAATAGAACTTCTAACAGGCACGTATGTGTGGAAGGCTGTGGTGCAAGGACACTTTTGCTGGCTATAAGCAAGGGCTCTGGAATCAAAGAGCACATGGCTCTTCTTAGAATTAAAAGCATTTCTGAACGAGGTGAAACTGAATTCTACTCACACAAGAGATGTGCATATGTGTATACAACAAAAAAACAACGCATGACTCCTGGTAGCAAACTGAACAAACCAAAGCAATCTGAGGAAAGGTAACTTGGGCCGATAGCCCAAAGAAACTTTCCTGCAAAGGCTATTGACACAGAATCCATGTGATGCTGTTCCCCTTAACGACTTAAACTAATGGAAAGTAAAAAAATAAAAGTGGATTTGTGCTTTTGTAAAAAGGAAGAAAGGAAGGAAGGAAGGGGGGAAGGAAGGAATGAAGGAAGGAACGAAGGAACAAAGGAAGGATACATTTTAGGTAAAGTATGTGACGTGCGTCAGTGAGTGGTATCTGTGGCCTGTGAGATTAGTTCTAAGGAAGTGTTCCTACCTGTAATAGTTCTGCCAAGTTCTGATCAAACTTGAGCCAGCATTCCATAGGGGAACAGCAAAGCCTTGAAAAGAGTAGAACTTGGTAGACTTTTCAAGTATTCCTTCCCCACCCTGCAGTGCAGAGATTTTCCTGAGATTCAGACCAGTATTTACCGTCCATCACCAGTCCAGGCTCCAAGTTATCAGGTGTTTACTCTGAGATGTGTAACTTATCTATTAACATTCAGGACTTCTTGGTCCAGAAGTGACAGATCTTCCTATTTTCATCTGGGAAAGAGAAAACATGGACTTTGCAAAGTAGAAATACCAATTTCCAAGTTTGATCCCTGATTCTGGACGTGTCCTGCTTTATTACACACATCGTTGCCTTGATATTGGAAAGCACAAGATACTGTGGAGAATATATTTGCTGGTCAGTATTGAAAAAAAAAATATATATATATATAGTCACTTCCCCTAGAAATCACTTCCTGCAGAGTGGATTAGGCCCATGCTTAGAAGCATATCTTCCAGTTCACCTGATTCATCCAAGTTCAGGTTGCTATATTTAAAACTAGCAAAGTGATATTTCAGCATGGAGATGAGGGAGGAGTTTTGGTGGGAAGTTAACAACCAGTTTCATCTTGTCATCTCAATCTAGTGTCTTTGTTGCCTCCCACGTCTTCAATAAATATCCAACCCAACACTTTCACTTTGACTAAAGTGGGAGAGGAAGAGTCAGGGGACAAATATGATCCAAGTACATTGTATACAAGTGTGAAATTCTCAAAGAATAAGTAAAAGGATTATATTTTTTTTTAAAAAAAGAATTAATGTAAATAAGATAAAGTAATCCCCCAGATAATATGTGCCGCTTCTGTTTGTCCACAGCTGTTAGCACAGGAACTTAATTTATGGCAGGTTCTCATCTGCATCAGGTCTGGTGATCTTAGAGCAGCCATATCAAGTTGGAACACTTCTAATTCCCTGGGTCAAGTTAAGGGCATGTCTATTGTAATATTTCTGGAAATTTAAAAAAAATGCTTTCTTTTGCTCAGTAAATTGTATAGGTTTATTTAATTCTAACTCTAGAATAAGAATTCTTAGTAACAGAACGTTTGAAACATAACTTGTGGGCTTGCCCTTCAGGGGTAATAAGCAAGCTACCATGTTTCATGTGCTGACAGTTTTTGATACTTTTCTTTGCCATAATGTGGTAAAATAAAAAATATTTACAATAAAGCTCTTCAGGTTTTGTGGCCTACATTAATAATTAAAAGATCAATAAGTGCACTATAGCAAAAGTTTCTACACAAGTATAAATGTGTACAATTGAATCAATAAGGTACATTAAACGATGTTCCCTGCAACCAAGCTGACTGAGAGAGTGCAAAGTGGATTTAAAAAGAATCAATAAAAGGAGGGAAATGGAAGGAGTTAGTCCTCAAAATGGGTTTTGATCATCAGTTTCTGCTGGTCACTTTACCATCTAGAATGCTGTGCTTTTACGGGAAGTCTGAAGAGTCTTGCATCCTTCCCAGCGTTGTATGGTGGTCAGAGTGAAGGGGAAAGGCTGTTTTAAGCCTCAACCTTTAATGACCTTCCACTGTGGTTTTGTCATTGTGTGTGTGTGTGGAGGGGTGGACTGTCTTTTAAACTTGGGGATTTTGGATTGGGTTTGTAGATGCTCTTCTGTTTCTTACATTGTATTTTTTGCTTCAAATTTCCTCCTTTCTGGAGTGAAGCTAGATAGACTGACCAGGTTCCAGTGGATGAACTCACTTCAAGGTACACAAACTTGATTCAGTAAGCCTTTACATATGTGACAGAATGCATGAAATCTGGTGGGCAGGCTATGGGGGAGTGCAGGTAAGGGAGGGAGTCTAAGTATGATTAAGATGTATGAAATACACAAAAATCCAGTAAAAACAAATATTGAAGAAAAATTTCCAGCCTTCCTTTTATATTTCCTGATTCTACAGGCTCTTGAGTCCTTTGTAAAATGAGTGGTGATGAATTTTGTGTGTTTTAGTTTGTTAGTTAATATGGTTTATTAATTATTAATGTTTTGATTTATCTATCAAAGATTTTTGTTTTGGCTGTTAAAAAATATCCAAGTTGTAATCATAGTCTTTAAAGGCTCAGTTACTAGATTTTTCTCTTAAATGTCATGCTTTCTAATGAATTCAAATCTTGAGAATTTTGAGGGTTTTTTTTACATTTATTTATTTTGAGTGTGTGTGTGTGTGTGTGTGTGTGTGTGTGTGTGTGGTTGAGAATTTTGAGGGTTTTTTTTTACATTTATTTATTTTGAGTGTGTGTGTGTGTGTGTGTGTGGTGTGTGTGTGTGTGTGTATGCACACCTGCATGCCACAGCAGGTTTGTGGAGGTCAAGAGGATGACTTTTGGTCATCAGTTCTCTCCTTCCACCACATGGGTCTCAGAATTGAACTCAGCTAGGCTTGACAATAAATACTGTGACCTACTGAACCAGCTTGCCAGCCCATGTTGAGTATTTTGATAAATATTTTATAGTATAGGAGTATGTTCCCCATTTTCTGTTTAAAATGATAAATGTCCCTCTCGCTCCATTTTTCCTACCTCTCCTCTTCCCTCTCTTTTTTCTTTCTTTCCTCTGAAACAAATCTGATTTTAGCTGGAATATCTGACACGTATTCTAACAAGTACCACCATTCCATTTGGAGATTGAGCAGCGTGTGAATTGCAGTCTGGTGGAAAGCCTGCCCAGGCCAGGGTTGGCAGTGGTGTCTCACAGATGTATCTTCAGCACAATTTTTCTCATCTGTAAAATTATGCTATAGAGAGCTCTAAAAATATAACTAACGGCATGTTCTCAGATTCTGTCTTCTATTGCATTCCTCTGTTCTTGTGATTATACCTCACATATGTGTTCCAAACTCAGCAAACTAGAATCTCCTTCATGACACATTTTTATGGTGTCTTCACTCCACTTTCCCACTGGTGATTTCATTAGATGGCAGATAGAGTTGTCATCTATGTGCTCATTCCTGCAGAGGTTAAAAACAAGTTCCTGCAGGTTCTTGGACTCTTGGTGTTTTTGAAAAACAAATGGCAAGGGTGAAAGTTGATGGCTGATACCTTCAGATTTGCTGATGACCTTCTGCAGGATGGGTCCCTTAGCTGGGGTGGCTGGGTGACTTCCTCAGCTTCCAATCACACTTTCAGGTTTGAAAGAGTTGAATTGCATTAAAATCCTTCTATCTCTCATTTAATGGATAAGAATGTCTAGTATTAGAGGTCTTATTTGTTGGACTGTCTACCCATCAGGAGTAATTTTCATCCAGGCCTACCTGAAAATAAATATAGAAGAGGCAACCCTTGTATTAATTTTCTCAGGGCTCCTGTTAGAGGAGGTGGCTTAAAACAACAAAGAAATATTGTCTCGTATTTTTGGAGTAAATAGAAGTCTAAAATGAGGGTGTTGGCAGGATCATGTTCCTTTTGCGTCTTGCAGGGGAGAATGCTTGTCTCTATCTTCTGCTTGTTTGCTAGCCATCCTTGGTCATCCTTGGCTGTGCTGTGGCGCTTAAGTCCCTGCGTCCTTCTCAAGTCACTAGCTGTTTTACTTTCTATGAGGACATCAGTCATATCACATTAGTACCAGCCTAATTTATCTCATCTTAACTTGATGACATCTTAAAAAATTCTGTTTCCAAAAGCCAGATCTACCAGTATTAGATGTTAGGACTTCAACATACGTTTTTTGAGGAACTAAAAATTTCTGACTTTTTTTTTTCATGTTGAAGAGTTAGGAAGTCTTTTGGTGAAGGGTTTAACTAGAAGGTCAATAAATTGAGCAGTTATTTGGAAAACAATTGTCTGTACAAAGAAAGATGAGGAAGCTTTTTAAAGGACTGTGCTTTTGGTGTATTGAAAACCTGACTCTGATTTTCTTTGGAGCATTCAGACAAAGTCAAGGATAAGCCCCCACATCAGATATGGCTTACCCTAATGCCTTTTGATGCTTCTGTCATGTTTGTAAAGCTCGAGATTCATTTGTGTATAGAGGTTATTATCGTTTAGTTCTTTGTGTGGAAAATAACTGAGCTGATGGCGTTTCTCAATAGCATAGTTACTCTACCTTCCATGTAGCAGGTGCTGTTTGGTCTTTGTGCCTCTTACCACGGAAGGCATTTTATGTGCCATTTGTCATACTCTCTGTAATTGTTATTATTCTCCCATGTGGATTGTACAGAATTATTTGGAGCATATTACTTTTTTACATTTTTGTTCTACAATCCCATAATACACTTTGGTGAGGTGGGTATATGGTATATACTTATAGGCATGAACTGAGGAGTCCAGAGGGGCTAGTTATGAAAGATCTAGCTTACAACTGGCCCAGCCAATTAAGTGTGGAATCTCTTTTCCATGTGTGCCCCTGTGCAATTAGGTATAATTTGTGTCAGTGATGTGAGCTGTCACTGTGTGCAGCCTGGACACTGACTTTTCCACATTTAGGCCTGTCTGATGGACAGTCGGGGCTTTTGTTTAGTCTTGCATTCCTGGGGCAGACACAAGCCAGAGAATATTCAGTGTTGGTTAAGATGAACAACCAGAAACATCAGCATGCAGCGCTGTCTGGCATGATTCTTTTTAGGTTTATCATATTAATTCGTGGAATCTTAATTAAGAAAATCTTGGAGCAGGTTTGACAGGAAATGTGTTTTAGTATTCTTTCACTTGTTAGTAGAATAGTCTTTTTTCCTGAGTAGTTTGTGTTATTGGTTCATCACTGTTTAAAACTAATTCAGTTTTGCATTAAAAAATAGTGGGTGATTGGGCCCTCAGCTGTCTGATACATATTTTTCAATGACTTGGTAGAAAATGAAGCTAACTGCATGAAAATTCAAGTATAGAGACTTAAATTGTTTATATACATCAATTTCAAATACTAGTCTTTGGTAATATGGATTTGAGGGTACCTACTTTTAAACAGTGAGATAGTCATTGCTTTAATGTACTCTGTGTCATGGTGTCCTTAGTCATAGAGTGTGGGAAGACAAAAGTCTCAAAGAAAATTATTGAGTCATAAAATGGAGGCACATTCCTGGGGTTCATTTTTACCATATTGTGTCATTGGCAGCTCCATTCATTGACTATGTGAGGTTTTGTAAGACAAAAACCTGAAAATGAGCTGCTTTGGGGTTAGGTCAGTAAACACAAAAGCAAGCGGGCATCATGAGGCCTGATACTGTTACAAGCTTCTTAAATTATTTTCATATTACAAATGACTCCTGTACCATTTGAAGTGAATTCTGATGCTGCTAATATTGGTTTTAATTTTCTCTCCCCTTTCCTTCTCTGCTTAGGATAAAATGTTAATTAACTCTCACCTGTGAAACCTGTGTGACTCATATTGCTTGTTTAATTTAGATTACAAGCCCATGGGGCAAGCTTCTTTTCTTTTCTCTGCAGTGCTAAGGACCCTGATGGCAGAAAAGCTTATTGTTGTTATGTATTGTAATAATTGTCATGCTCTGCTAGTATATTATGCTGATTGCTTTTACTCAGAAGTGATGGATTCAGCTTTTTTAACTGGAAAATATTTTATTTTGTATTAAGTCAAGGTTAGACAGCTACTGTATGAGGAAAACTAAGCTAGATACTAAACTGAAATGGAGTTTGAGTACATTTTCAAATTATGTTAGTTATTCTGAGCCAAAAGCAGTTCCACCTTCCATATAAGGATGTTTTAATCATTTCCAATCTCCTTTCACTCTAGAATGGCTAAGTAGATTTTTTTCCCCCTCAAATTATTCCCTAAAAAAGAAAAAAAAAAAAAATAGGACTGGCACCAAACTGAAAATGGTTTGGCTGAGGAAAGGAGTTATGATTGAGGGAAAACAGGTGGCTGTAATATTCTGCTTAGAAATATCTTCAACAGAAACTTAAAAAAAATTAAAACTCAGCCATTTACTATAGAAGACCCAACACATGGAAAGTGACAGAGAAGTAAGGCACATATCGGAATAATTCAGTCCAAAAAACACTCTTGAAATCTCTTAACAGAGAAAACCTCTTTAATTAAAACTGGCTTGGAAAGGCCAGCCAAATTAGTGAAGTTTAAATTAGAATAATCTCAAGTGTTTGGCAGTGTGACGTGATTACCCGGAACCATTACCTAGACCTTGGCAGAGTCCCTTGGAGTGGAGAGGACCCAGAGAGAGTTCATGCCTGTCATCACTGATGGCTCATTCCATTCATTCAATAAGCATTTATGGTGTCTCCATTACATGAGCATGGGCAAACACAGGTGAGGCATGCCCTTGAAGATGAGGTACACCACAAAGAAAGAATTATGAAACGTTGTTGAAGAGCAGTAGTAAGTCCAGGGTGTCAGAGAGTAACTAGTCTAATCCAGAGACAGGGAAAGGTTCTAAAGGAGATGGCGTTATATCCTATAGGATGAAAAGAGGATGAAGGAAGAGCAGGAGCAAAATCACTCTGGTTGGAAATGGAGACATTGTCAGAAGCTGCAAGTCGTTACTGAACACAGGGTGCAGGGCAGTGATGGTGAACTGGCAGTAGACTGAGGCTAGAGGCAAAACATAAAGCAAGAATTGTGCGGGAGCTTCGTCCTGTAGGTAATGTGATGCTGTGGAAGAGTTTTAAGCAAGGGTGTGATGAAGACACTTTTCTGTTTTACAAAGACCTCTGTGGATGGCTGGGTTTCTTGAATGCAAGATAGACTGGAACCACCCAAACCAGTTAGGAAACTTTCTGAACTATCCAGGAAAAATAAAGAATGAGAATGTTTATCTAAGATCTTAAAGATTCATTGGTAATTAGTTCTCGGAGCAGTTGAGGAATGTAGACTGAATCCCAGAGTCCTTGCTTCGTTAGATATCTGGTAGGTGGTTGGTGCTATTGCGCTAACAGCTAAAATTGGGGAAAAAAAGAAAAAGAAAAAAAGAAAGAAAGTAAAGGATCACATTTATGGGTGAAGATGAGGACAGGCTTGCTTGAGATGCTTGTGAGACGTAAGCAGATGTAGGAGTAGAGCATCCCTGGAAGACCGCTTTGGTTCTCGTCCTTTTCCTTTCTTTGTTGCTTCACTGCAGATGTAGTTAAGGCAGCCAACTGCAGTGATAGATTTAGAAATCATTAATGTAAGGATGGTAGATAAGACTGTGCCAGTGAGAAAGGTTTTCTCCCTCCCCCATGAGTACAGTGAATGGTCCTGAGAGCAAGGAGGGACTCTCAGAGACTGCGCAGAGACTCCCCAGAGAATAGAAAGGGGATCCTGCAGGGCAGGAGAGAGAGTGCCACCCAGAAATCTGGGAGGTCTCCCAAAGCAGGAACAGAGGGAGTTCTTCCCCAGTGATCTGATGCAGGAGAGGAGGCCTTCCTGGTACAGAGTTCACTATCTTCTCTCCAAAAAAGATACACGTTTACTCTCATTTCCTAAGATCAACTCTTCTTTTCTGACTACTGTTTTGGCTTTTGGTTTTTTTTTTTTTTATAATTAGCTTTAACATACTAACTTAAAATTTTCAGTGTCCGGGTTGGTTTCTGGGCTTGTGATAAAAGACTCTGACCAAAAACAACTTGAGAGAGGAAAGGGCTTATTTCATTTTACAACCCCCAGGTCACAATCCATCACTGAGGGTAGTCAGCGCAGAAACTCTCCAGGCAGGAACCAGGAGGCAGGAACTTCACAGGGACCACGGCATACTACTGCCTCCTGGCTGGCTTTCCCTGACTTGCTCAGCTACATTTCTTATATAGATCGGGCCCACCTAACTAAGGATGGTACTGCCTACAGTGGACTAGGCCCTACTACATTGATTAGCAATCAAGGAAATGCCCCACAGACATAACCACAGGCTAGTATGCTGGAGGAAATTCCTCCAGTAAGTCCTTCCTTCCCAGGTGATGACTCTCTCTGGTGCCCCTCCCCTCGGACCAGTCCCATTCCTTTCCAAAATACTTTTGTTTTGACTTTCATGCCTTTTTATTTTTTAAAATTAGATCCTGAATTTTAGAGGACATGTGATATTTCTCTTTCTGTTCTGGTTTATTTTGCCTTAACATTCATTTTGAAAACTTGTTTCCACCTTGAAGGAAATACTGACTTTGCAGAGGTGATGGGAAGATGTGTGATAAAAAAACACACAATGTTATTTTTGTCCTATTTGTTTCATTTTGGTGCTGGGAATTGAACCCAGGACTTTAAGCTTGCTAAGCATATGCTCTGCTACTAAATTACACTCCAGCTCCATCTTTTATTAAGGGTACTTTAAGTGTCATTTAATTTAATTTTTGAAACAGGGTTTCTCTGGGTATCCTTGGCTGGCCTAGAACTTACTAAGTAGAACTCAAAGGGCTCTGCCTTCCTCTGCCTCCTGAGTACTAGGACTAAACGCATGTGCCACCATGCCTGGCAAATTTATTTTTTATGATGTAAATAACACATGAAGTACTACAGAAATGTTTTAACTTATAGTTGAAAAGTAGATGAAAAATATGAGTTTTGTTGGTTACATTAAGATACTTGAACATCTTTATTTTTGCACCTCATCTATCAGTTATTTCAAATGCTAATCATGTTTACATTAGACATGCTTCTTCATAAATAATGCAAAGGAAATGTTATTTTTACTATTTTTATTTTATGTGTATGAGTGTATTGCTTGCATATATGTGAGTGCACCTGTGCCATGCAATGCTGCGGAGGTCAGAAGAGGGCATTGGATTCCCCTGGAACTGAAGTTAAGGACAATTGTTAGCTGCCATGTGGGTGCTGGAACTTGAACCTGGGTCCTCTGCAAGAGCAGTCAGTGGTCTTAACTGCTGCGCCATCTCCCCAGCCCCAAAGTTAATATATTTTTAATAATTTTATTGGAAGATGGGTATTTTAATTGGTGTTAAATTGATACTTGTCCAGATTTTATAGTTTATCTTAGCTTATATGATTAGATATGGAATGCATATTGAGTGGATATAATTTGGGGGAATGTTTGTTATTGTGGAATACTGAATTTCTTATTCTAAGTTTTAGCATTTTATCACTGAATAGTTTCAGGCAAACCAGACAACTTCTTCGGGCCTTAGTTGTTTCTTCTACAAAATAAAAGCACTCAACTAAGTCATGAATTTTGTTGTTATTCTTTGTTTTCAATTAAGGTATGACACTTATACATCTTACTGTAAGCAAATTATGGTAGCTCAGTACATGTCTTTGAGGTGTAATGGTCAAATTAGGTTAAGCAATCCTAACCTAATTAAGCATTATTTTAATGGTTATGACTTTCTTACTCTTCTAGGCATTTTGAAATGAGAGACCACCTCACTTTATTTAGAATAACTGTCATCAGAAGTGAAAAATAGCAAACCCTGGTAAGGATACATGGAAGGAAGAGCTCTTCTACATTCCTGCTGGCAATGTACATCAGTCCAGCCATTACTGAAAACCATATGAAGATGGGTCAAAAAATTAAAGATCAGGGATTGGAGAGATAGTGGCTCAGTGGCTAAGAGCACTTGGTGCTCTTCCAGGTTCAGCTCCCAGCACCCATATAGTGGCTAACAAAAGTTGTAGCTCCAGTTCCAGGGGCTCTGAAACCCTTTTCTGGCTTCTGCGGGCATTGCACAACATGGGTGCACTTGCATACATGTAGACAAAACATTCATACACATAAAATAAAAATGAGCAGCAACAAAAACACAACAACAACAAAAACAACCTAAAGATCAGGATACAATATGACCAAGAATTTCCATTGTTGGGTACATATCCAATGAGAGTAAAATCATTATACTAAAGAGATAATTGCACTTTCTATTTTTAAAAACATTTTATTTTTATTTTATGTGTATGAAGGTATTACCTACATGTATGTAAGTGTATCCATGTCATGTAATGTCCACAGAGGCCAGAAGAGGGTGTTGGATCCCCTGGACCTGGAGTTACAGACAGTTGTTAGCCACCATTTGGATTCTGGGAGTGGAACCCAGGTCCTCTGCAGGAGCAGCCAGTGCTCTTAATTGTTGAGCCATCTTTCCAGCCCTGATAATTGCACTTTCTTGTTTATTGAGTTACCAATTACAATAGCTAAAGTAGAGAATCAACCCAGAATGAATGAATGGGTAAATTGGTATATAAACACAGTAGAATATTATTCAGCCATGAAAGCATGAAAGCTTGTCATCTGCAGGAATATGGATAGAACTGGAGGTCATGAGCAAAATAACTCACTGAAGGAAAAATAACACATGTTCTCCAACTCATTTGTGGAAACTAAGAAGTTGATCTCATAGAAGAACAGAGTGGAACACTGGTCACTAGAGACTGATGGGGGCAGGCAGATGGAATGAAGTTAAAATAGGGGCAGCAAAACAGAGAGGAGAAATTAGTTCTGTTTTCCTGTAGCACAGTAAAGGAACTATTGGTTAAAATATTCGCTGAATATATTATTTCTTGTAAAACCAATAAAGCAGAGAGTGAACAAATAAAGGTCTTAGCTGGCTACAGAAAGAGCAGAAACTTTCCTCTGCCTTCCTTCATCAGTCACCCAGATTCTTTTACATGTTTGTGTGTGTGTGTGTGTGTGTGTGTGTGTGTGTGTGTGTTTATGTCTGTGCAGCACATGTGTGCATGAGGAGGTCAGCGGTCAGCCTTGGGTGTCATTCTTCATGAACTGCCTACCTTGTTTTTTGAAACAGTCTCTCAGTGAAACCTCAGGTTTGCCAGTTGGGCTAGGCTGGGTGACCCCAAGCCCCAGCCACCTTATTGTCTCTGCTTTCCACGACCTGAGAGCACATACAAGTGCTTGTCACCACCTCCAGCCTTTTACATGGAGGCTGGAATTAAATTCAGGTCTTCACGCTTGCACTGTAAGCACTTTACCAACCAAGCCACCTTACAAGTCCTCACTCAGATTCCTAATGACACTACACCCTTTGTTTGCCATTAAAAATAACATAGACAATTGCTTCTCTGCCTTTTGGCTAAGATCAAGTGTACAGTAATTTAGATAAAATACCTCACAAGCATGCATGACTGAATTGTAAATGTGCAGTTAATTTTTCTCTCTGGCTTGTTTTGTGGAGCAAATGTTAGTGACATTTACCTGAGAGGATCTAGTGGTCAGGAAATGCTTGGGGAGCACTGCTTGCTATTCTTTTCTTTGACATTTCCAAATGCAGGTCACAGTCTCCTAGCCTGATGACCTGAGTTCAGTACCTGGGTCCTGCATTGTGGAAGGACAGAGCAAACCCCCCTTCATTCTCAGGTTGTCCACTGACCTCCACATGTAGGACATGACACGTGCATGAGCATGTACACACAAGTAAAAAATAAATGTTGAAAGTGATTGGACTTAAGAAATATGTTTATTCAATTCTGATCCATGTAGAATTTCTGCTTCCCCCATGGAGGCCAATTCTCTCTGCCCTTGATTGTTTTAAACATGTGCACATTTGTTGAGTAAGTCAGATGCTGGATAACATCAACAGTTTGTTAAAATTAGTGTGTATGATAGAAGTGTCATTGAATGTTTAAAATTGAAAAGTTGATTAACAAAGTTAGAGCTTAAAATCTTAATGTTTTCTTTGTCCTTTTGGTGTGTGCTTTTCTGTTTTTCTTTCAACTTCATGCCACATTTTGTCCCTTTTTGTGTCCATATGTGATTTACTTCAAAAGCAGTGTTATCGTGCACTCCTATGATCGTACACCAATACCCGAAAAGGCTGAGAGCTGGGACCGTTTTCACAGGGCTTGTCGCCAGTGATGAACAGAACGGATCTGCAGAGGGAACAGCAGAGAGCAGCAGTCACTTTCCTTGCAGAAACCTCTTACTTGCCGAAGATAAATTTGTCACAGGAGACAAAAGATATGCTTTTATTTATACAATTCTTGCTGCCTGGTTCCTGCCCTTGTCTTGAAGAGGAGCATGGCTTTGGCAGATGCTGAGGGACTGTTTCAAGCCTTCTGTTTGGGCCTGCTAGCAAGAGATTAGCATCACTACCTGGTGGGCCCTAGGATCTGGGCTTTTTTACTTGGTGATGGTTATTAGAATTCGCCATAGCCTGGCCCTCCAATTCATGAATTTCAAGGAATTAAGATTCTTGGCTGGAATTTGCTTAATCAGTGGGAAAGGATAGCTTATTTGCCTTCTTTGAAAAAGCAGAGTTAAAAAAATGAAATATTGTAGCTTGAGAGATGGCTCATTGACTAAAGTCTTTGCTGTGTTAGCATAAGGATCTGAGTTAGATCACCAGCACCCATGTAGAAAAACAGATGTTGACTGCAAATGCCTGTTGCTCTGGCACTGGGGAGGTAGAGAGAGGTGGACCACAGGAGTTCACTGGCAAGCTAGTTAGCTGAAATGGTAAGTTCCAGTTCAGTGAGAGACCCTGTCTGAATAACAAAATGGACAACTTCTGAGGAATGACACCCAAGGTTTACCCTGGTTCCACACGCATGTGTGCATACATATGCATGTGCATATACACACATGTGCACCCGTACATTCATACACACATACAACAAATAAAATACATTAAAATACATATAGTGTTTTCTGTTTGTTTTGTCTTTTAAAACTTATTTTCATTTATGTGTATGTGACTGAGTGTATTTGTGTGCACCACATATGTACAAGTTCCTGTAGGACACAGAATCAGGTTCCCTGATAAAATCTACCTTTTATTCATTCACTACCTTGCTTCCCTTTCATATCAGTGCTTCTAACCCACTGACAGAAAGGACAGGGAGAGAGTTCTAGTATCCTGAGCATCCCTCTCTCCTTGGCATATGTTGAAATAATCTACTATACACTTCAAACAAAGACTACTTAATCCATTTGTGTGTCTCCCCACAATCCCGAACTAACACAGCAATAGAAACTCAAAAACCAAAAATGAGTAAATACAGATCCCTTGGAACTGGAGTTGTAAGTCCTTGTGAGCTACTTGATGTGGGTGCTGGGAACTGAACCCAGACCCTCTTTAAGAGCAGCAGTGGTTTTAAGTGCTAATCCATCTCATCAGCCCCTGTTTTATATTCATTTATTTGTTTATTTGTTTGTTTATTTATTTATTTATTTATTTATTTATTTTGAGATGGGGTTCTCATTACATAACCTTGGCTGGTCTGGAACTCACTATGTAAACCAGGCTGGCCTTGAACTCACAGAGGTCCATCTGCCTCTGTCTCCCAGGTGCTGGGATGAAAAACATGTGCCACCACTCCAGGTAATAAAATGCTTATTACCTTCTAAACACCAGTCAGGGGCTAAAGAGGTAGCTTAATGGTTAAGAGTGCTTGCTGTTCTTCCAGATGATCTGAGTTTTGTTCCCAGTACCCACATTGGGTGGCTCATATTATGCTGTTCTGTTAATTCAGCTTCAGGGTATATCATATGCCCTCTTCTGGACTCTTGTGGGCACCACATTCATTTGTGCACATACCCATACATAGACAACAAAGACACACCTATACATAATAAAAATAAAGTAAATCTTTAAAGAATTAATAAATATCAGTTGGAAAAAAATCTTAGTTTATTCATTTGCTAAATCAAAATAGTCTAGATATTCTATGTAGTAATCAAGGGAAGTGAGCCAAACATCTATATGATAATGTTTGAATTCTGGATTACCAAGAGAATTTTATCTCATCTTTGTCATGCCAAACATTCGTCCCCTTTTCCCAGTAGGTCTATGTTCCTGTGATGAGAACAAAAGGGTCAGTTCCACCCATTCTCCTACAACTGTTATGATTTCATTCCTCCTTGCAGCTGAGTAAAATTCTAACTCTGTCTACATTTTCTTTACTTCTTTTTTCTTTCATTTTTAGACAGGGTCTCATTGTGTATCTTTGATGGTCTAGAACTCACAGAGATCTACCTGCCTCTCTCTCCTGAGTGCTGGAATTAAAGGCGTGTGCCACCATGCCCAGGTGTCTACATTATCTCTATCCATTCATCAATTAAAGAATACTAGACTGGTTCCACTCTTTATCGGTTGTAAATAGTAGAGCAGTAAACATGGTTATGCAAGTGTCTCTCTGGTATGCTGACTCAGAATTCTTCAGCTATATACCTAGGAGTTGATAACTGGATCATATGGCAGTTCTAATTTTAGTTTTTTTAAAGGAAATTCCATATTGTTTTCTATAGTACCTGCCCCAGTTTACATTCCCATAAGAAGTATATAAGAATTGCTCTGTCCCCACCTCCTCACCAGCATTTCTGACAGGAGTGAGTTGGAATCTCAAAGCAGTTGTAATTTCGAGCTCCCTGATGGGCTAAGGTTGTTGAACACTTTCTCAAATACTTACTGACCATTTATTTTATTCTATTTATTATTTTTTATTCTTTTGTATATGAGTGTATTGCCTACATGTATGTAAGTGCACCCATGCCCTGCAATGCCCACAGAGGTCAGAAGAGGATGTCAGATTCCCCTGGATCTGGAGTTACAGTTAGTTGTTAGCTGCCATGTGAGTGCTAGGAATCAAATCCATGTCCTGTGCAAAAGCAGCCAATGCTCTTAACCACTGAGGCATCCCTCCAGTCTCTTACTGGCCATTTGTATTTCTTCTTTTAAAGGAAGACATATTATTATTTAAAATTATATGTATGTGCATTTGAGTGCAGGTGCACAAGGAATCCAGAAGAAGGTGTTGGAGCCCATAGAGCTGAAGTTACAGGCACCTGTGAGCCACCTGACATGGGTGCTGGGAACAAATGTCACATTCTCTTTAAGAGCAGTGTGTGGTCTTAACCACTGGGCCATCTCTCCAGCCCTTCTGTTCAGATCGCTTTGTTTGTCCGTTTATTGATTGAATGACTCAGGGTTTTTGTATTTAATTTTTGGAGTTTTCTAGATAGAGTCTAGATACGAATCCCCTGTTGGCTGTATGACTGGTAATGGTTTGCTCACTTTTTGTGGACTGCATCTTCACTCTCATGATGGCTTCCTTTGCTCTGCAGGAGTCTTTTAATTTCAAGAAGTCTTATTTGTCAATTTTTAGAATATTTTTCCATGCTATTTGAATCTTTTATGGAACATTCTTGTCTGTGCCTATATACTGGAGTGATTTACTTCAAAATAGAGGCACATGCAATGTTTTTGAATGGAATTGCATGTCATTATGTCAAGCAATGTAACCTCAGGAAAAGAATTATCACATTTTCTCTCATTTGGGGAATCTAGATTTAAATATGTGTGTGTGTACATACATGCACCTGTGTGTGTGTGTGTGTGTGTGTGTGTGTGTGTGCCTGTAGAATATGAAAGTTGAAGGGGGGGTCCATGAAGGGAGAAAGAGACCTTGAGAGAGGGGGAGGTCGAAAAAGAGCATAGGAGGGTGCATGTGACATGAAAATAGAAAGAGGCACTGTTTTAGTATTTTGAGGGAAGAGGAGGACTTACAAAAGGTGGGCAGGGAAAATGGGGCAGGATAGTCAGGAGGGGATGAATAGAAGCAAGATATAGTGACATGTTTGGAAAACACCATAAAGAACCTCAGTAATTTGCTATCTTAAAACACTGAAAGAGAATAGTAGAGTCAGGTAGCTTTTCCTGTAGTCATACACATATATGTTGATTACATTTCTAGCAAGATGAAGCAGAGTAATACTGACTAAATAATGTTGAATATTGTATGGGTTTAAATAGAAGCTGAGTGTGTGTGTGTGTTTGTGAGAGGTGGGGGGTGCTCTCTTGAGAGCAAGCATTAAGAATGAACTGGGGAAGGGCAGAGGGGACAGAGGGGGAAAATGAGCCTTCTTTTGAGGATGAGAAAATTAGTTAACTATGAATTGAAAAATTCGAAATTCTTTAGGTTCAACTTGATTTGTAGTTGAATTTCCTCCAAAATCTGTTACCAGGTTACAATTCAAAGGCGCACTTTACTATTTTTCTTTTAATCTATATTTATTCACTTGTGTTTCTTGAGTTTCTGCTGTTGTGCTAGTCAGGGGCAATACACAAATGGATTAATCAGTCCTTGTTCAAAGTGCAGAGTAAAATATTATTTCATCAGTATGATAGGATTATATGCCATGGAGAGAGGTATGATCAGGGTACCAGAACTTCCTCCCCATCCTTTATGTCAGTGGGTTAAGCACTGATTAAATAGATGTCAAAGGGAAGCAGGGTAGTGAATGAGGAAGAGGCAGAACACCTGGAGAGGACCGGACCTGCTGGAACTCAGCATTCTGGACTCTGGGAGCACTGATGGGCCATTCATATTCATGCACAAACTTGTGCTATTTCATGTGTGAAAGCCTTTTACATACATTTGATTTATTTAATTGGAAGGAGCTGATAGAGAGGCAAAATAGACACTTCCATTTGGGCAATAACAAGGTACGTGAAAAATAGGTCCCCAGAATCTTTTCCTGGTGTTCACAACATTATTTAAAAGACCTAATGTGATGTCATGTATGATTTATGTGGTGTGGGTGTTTTTCTACTGTGTTTGAAGCAGATAGGTATTAGAGTGTAATACATTATGTAGTTTCAAATATAAAACCTATTCTGAGATGAGAAGAGATAAGGTGTTGTATTCCAGATCAGATAGTCCAGAATAATGGTTTTCAGTGCCAAAGCTTATATTTGGATATTTGTGCCCTAATGAATATTCAAGATTCTCATTTTCTATCCTCCCACTTGTAGCTTGAAGGTTTGGTTCAACTCTTCCTTTTGCATGTACGCACGTGTGTGTGTGTGTGTGTGTGTGTGTGTGTGTGTGTGTGTGTGTGTGTGTTTTGGTGGTGTGTTTCTTGAGGCATCTGTAGAGGTGTTTTAATGCTACTACCAGTGTGAAGGAGAGAGACAGTTGGACAGTCTGGGGTCCCATATGTAGCTATGATGTTCTTTCACCTCTAATGTTGAGTGGCTTCAGTGACTCCTCTTTGCTTTGGCTTCCTATCTTTTTAAAAAGTCTGTTACAGATGCATGTGTGTGCAGTGTACTTTGTTATCTACTTGAAGTGAATATAAGAAGATTAAAGCATTTAAAGTGCTTTTAGGAATAGCAGATAGAGTTGGCTATCTTCCAGTTCTTAATTTTCAGTAGAAATTTGTGGTGATGTCATTTCACCACAATCTCAACAGGTAGTGCACGATACTCTTACACCACTCCTAAGGAACTTTGAGAATAGAAACAATCAAATGAGCATCACAGCGCTGCTTCTTGTTCTTTTGTGTTTGGGCTTCAGTGCTAGGGAACTGAATAGTATCCAACCAAGAGGACCCACGCACCTGCTCTACTTCTCAGATAACCCAGGTATGGCTTCCCTAGACCTACCTGCAAGACGTGTAAGTGTAGCAAGTTGTACGTCATGTTTTCAAATGGGACAAAGGTGCTGTCCAACAGGCCTGGCTCTCTCATGCCAGGAGGAGATCCATGTTCAGGGATCTTTGCAGGAGACTGTGCTCTGGAGCCTGGGCTATTTGTTTCTGTGGTGGGGGAGTCAACAGAGGAAGACTGGTCACTCAGTACTGGTGCTCTTGCTCTAGAAAAAAAACCCTTTGTCTCCTTGATTTCTTTTAAAGCTCTGCTTTATAGTGATGTAATCCTCCTGAACAGACACAGTGTGTCTTTTAGGTTTCTTCATGGTCCAGATGGATGCTGCCATGTTTGTGTGAAATGGAGGATGCTATTTGGGGAGTTTCTCACATTCAGATTGGGATTTGTGATCACTCTCATATCTTTTAGCATTTGAGTAATGTTGTTCAATTTTTCTGAATCTTGGAATTCAAACTGAATTCAGTGGAAAGAAGGTATTTTTGTGATCACAGACACATTAACCTTTCTTCTTTACCCTCTGGAACTAGGGAATAATAAGAAAAATATTCCCTGCCTTGTGAATTTGTTGCTGTGATTTAAAAGGATAGCATATGTGAAGGGCCTCTCATGGAGTCTGGAATTTAAGATATACCAAGAAGTATGTACCAGTTTCGTTATCATGATTACATTATGTCCAGTCTGTATCTGATGTTACTCATTCCTTCCAATTGTGTTAAGTCTGTTTGCATTATCTCAAGGAACAGAGAACGTACTACATCCCCAGGCAGCTTCATGTTTGCCTTCTTTGGGAATTCCTATTCATGTTCATCTTTTACCTTCTTCCATTAGTTCTTAATTTTTTTCTTTTTTTGACACAGAGTCTCACCACTTAGCCCTGAATAGCCCTGGTGATCCTTCATCTCTGCCTGTTGAATACTGAAATCACAATGTGTCACCATGCTCAGGTCCTATTGTGCCCTTACAGAGCACCACTGAGCTACAGCCCCAGCTCTATGTTTCATTCTTCCTGAGTGTGTGTATGTGTGTATGTGTGTGTGCACGCGTGCGTGCGTGTATGCAGCCAGTGGTCCAGTTGAGTGTCTTCCTCTTTAATTCATCACCAAGTTTTTTTTTTTTAATACATTTTTACTGAAAGTGATGGGGAGATATGGGTGGAGTTGGAGGGAGGGCGTGAGCATGGATTTGATCAAAACACCTTATATATGCATGTATGAAGTTCTCAATAAATTATTTTTTAAAAAAATTTAAAAAAATCAGAGAAGCAGCCAGGTCAAGGTCAGGTCTGAACTTAGTTACTTTCCTGTAGAAAAGTGTTTTTCTCAGACACTACAGCTGTGCTTCTTGCCTAGCCAAAGGAACTAACCAAAACAATATCCTGTCTTTGTTGGTAAAATGCTGTAATAATGATAATCAGGTCTAGCAGTTGAATGTTGGTCACAAACAAAGCAGAAGTTTAAGAGTGAAAGGTAGAGTGGGCTGGGGCGATGTCCCCATCAGTAAAGTGTTTGCTATACAAGCATAAGGACTTGAGTTCAATACTCAGCACCCACATATAAAGGCATAGACCTTACTGTCAAGGTCTCTATACATCTGTTAAGAACATGACTAACAACTCTTTTAGCTTCTGTAAACTTGTTTATTGCTGCCTTTAAGGGTCAGTGTGACCCACTGTCCTTGCAACTGCTTGTAGTTTCTGCCTGTAAAAAACCCCCGCTCCCCACAGCTTCACTGCAGTCCCTTATCTGGCCTCTGGAAACTGTCAGTCTTGCTGCAGCAATAAATTTGGCTAATTAAAATCTGAAAATTTTACTGAATTTTTGTGGATTTCATACAATATATCTTAATCATATTTAAGCCCCTTCCTTACCTATACCTCCCCCATAGCCCACCCACAGGGCTTCATGCATTTTGTCATACATGTCAAGGCCTTGTTGAGTTAAACCTATGTAACCAGATGTCCCTTGGTATGAGTTCATCCACTGGAGCCTGTTCAGCCTGTCTAATGTCACTCCTTTAAAGAAGATCAGCTGTCCCTCACGCAGTGGTGATGGGCTGTCAATAGTTTCTCACCAAAGTTCACACCCTCTAATTTTTGAGAGAGGGTCTTTCATTTCCCCTGGAGTTCACTGTTTTAGCTAGGCCGGCTGGCCAGTGAGTCCCAGGGATCCTCCTGTTTCTGCTTCACCAGTGCCGGGGATTACAGATACATGTTGACACTATGCCTTTATATGTGGGTGCTGAGTATTGAACTCAAGTCCTTATGCTTGCATAGCAAACACTTTACTGATGGGGACATCGCCCCAGCCCACTCTACCTTTCACTCTTAAACTTCTGCTTTGTTTGTGACCAACATTCAACTGCTAGACCTTGTATGCTGTACTCCTCTCAGGTTTTGTTAGCCTCCCCCAGCTCTGCTGTGAGGCCATCCTCAGTTAAGCTAATCTTCTGTAGATACCTGGCTAGTATCTTCAACAGTAGCATTTATACAGAGAATGTATATTTGTAAAATGCTTTCCACTTCCCATCACCTTTTTAGATACGTTTCTTATCCCTGTTTTACAAAAGTGAAAACTGAGGCTCACAGAGCTTAATTATCTTATGCTTGGTTACATAGCTGACAGGCTGCTGAAATAGTTTGAACCTAGTCCTTTGTGATGAGTTTTTGTATAGACCCCTTTCCAAAATATAGCTCTATAGGTATTGTCTGTCCCGCACAGAGTACAAAGGGGGACAGTTGCCTTGGCTTCTAAGATCTTTTGATGTTTATTTTATCTACTTCATATTTAATAAATGCTTAGTGACAACTGAACTAACATAAAACAGGAGCATAGGTGCTGAAGCAGTGCCGCTATAATTGAAGCTGAGGCCCTGTGTCCTGAGCCCTGGTGTCTTGGTGGCAGGACTGACTACTTCATTTGCAGGGTTCAGTGATCATGGAGCCCATCATTCATAATGCAGAAAACAGTGTCGTTATTTCTGCTGGCTCTTCATTTATGGCAGTTTTTATTTGTTATTCAATAAAATTCAAAGTAAAGAATAATTTAAAAATTAAGTAATTAGCTTGAAACATACTCTCATTTTTATATTGTGCGATGCTTGTTTTAAATGTAAATATGGGCACTAAATGTATATGTTGGAATCCCTGAAATGACATAGTAAAAGGCTACACCAAATGAGCTCAGTTGATTTCATTTCACTTCACAGTATGTCCACGTTGTTCCTGGCACGCTCTACCTTTAGACTATTGATAAATAAGGAAAGAATAAAAGGAAAATGAATTGTGGATGGCCTCACTGTTCTTTCTGTGTTGTGGTATTTGGGATAAGTGGTTAGCTACTATTTAGAATCTGGTTGCCTTATTGCTGCATAGAGATCAAGTTCTGGCTCAGTGGAAAGCATCTCCTCTCAGGAGGTCAGGGCCCTTGCTTACTCACTGCTGACTCACAAATGCAGTATGTTTCCTCTGCACTAGGCTTGACATTTCACTCAACTCCCACATGGAATTCTCTCTTCATGGGACACTGAGAAAGCCACATGCAAATGAGGTATAAAGGAACAGTGACATGTGATCATATTCCTCTGCTCACCAACTGTTCCTTTGTCCTAACAGATTCAGTGGAGCACAAGTTCAAAGGATGACAGCAGAGCATTAAACCAATGTAGGGCTGTGAGAGGCTGTGTAAGTCACATCTATCACACCAGCCCTGCATTCAGGCTAATGTAGGTTGAGCATTGCTAACTCAAAACTCAGAAATTTGAAATGTTCTGTGGTGGTTTGAATGAGAAATGCCCCTCAGACTATATTGTGTTTGTTTATAGATTTGGTCTCCAGTTGATGGCACTGTTTGGGGAGGTTATGGAACTTTTAGGAGGTATAGCTAAGGCATACTAAAATATGTGCAACATAAATGAATTTCATGTTTAGACTTGGGTTCCGTCCCCAAGATATCTCATTATGTGAAAGTAAATGTTCCAAATCCAGAATCTTTCTTTGGAGCGTTTTGGTAGGGATGCTCAAGCTGGACCAGGCAGACAGATGCAACTACGACTAAGGACTTTTGCACCTGACAAGCCTGGGAAAGTTTCAAGGGGAGAGTTATGTTTGAGTAGCCAGTAAGGGAGGAAGTTGATTAGAAAAGGCATTGAAAGAGAGAGAAAAACTGTGTTAAACTGCAGGGGAATGACAGGACAGAACCTGTTAGGTTCAGGGAGCAGCTATCGTCCAGGGCAGCCTGAACAAAGAGAATGTGGCGTGTATGTAGATCATTTACTCTGTGCAGCATGAGAATGTTGAATAAGATTGTTGCTTCTTCATTCTCATTTATATTGCATAGGGTCTATAAATCTGCACAGTCCTGAGAGAAGCATCAGATTTATATATGTGATTTTTCAATAATAACATAAGTAATTTATATTAACTTTAGACAATTTCCCCCCAAAATGAAACACTATTAATTCTCTGTCTTGCTTTTAGAATGATTACAGTTAGAGATATAAATCTTGATTCCTTTTTTCAAATGTATTGCCTGGAAGAGAGGATTTAGGTGTACTGCTGTAGGTTCTTTTCTTTATATGTGAAAATTATAGCAAATTTAGGAATGTTGCCCTCAGGTCTTCCACAGGATGTGAGTCTATCAGCCTAAGAGAGGAGGCCACAGTTAACTCTTTCATTGGGATTAAGCTACAAATCGGAAAATATAGTCCATTAGGGAGCAAGCTCTGTGGCCAAAGGATGTATCAAACCCTTTAGTGTTTTGGCTGATCTTATAAGGCAGTCGTTGCTCTGTTTACATGCCCAGAGATTATTCACACTCATTCTACCTTAGGCTACTTGCTTCTTTGTAGTTCTGTCAGTGTAAGAGCATCAGTTGCCTTGTCTGTGAGTACCCATTTCTAGTGTCCCCTCTTCTTACCTGTGAGCTCTTTCTCTCTCAGCTCTGCAGTCACTGAATTGTGATCCAAGGGACAGGAAGAATCCAGGTGCTACCTTTAGCAGCTCCAGCTCTGACAGAGGCATAGTGGCAGGCGAGAGCAAGACTGAGTCTTAGAAACTGAAGCTAACACCCATCTTGAACTTGAGAGTGCTGGTGCATGTGTATGTGTTTAGTGGTGAGTATATGTGCAGTGCTGTAACTCAGTGGAAAGCATAAGAACACAGTTTCACTACTAAATGACATCTTATTTCTAAGCGGCTTTGGAATGTTTGTGGAAACTCTTATCTTTTACAGAAGCCCTGATACTCTAAACACCTCCCCCAGAAACTCCTCCTCCCATGATTGTTGCTTTGGAGATGAAATTTATAATACATGAATGTTGGGGATTAAAACTTTCTGCTCCTTAGAGCCCAACATTCATCTCCTCCATCCCAGTAGCCCCAATTATCTTAACTCTAGCATCAAATTTCCCTCTAGCTGTAAGCCGTGTACTTGAACGAATCACTGTGCTTCTGAAATACAGTGGTAGGACAGGCATAAGTCAGACATAAGGAGCCATGAGAAAAGGGAAGAAAGGAGTAACAGGTCCTGTGTAAATCTGAAACAAATCAGGGTAAACAGAAAGTCTCAAATCTTGGAAATAATCTTTGAGTCCATTGCCTGCTTTCCAGGTAACTAGGGAGAGGGTTGATTCCCCGCAGCCCCAGGTAACTGTTCACCACATCTCAAACTTCATTTTTCACATGAAATTGCCTGTCTTCAGCTTTCCAAGGCTGGCATTGTGCACTGGTGCCTCCATGTTTGAGAGTTTGGATTCTGTGGCCTTTGTATTCTGTATGCATGCAAATGATCACCTTAGCAATTCTGCCAAGACCCAGTGTTTATTATGCTTTTAGATCACTGGCCAAGCCTCACCAGGACCCACTTGAGCCATGGTTAGGGGAGCCAAGGGATGCAATGCTGGAATGCAGGGAGCAGAGACCTGAGGCCATCCTGAGCACAGATCCCCAGGATCACATAGGTTTCCTGGACTCCTCCCTTGAAAACTTCCTGCTCCGAAGGCCCTGGCTCCCTAGACCTGGAATGGGCCTGGTAGTCTTCCTTATGACCTCCCAAATGCCTGATAGCTCCTTCTTCCATTGTCAGATTGCTTATAGTTTCTTCTATTCATATCAATGTCTAGCAAATGGTTGCTTGGACACACATTTGTTTTTTTGTTTTTTTTTCCAACAGACCTGTTCATTAACATGACCTGACTGAGAATTTATAAATCTTTATGTTCTCTGTCCTTTTTAATGATAAATACCATCTTAAAATCATTTCTATTGTCTAACATTTCACTATGAGTAATTAGGAGAATTAATATTGGGGAAGGAGAGATGTCTCAGTGGTTAAGAGCAGCGACTGCTCTTGCAGAGGACCTGAGTTTGGTTTTCAGCATCTACGTGGCATCTAACAATCATCTATAACTCCAGTTCCAGGGGATCCAATGCCCTCTTCAGACCTCCATGGGTACTTTATGACAGGGGTGAACCCAGCTATGCAGGCAATACAGTCATACATATAAAATAAAAATAATAAAATACTTTTTAAAAAGAGAAATAATATTGTACCTACCCTGGATATTTTACTGCTTTGATATTTTTTCCTCCAATCACTGTAGTTCACTGATCTAAATTTGCCTTCCTTGAAGTCTTAGGACACAGACTTAATTCCACCAAGTTCTTTGCCACATTATAACACGGATGCTTCTGCCTGGAGTTTGGGATTCTTTGCCCTCATTTCCTTCTGATACCTCACCAGAATGATCTGCTCATATTTCTAGCAGCATTCCCTGCAGGACCACGTAGGTAATCACTGTGATGACTAAAGATTTCCCTGCAGCCTTTGCTTTTGGAGCTTTCATCAGAATCACCCCAGATGTTCCACTCACAGCAATGCAGGCTTTCCCTAGTATTGATTTCTAAATCGTTCTTCCCTCTGCCAGTTCCAAAGCTCTATCTTCCTTTTTACTTATTTGTTATAGCCATACCTCACCTCTATGGAACCAATTTGGTTTTAATCCATTTGTGCTGTGATAACAAAATATCTAACATTGGTTTATTTATAAAGAAGAAATTTTTCTCATAAGTGTAGAGGCTATAAAGTCCGAGATCATGGCTCTGGCATGGGATGAGAACTGGCTAGCTGCAGCCTCACATGGCAGATGGTAGAAAGGCAGAGTGAGCACTTTTTTATAAGCCTTTTTTATACTGGCATTAACCCAGAACATGCTTACTTCCCACCACTGTTGTCTCTGGTATTGAGTTTCAAACAAATGAATTTTGGGGAGCACATTCAGATGATGGTATCCCCATTGCATCAGTGCCACAGTTTATTATGATAGCTTTTTGTAAATCTTCAAATTAAATCCCAAAATCCTTCAACTGTGCTCTTTTTAAAGATTGTTTTGATAAATAGATTATTCCTATTTCTTGTAATACAAGTTTTAGAGTTGTGTGTCATTTTTTAATGAAAACCCTGTTGAGAGTTTCATTGGGATGGCATTAACTGTATAAATCAGCTTCAAAGTAGTCAGCATAATG
>NW_008356676.1:232652-241388 GCF_000622305.1 Nannospalax galili
TTTATTTTTCTGCAATATTTTATAGTTCTAAATGTAGGGGTCTTTCATATTTGTGACACTTTCTCTAACCATTTAACATCTTAAAATAATACTATAAGTAGAATGATCATTATCATTTTTTAAAATATCATCTATCTTAGGAACTTTATACATGTGACTCTGGATGAATCTTTTTTAAAATGTTTTTTATTGAGCTTTTGTACATTTCATACAGCAGTTCTTAAATTAAGACCCCCTTTCCCCATCCATGCCCCCCCTCACTGGGCCTCATGTGTTCTGCCATACTGTTAAATCCCATCTGGTCAAGTGGAATTATTTTAAATATAGCCAGTTAGTCATTGTTGATATGTATACATAGAAGTGACTTTTCTATACAATTGCTTCCCAACTTATGGAAGAGTTGTATCCTTATTTATTATTATTATTATTATTTGGCCTTTTTGAGACAGGGTCTCCCTGTAGTCCCAGCCGTCCTGGAATTCACTGTGTAGACCAGGCTGGCCTTGAACTCACAGAGATCTTCCTGCCTCTGCCTCCCAAGTGCTGGGATTAAAGGCGTGCACCACCTGTAGCCTCAGCTGGCCTGGAACTTGCTATGAAGACCAGGCTGGACTTGATTTTACAAAGATCAGCCAACCTCTGTCTCCTGAGTGCCAGGATGAAAGGTGTGCACCACCATGCCTGGCCCTAGAGTTGTGTCTTGATAAACATATTGTATGTCAAAAATATGCAGGCATGCATTTAATTCTATAGCTTAGCAACATAATACACTGTAGATAGTGGATGTTTATTCTTGTGATCACATGACTAATTGGAGCTTGTGGTTTGCTGCTGCTTCTTAGCATCATGAAAGACTGGGAAAGAGAGCAAAAAGATCAAAATTCAAAGTATTGTTTCTCCTCAATGCTTAGCTTTTTGTACTATTTTAGAGTTGGACTATTGTAAGATGAACTGTCTGTCTGCATTGACTTGTATATCTAGCTTTACTTAATACATTTTTAGAGGTGTGTGTGTGTGTGAATATATGTATGTGTACATGTATGCATGAATATGAGGATGTATTCCTTAAAAATTTCTTCTGTAAATAAATCATGTTTGGAAAAAAAAAAAAGTCCCCAAAGCAAAAGCAGTTTTCCTTCTTCCATCCCGCCTTCCTGTCTGTTTCTCTTTCTTGTGTCTTGGCTCTCTTCAGGGTCCCTTGCTCCACGCTGAGTAGAAATGCTGATGGGCTTCTTTCTGAACAAGGAAATGTGTGTGGCGTGTCAGCATTAATGACAGTTTAGACGAAGGTTTCCTTCGAGGGGCTTCTCAGATTTCCTTCTATTACTGGTAGTACTTTCGTTGTTTTTCACTATGTTCAGTTGGGTTCCATGTCCTTTCTGCATCTTCTGTGGTCATTGTTTTTGTTTAATATTTGTTAACTTGATCGATTAAGTTTGGAATGTTCAAGTAACTTTGAATTTTGGGGTTAAATACTACATATCCATGTTGTATTATTTTTAAATGTTGCTACCTTTCTTTTGCTAATATTTTATTAGGAATTTTTTTATCTTCGTCTAGAGCTCTATTGCTTTATAATTTTCCTTTCTTATAATGCTGCTGCTGTGTTTAGGTTTTACAATTTTAATAAAATGTGCTTTAGTGTGCTTTTTCTTCCTATTTTGATTTCTTAGAATCAAGATTGGGTTTTCTGACATTTATTATTATTTATTTATTATTATTGTTTGTCTTTTCTATTTCATTTTTTCTACTTTATTTAAAAATATTTTTATTGATTCTTTAAGAATTTCATACACATTCACATTCAGATCCACCCCCCCTTCATTTCTACTTCTCCTAATACCCCTCTAGCCTAATTCATGTTCTCTTTTCTCTTTGTTTTTAAAGACCTATCATTTCTAATCTGTGTTCCCCAAATGCTCTTGAGTGTGGGTTCATCCCTTGGAGTCTAGTCAACCTTACCAGGTGTCACCCCAGTAAAGAAAACGGGCTTGCCCTCTCCCAGGATCTATCAGTTACCTCAGCTAGGGCCAGGGCTTCTTTCCCACGTCGCCCTTCCACGCGGGGTTTTTGTCTGGCTTGGGCTTGCATAGGCCTTGTGCATGGTGTCACAGTGCTGTGGGTTCATATGCACAACTGCCTTGCAGTATCCATACAACACCGTTTCCTTGCATTCTTCTACTACCTCTGACTCTTACAGTCTTTCTGCCTCCTCTTCCTCAATGATCCCTGAGCCTTGGGAGGAGAGAGTGTGCTATAGTTGTGCCATTTAGAGCTGAGCACTCCTCAGTCTCTTATTCTCTGCATGGTTACCAGGGTCTTTGTGTTAATAGCCTTTTTTGCTTTATTTTATTGCTTCCCTTATTCTTACCATGACAGCATAGACTTTAAGCCTTCAAGACCACTGACTTTAAGCCTTTCTTAATTCTTAACGTAAATTTTAAAAGCTTTCCCCTGATTGTTATTTTAGTTACTTTGACAATTTTCAAATTTTCAATATTGTTATTATTTAGTTCTGGCTCCTTTTTTTTTTTTTGGTGTTTTTGAGACAGGGTCTCCCTGTAGCTCCACCTGACCTCAAACTCACTATGTAGACCAGGCCAGCCTTGAACTCACAGAGATCCATCTGCCTCTGTCTCTCGAGTGCTGGAATTAAAGGCGTGTGCCACCATGCCCGGCAGTTCCACCTATTTTTAACAGTGTCTTATGATTTCATTTTCAAACCCACAGGTTTCCCAATATTGGCCATAGGAGGTGAAAATTTTAAGCCACATTATTTAAGTGATTTATGGGAAGTTTATATTTTATGATTTTAAAAAATTGAGTGTATTATGTTCAAATATAGGTCTTCCTATTAAATATTCTTTGTGAAATAACACTTTTATCTCAGAACATATTCTGTGGTGGAACTGCTCTTGTAGAGGACCCAAGTTTGGTTCCCAGAACCCATATCAGGTGACTCACAACCACCTATAACTCTAGCTCCAGAGGATCCTATGCCCTCTTCTGGCCTCCACAGGTACCTGCACACATGCAACATATGTGTCATATACATAGACACACATGCACACTAGTAAAATTTTTTTTGTAGAAAACATTTCTAAAATTAATTTATTTATTCTTTTATAATTATATATGTTCTTTGATTAAAGCCCTCCCCGCCATTGTCCTCTTGCATTCCCTTCTCCTGCCCACCAAATCCTGTCTTCTTTCCAAGTGCCACTCCTACTTTCACATCTTTTTGCTGTATGTGTGTGAGCATGTGCATTGAATTAGGGTTGCCCATGTGAGCATGGGTGGGGGGTTATTTTCTTGGGTGGGGGCAATGTACCAGTAGCTGTACCACCAAGGAATATTCTTTAAATGTGCTTGACAAGTATTTATATCAATTCTACTTTGCTGAGTATAATGCCCCAGCAGATGGTATTACTGGGGAAATCAGGGTTCCCCTTTAAGCTGCTTAGTTTCATTAATAAACAAATTTTCCAAAATGGATTTAGAAGGAAACTCAATGATCACTTTATTAGTGTTTGAAGTAAAACAGCAGAGCAGGCAAGCTGTAAATCTTGGCACTACCAGGAGGAGGAAGCTGGTTAAGAGGAAGAGACAGTCATGCCTTTTGAAATAGGGTCCAAGAAAGTAAGCATGTTTATCACTGAAGGTCAGCAAGCAGCTGTAGAAAGGGGTGTGTGTAGGTGGAGGAGGTGTCTTTAGAGAAATAGTGAAAAGGCCTAGAGTGCTAGGGAAAGCCTGCTCAGGCTTTTGGCTAGTATATGGAAAAGAGACAGAAAAGAAGGAAAAAGAGAAGTTGTGCTTTTTGAGTTAGACCTTAGCAAAAGCAGGCAGTGTTAGCAGTGCTGAATTGGCAAAAGCTCTGTGAGCACCCACACAAAAGGAGGGCCTTCTGGGAAATATAAGTACATTATCTCATTAAGGGGATAGTTATTCCTCCCATCTCCTTAGCATGCCTTCAGGGGCATTAGCCTTCCTGTGCAGTGGTCTTATGGTCAAATGATTGACAGGCCCATCTGTATTAACTCTTATGAGAGGAGACAATTTGGAGCAGATCAGAATGTCATGTCTGTATCCAGAGTCAGAGGTAGACTCCAGATTCCATTGCTTTGAGCAGGAGAAAGCAGCTTTCTCTTAATTGGCCTCAACAAATCCCTGATCCCTGTAAATACCTTCACACACGGGTATGCTAAATCCTAATGAGGGGCAGTGGTGATGTTTTCCTTTCTAGTGTCACCCAGGGAATGGAAGTGAGGTCTAAAGCTAACCAAGAGGGAAGGGTCCATCCTTAGTGGCTTCCAAAGCCACCAATCCCTATTTAACCACCTAACATTAGCATTGTTAAAATCTTCTGTATCCATATTGTTTTGTGTATCTTTTTAAAAAATCAGTTCCTAAGAATGTTTAAAATTTCCACATATGTGTGAATGTTTCTAGTTCTTATTTTTTGCCAGCTTTTTAAAGGTAAATGAAAACTCTTAGGAGCACATATTTTGGAATATTATACTCTATCAAGGAAATGGTCTTATAGCTACAATAATAATTTTATCATTGTAAAGTAACATTTACTTGTTTCTAGTACTAGCCATTTGTTTGAAGTCTACTTTGCTTAATATTTGCCTAGCCACATTAGTTTTCTTTAAAAAAATGAACTAAAACCAAGAATGAGCTTTTCATTTTTTTAGGTTAGAATGTAAAGGAATAGGTTTCATCACAGCATCTTCCATAATACATGTTACATATGTGTCATACATTGTTCTCCCTCCCTCCCTTACTCCCTCTCCAGTGCCTCCACTCCAGCTGGTGCCACCTCTTCCCCATAGCAAATCCCTCCCCCTTTTCCATTATGTATATTTCATTACACTTTCTATTTTCCACTTTCCTTAAGATCTCTTCCTACCCTCTCGTCTTCTCTTTTCTAGTTGTATGTCTTACAAATGTGCATGTATAAACATACATGTATACACACACAATTTTAAATCTCAGTTCCACAGATGAGAGAAAATATAGTATTCATTGTTCTCAGTTTAGCTTATTTCACCTAACAGAATGATTTCCAGTTACATCCATTTTCCTGCAATATGGCTACATAATGTTCCTGTGTGTGTGTGTGTGTGTGTGTGTGTGTGTGTGTGTGTGTGTATGCACCACCTTTCTTTACCCATTTGTCTACTGATAGACATGTAGACTGGTTTGATTTCCTGGTGTTCGTATGTGTGATGTTATGTTATGCATAGTTTTCTATTTCTCCGTACCTTAAATCTTACATCTGAAGCTCATTTTTATAGATATTGCAGTTGTTTGCTTTGTTATCTAGTTAAGCAATTTCTGTCTTATAATTGGAGTGTTTTCTAGGTATATTTAATGTGACTGTTGAAGTTTGTCTCTAAACGTGTAATCTTACTTGGTTTCTGTTTATTTTATGCTTATTTAGAGTGAGTTTATTTTTGGACTACTTTCTATTTAATGATTTTTTTCTTCTGTTCTAATTTCCTTTGAATTTACAAGTTTAATTTTGTTTAAAAGATATACATTCATTCCATCTTTATACTCTATGTGATCATCCCTAATTTAAGATACACTTATCTCTTAACATGGTTCTCTAATAGTAACTTAATTCAGTTGTTATCTATAATCTTCCTTATCAAGAAAAATCACAGGGGTACAACTAGACCTTGACATCTCATTGTCTTTGTCATCTTGGTGTTTAGAAGGTTAGTTCTTTCTTATGAAAGACTTTTTTTTTAAAGTCTTGAGCATAGGGCAGGAATGTAAAAGCTTATTTTAGTATACTGTTTTGTCATATATTGGATAAAGTTTATATTAAAATATGCACCATTAGACATAGAAATGCCTTTAAGAAAGAAAGTTGTGAACCTAATAAAGAAGTCACTCTAAAGGAAGGCTAGAAAACTAGTAAACAGTGTGCTTTTACAGACAGAGATGTTCTTTTTTTAAGAGAACATCAGGAGAAAACAGAGCTAAGTCTTCATTTAGAATTTTAAAAGACTGCTCTTGACTCCTTACAGATGGTGTCTTATCTTTATTCTTATATGGCAGAAGGGGTAAGGAGCCTCCATTGATTCTGCTTGTTAAGTCTTTCATCTTCTGAAGGTTCCATCTCTTAATTATAAGTTTCAACATATGAATTTGTGTATATGGGGATGCATTACATGGGGGCATGTTCTAGAGTTCCAAATCTGTTGGTAGTAGTTTCCTAAGTATGCCAGTGAGTAGGTTGAAACATGCAGAAATGCATTAGCCAACTATGTTAGTAGCAGATACAAAGCCATTTTCTCTGAGGAGCTGGCACAATAAAACATTCATACCTTCATTCTCTGATGGGTCTGCTTTATTTGTCCTTTTAATTGATTTGGAACTTAAGAGAGGTATTATCAGTCCTTTAAAACTTTGTATCATGATGATCAAAATAATAGCAGTATTTCAGATCACTGAAATGGGCACAAATAAGGTACATACAGATACCACAGCTTAGATCTACAGGACACTAGACTGAGTGAAAAGACCCAATCTCAGGAAATAACAGAATTACAAAGATATAGAACAGATTAGCAGTGGTCAGAGGACAAGGATTGAGTGGAGTAGTGTAAGGGAATTCTTTTGTGAGGATAGAAGCATTTAATAGCTTGTAGTGATAGTTATGTGAGTCTATACAGGGATGAAAATGACATAGAAATATATATATATGCAAATGGCTGTATGCCCAAGCTGGTAAAATCTGAATAAGGCCTGAAGTCTGGGTAAGTATATTATACCAATATATCTTTCAGGACTTGGTGACCATGTAAGATGCTGTTGCTGAACAAAGTATACACAGACATATGCAGTATTTTTGCAACTTCTTTTGAGTCAGTAATTATTTAAAAATAAAAAGTTTTTAAAAGTGTGCAAGCATTATCGCCTAATCAGGGAGTAAACTGAGGCTTATAAAGCTGTCATGCTATGGGAATCTTTCTGGAGCACGATCACACAAATTGTCTTGAAAACCTAAGAAAATGTACACGAAATAATGAATCTCTAAAATTCCATTGGTCTCTTCTACAGGAGTGTTTATTTAACAGATTAGACGGGATTGTTAACTGCCTTTGCTATCTTCCTTAAAATCTAAGATTGAAGAAGCTCACATTCATCTGTGAATGTATAAACATACTTTCATTTAGTAGTGACCCTAATAAAAATCAAGATACTTTCACAAAACAAAGTGGGGGACAGAAGAGCAGATTCTGGAGCAGTTCCAGTCATTAGTAATTGTTCTTCTCTTCATGGATATGAACCTGGGTTCACTCCTGAGCAGCACTGTCAAACTCAAACCTTAAATATTCAAAACATGAGCTACTTTTTCTTCATTATTGAAATCTCTATATACAAACCTGGTTGCATTTGAAAGCTAATCTCCCTATGTACCAGAGTAATTACAGCAAAGTAAATAATCTCCAGTGTTTGGAGTCCCTTTGGAAATGGTTTAATATCTTGTCTTTCAAAACTGGTTTTCAGTGCTTTCAAAAAGCCTGAGAAAAAGTTCTTTAGTATTCAGAAAAGGAGTAACTGTTGTACCAGGACACTTTCTCTGTCCTAGGAGAAAACAGCTCTCTGGTCCTTTTTCCCAGCCTGTGAGACAGGGAGCCTCTCTATAACCCACAGTTGAGTTCAGAATATATGGACTGAACCAGAAGATGTTGTGGTCACAGGAAGTGATCTATGTGGCTTGTGGATCATTCTATGGATGACATTTTTTTCTCTCAAGTAATTTCTAAAATGAAACCCCAGTGTTAGCTTTTGTATTAGTTACTTTTCTGTTGCTGTGATAAAGGAACAGAACTTATAAAAGGGAGAGTTTATTTGAGCTTACAGTTCCAGAGGAATCCAAGTCCATCATGGTGGGGAGGCATGGTGGCAGGAGGCAGCCAGAGGAGACAGTGGACCTCTGCAATCTTGAAGCAAGCATAGGAAGTGGGGAAACCTGACAAGGCTTAAGAATTATCTAATCCTACCCCCAGCAAGGCCACACCTTCTAAGACCTTTCAAAACAGTACCACCAACTGAGGACAAAATGTCCAAATACTTGGAGCCTATGGGGGACATTCTCATTCCAACTACCGCAGCTTTCCATAATATGTCACATAGAAGGCCCGAGTGGCCATGGAAACTAATTACTTCCTGGGATTTGTTGGGGGAGGGGGGATTGTGATGCAAGAGAGTGTGCATGTGTGTGCACACACATGTGGAGGTCAGAGGACAACCTTTGAGTGTCATTCCTTAGAATCCACATACCTTAGTTTTTATCTTTTGATACAGGGTCTCAGTGGGAACTGGAGCTCACCAGTTAGGCTAGGTGGGCTGGCCAGTGAGCTCTGGTGATTTGCTTGTCTCACTCTCTCCAGTGCTGGGATTACAAGCAAGTACTACTATGCCTGGCCTTTTACCTGGATTCTGGGAACCTAACTCAGGCCTTTGTGCTTTCATGGCAAGCATTTTACTAACTAAGGTAGCTCCCAAACCTCTCTACTAGTATTACATTTTTTTTTTGTACTAAAAAATTATTTTTCTTTATTCTTGGGGCTGCAGAGATAGCTCAGTGGTTAAGAGCATTGACTGCTCTTGCAGAGGACCTGGGTTTGGTTTCCAACACCCACATGGCAGGTAACGATCATCTGTAACTCCAGTTTCCTGGGATCCAACACACTCTCCTAGCCTCCATGGGCA
>NW_008356676.1:242191-244765 GCF_000622305.1 Nannospalax galili
GCTGTAATCATTTTTCTATATTCCTTTAGATAAGATTAGGGTCTGCTGTTCATTTTCCCAGTTCTATGCTGGGTTACTATCGGGGTGTCACTTTGGCCACCCTGGCCATCAGCTCAAAAGAAGGTATCGTTTGTCTGGCATTGTTGCTTGTTATATAGCCTTTAGCTATACATATAGACTCTTATGAAATTATATTGACCCTTTAATCTTTGGTTATACTTTACTTTGGGATGTTTAAGGCCATACAGTTGGTCCAGATAAACCAATTTATTTTTACTCTTAAGGTCATTTGAGGATCTCTTCTTCAGGGGTCACATGGGCTTGGGAGGAGCCCCTGGCTCCTTTCTTTTACCAGTTTTGCCTATGTGAAGATAAGTCAAAGGTCCTGCTCGACCATGGTTGGCTTTGCTTGGAAGCATGGAGGAGATGGTTCCTCTGTGTTGACCCTCCTCTTTATAGCATGGACACTGGTTCAAGTCCATCTGGTGGACCAAATTATTAGAGACCTCAAAGTATGTCTGTTAAACACCCAAGAAGGTTAGTTCCACCAGTCTGGTATTTTTAATTATTGTGTGTCATGTAGATAAATCTTGGGCAAAGACCAACTGTTCTCAGATAAACCTTACCTAGACATATATTTCTTGATCTGCTATGTATAATTTGTCAGTAGGTTGTAGGAGTAATATGGTTCTCTCTGGTTTTCAAAACTAGCTAGGCATAGTTTATCTCTCACATTGTCTCACCTCTCCATCATAGTTTTCCCACTTAAGGTGCCCTCATTTCCCCCCCTCTCTCCCTTACTAATACCTTTCTCCTATGGTCCTACCTCTCTTGAGCTCCTTCTTTCCCTTTATCCCCTAGGTCCCTTGTATAACCTTCCCTCCCCCTTCCCTTAAACTAACCGAATTTTTATCCATATCTCCCTTATTAAGACCTGTTTCCTACTGTTCTTCTCTTTCAGGTTATTTCTTTTCCTTTACCTCCCTGTTTTCTTTCCATTATCCTGGTTCCTGTAGTTATGTCTGGTTGCATACTTATTTACAGAGTCTGGTTCTAGGATCCACATATGATGGAGAACATATATTGAATTATTTTCTGAGTCTGTGTTACTTCACTTTGTATAACAGTTTCTAGTTCCATCCATTTACCTGCAAATTTCATGATTTCATCTTTCTTTACTGCTGAGTAAAACTCCATCGTATAAATGAACCACATTTTCATTATCCACTCATCAATTGATGGACACTTAGGTTGCTTCCATCTCTTAGCTATCGTGAAAAAAGCAGCAACAAACATGGATGTACAACTGTCTCTGCAATAGTATGAGTTCTTTGGGTATATGCCAGGGAGTGGTATAACTGGATCAAATGGTAGGTTCATTTGTAGTTTTTTTAAGAGCTCCCCACACTCCTTTCCATAGGGGTTGAACAAGTTTGCAGCCCCACCAGCAGTGGATGAGTGTTCCCCTTTCCCCACATCCCCTCCAAAATTTGGTATCATTTGTTTTCTTGATCTTAGCCAGTCTGACGGGGGTAAGGTGAAATCTTAAAATGGTTTTAATGTGCATTTCCCTAATTATTAGTGATGTTGAACATCTTTTAAGATGTTTCATAGCCATCTTTACTTCTTCTTTTGAGAACTCTCCAGCTCCTTAGTCCATCTTTTAATTGGTTTACTTCTTGTCTTGATTCTCTATTTTTTGATTCCCTTATATATTCTGGTTATTAAACCTCTGTAGGATGTGTCACTGATGAAGATTTTTCTCCCATTCTGAGGATTTTCTGTTTGCTTCCTTGGTTGTCTCCTTTGATGTACAGAAGCTTTTTTGTTAAATGAGGTCCCATTTGTTAATTCTTGCCATTGTTTCCTGAGCAATTGATGTCCAGTTTAGAAAATCCTTTCCTTCGCCTATATTTTGTTGGTTTTTCCCAATGTTTTCTTCTAATAGTTTCAGAGTTACAGGCTTTACATGGAGGTCTTTGAGCCATTTGGAATTGAATTTTGTGCAGGGTGAAAGATAGGGGTTTAGTTTCATTCTTTTGCAAGTGGAGATCCAATTTTGCCAGCACCATTTGCTGAACATGCTGTCTTTCCTCCAGTTAATGTTCTTGGCCCCTTTGTCAAATATCAAGGTGGCTGAAATGCATTTACTCATATTTGGGTCTTCATTTTGTTCCATTGGTCTATGGGTCTATTTTTGTGCCAGTATCATGTTGTATTTATGGCTGTAGCTCTGTAATACAGCTTGAAATCTGGTATAGTAATCCCCCCAGCATTGCTCTTAGTGCTCAGGGTTGCTTTGGCTTTCCAAGGTCTTTTGTGCTTCCATATGAATTTTAGGATTTTTTTTCCAATTCTGTGAAAAACGTCATGGGGATTTTGATTGGCATTCCATTGAATCTATAATTTCAATATAGAAATTATAGGTAGGATGGTCATTTTCATGATATTAATTCTTCCAATCTGTGAGCATGGGAGGTCCTTCCATCTTCTGATGTCTTCCTCAATCTCTTTCTTTAATGATATAAAATTTTCATTGTAGAGCTCTTTAATGTCTTTGGTCAGGTTTATTCC
>NW_008356676.1:245166-246784 GCF_000622305.1 Nannospalax galili
CCTGCATTTCTGGTATAAAGCCAACTTGATCATGGGGGGTGATCTTTTTGATGTGTGTCTGTATGCTGTTTGTGAGTATCTTGTTGAGAATTTTTGCACCTCTGTTCATTAAGGATATGGGTCTATAATTTTCTTTTTTGGTTGTATTACTGTTTCAATTTCTTTTTGTGATATGGGTCTGTTTAAGCTGTTAATCTCTTCTTGGTTTAGTTTTGGTGGTTCCCATGCCTTTAGATATGCATCCATTTCTTTTAGGTTTTCGAATTTGGTAGCATATAGGTTTTTAAAGTATTCCCTTATAATGTTCTGAATCTTTCTGGTGTCTGTTGTAATGTTTCCCCTTTCATCTCTGATTTTGTTGATTTGGAGTTGTTCTTTCTTTCTTTTGGTTAACTGGGCTAGCGGTCTGTCAATCTTGTTTATCTTTTCAAAGAACCAGCTCTTGGAATTGTTGATTCTTTGTATTGTTTTCTTTGTTTCAATTTCATTAATTTCTGCCCTGATTTTTGTTATTTCTTCTTGTCTGCTGGGTTTGGGTTTCGTTTGCTGTTGCTTTTCAAGTGTGTTGAGTTGCAATGTTAATTCATTTATTTGTGTTCTTTCCGATTTTTTGATGTAGGCATTTAGATCTATAAAATTCCCTCTTGTTGGGAGATCTCTGTTATGCAAAGTCGAAGCCCCTTCACACCGGACAGCTCATGCACCTCGGGTTATGTGCTGTGGGCTCCTTTCATAGCGGGGTGTCTTCCTGGCATCTTTCCTGTCTCTCCTTTTGAAGTGTCCCCCACAAATGCCATAACATAAACATGGCCTTTGGCTCTAGGCATACCATGCCTTCCTGTGTGATTTTTACAGGCGGCCAGCAGTCTAGCAGTGTGGCAGAAATCCACTTCCACATGTAAATAGAATGCCTCACAAAGCATCTAACAGCCAAAAGTTTTACCACTACCCCCATGGTATAAAAATATCCTAGCCTTCTCTTAATATTGGGAGATTGGGTCAGAGACTGAGTCCCAGAGATTGGGTCCCAGAGAGAATAAAGCTGTAAGCACAGACTGAGCTGAGCCTTGAGTCTTGTGTACCTACGACCTGATCCCCCCCGGAGGGCAGCACTCTCCGTTACCGACCCACGGACACTAGCTTTCGCTGTCTCCATACTCCTTCCCTGCGTTGCTCAGTGGCCAGGAGCCTCGCATCCTGAGGAAGGGTACACGGGTGAAATAGAGACGGGATTCCGGCTGGACAATGCTCCAGTAGCAGAGTAAGCTCTCAGCACCAGAGAAGTTGACAGCCACCAGCTGTCGCCAGCTCCAGAGACACGGGGCCGAGCTGCCGGGAAAGCCTGCAGGGCACTCGCCACTCCCGGAGCCACAGCTTCCCAGAGCAGTCTGCGGATCCACAGGGAGTGAGCGCACCCTGCACCCAGAGAGAGCGCAGTGTCCCCATACCTCTTAGGACCACTTTTCAGCGTGTCCCAGAGGTTTTGTCATGTTGTATTGTCCTTTTCATTTAATTCCAGGTATGCTTTTATTACTTTCTTAATTTCTCTTTTGACCCATTCATCATTCAGGAGTGTGTTGTTTAATCTCCATGTGTTTGTGTGGTGATTTTGAGTTCT
>NW_008356676.1:246827-247739 GCF_000622305.1 Nannospalax galili
GAATTATTTTAATCTTTTTGTATTTGTTGAGTTTTGTTTTGTGCCCCAGTATATGGTAGATTTTGGAGAAGGTTCCATCAGGTACTGAGTAGAAAGTATGTCCTTAGGTGCTTGGGTGGAATATTCAGTAGATGTCTGTTAAGTCCATTTGCTATATGGTATTGTTTAATTCAGATGTCTCTCTGTTAACTCTCTGCACTGTTGACCTATCTAATGGAGACAGTGGAGTATTGAAATCCCCTACTATTAATGAGTTGGGATTAATCTGGGTCTTAAAATCCTGTAGTATTGTTTTTATGCAGAGTTTGGTGAATATATGTTCATGATTGTAATATCTTCTTGATCCATTGTTCCTTTGATCAAAATGAAGTGGCCCTCTCTGTCTCTTCACATTAGTTTTAGTGTAAAGTCTATTTTGTCAGATATTAGAATTGCCATGCCTGCTTTTTTCTTAGTGCCATTTGCTTGTATATTTTTTTCTATCCTTTCACTTTCAGATTGTGTCTGTCCTTGAAAATGAGATGAGTTTCTTGCAGACAACAAAAAGATGGGTTTTGTTTCTTAATCCATTCACCTAGTCTGTGTCTTTTGACTGGGGAGTTCAGTCCGTTAATATTTAAAGTTATTAATGAAAGGTGAGTATTGAATCCTGTCATTTTTATTTCTGTTTAGATTTTTGATATAGCTGTTCTTTTCCACAGTTATACCTTCATTGGATTTCTTTCCGCAATTCCTTGGGTATAGCCATTCTTTTCTTCAGCTCTTTGTATAGCTTCCAGAACTCTCTGAAGGGCTGGTTTTGTGGACATGAATTCCTTCAGCCTATTTATGTCATGGAAGATTTTTCTTTCCCATTCAACTATAATAGACATTTTGGCTGGGTATAGTAATCTGGGTTGGCATCTGTGGTCA
>NW_008356676.1:248603-276218 GCF_000622305.1 Nannospalax galili
ATTCTTGTGTGAGACTCAGGCCTTCAAGTTTAGGTCTGCTTCTTTTTGTGAACTTTGTGTGTCTTTGTGTTTTACTTTTTGGGCATGAAAAGCTGGTTCATCTAACCTTCCTGTTCTCTCTTTTGATTTTATATTGGAGTGGCCAGATTGCTTTTGTCTTCAGGAGTTCCCACAGGGACCCAATTCAGATGAGGCAGATATTTTCAGGCTTTCTCCTAAGGTCTGGAACCCTCCAGGAACAATTTTGGCCTCAGGAATTTGGGGTTTGGACTGGCCTGGGAACCTGGCCCAGAAAAGGTGCTGGTCTAGGGCAGCTGGTGGCCATGCCACCCAGAGATGAAAAGGCAGATGGGGCAGGAAGAGGCCCCAACGCCTCCTGGGGAGTGCACTGAGGAGCTGGGTTTGTCTGGATGCAAAGGATCAGGAAGAGGAAAGGTCATCCCCTGTGTGCCAGAAAGAGGCTGGTGCCCCAGAAAGAGGCTGGAGGGTGGTGCAGGCCCAGGGAAGCAGAGGGAGGTGAGGGTGGGGCCCAGAGAAGGCACCAAGTTGGTTTGGATGAAAAGGATCAGGAAGCAGTATTGGTTCCCCTAGTGTCTGGGTCCCCAAGACACAAATGGGACAGGACCCAAACTAGGAGAGATGGGCTGGGGAAATGGGAGGGTGAATGAGGCTGGGGGAGTCAAGACTTGGAGGGCGCCATGGACTTACCCCGAAGAGAGCCCTGCGGGTAGGAGAGAGGCCTGCAGTGGGTCTTTCAGGCCCAGGGAAATAGAGGGAGGTGAGGGAAGGGCCCATTTCTTTTTTTTAAATAAATCATTAAGTCTAAGGAGTACTGCCCATATATGTATGCATGGGTGTGGGGACTTCCACATGCAATGCATGGGAACCCTACCAGTGGCTGCACCATCAAAGAAGAGTGATTCTCCCTCCCTTACCAACTGTCAACCACCCAGTAATTCCTCAGTAAGGTATGGGGACTGGGTTGTAAAGGAAACCAAGTGAGGTAGCACTGAGGTTTAGAACTGACTCAACATTCAGGGTGAGCCTGAGAGGGAAGCTGCTTCTTCAGCTGTAATGTTCTTAGAGCCATCAAACTTGAGCTTAACTTTCCTGGTGCTGATATGCAAGAGCTTTAATTTAGCAGCTGAGACATAACAGATGGAATTTCCAATGAGAGAGGAAAACCATCTCAGATCAAACCCTTGGCTACTGATTCAGGAGCTGAGTGGTAGCCTCCCCAGGGCTAGCCAAGGGCCAAGTTCAGTGCAAAGGCATGTGGCTCCAGGAAGGCTCTGGTTCACATGGATCATCATCCATATGATTGCTGGGTTCTGGGGAAGAGACAGAACTGGGTATAGATTCAGGTAACCAAAGCTCACCCTTCCTCCCCTCTCTCCACACCTGGCCTAGGGAAGCATGACTAAGTTGAGCTCACGCAAAATGCTGTATATAGATGAAGCACCTGTGGGCCTTCCTGCTGTGCTCAGGAAAGGTTCAAAGCTGCAGAAACTGATCCTCTAGGGTAGAGGGAAGCAACAGCGGAGCCTTATAGATCAACTACATTTGGCAGGGCAAATAAAGACGAGGAGACAAGAAACAAGGTAGAGAAAACATCCAAACAGCACTGAGCATCAGTGTAAGGCAGGAGAAGCAGATCAGGAAATGTCAAGCAAAGAACTGAGAAGAAAGGATAAGTAGCCAGGCAACTCCTAGACCTCACTGGGCAACCCCTAAGCCTCACCAGGAAACCCCTAGACCTCACCGGGCAACCGCTAGGCCTCACCAGGAAACCCCTAGACCTCACCTGGCAACTGCTAGGCCTCACCAGGAAACCCTTAAATTTTACTGAGAAACCCCCAGACCTCATTGTCACCAAAATTTTTGCTGAATTTGATCTAATAACAATGCTCAGTCATAAACAATGCTTTGTTAATCTATTTTTGAAGCCCCCTTTATTATTTTGGGGTAAGCAACATGAATGCTGAGCTTTACATAATAATGCTTAAAAATTACATTCAACCTAGATCTAACAGTTTCATTAAACAAAGAAAATACTAATTACATGAAACTGGAAACAGATTTCCAAATACTACAGTTCTTCGAGTAATTAACAAAAATCAGAAGAAACAAAAAAACAACATAAAATGTGAAACTATGGTTATAAAGCAGAGTAGAAGCTCAAAGTTAAACTAAATTATAAAAAGACTATTTTTTTCTGGGGCTGGAGAGATGGCTCAACAGTTAAGAGCACTGACAGCTCTTGCAGAGGACCCAGGTTCGGTTCCCAGGGCCCACATGGTGGCTATGAACCGTCCTTAACTCCAGCTCCAGGGGAATCCAAAGCCCTCTTCTGATCTCCGCAGCATTGCACAACACAGGTGCACTCCCATATATGCAGGCAATACACTCATACACATAAAATAAAAATAATAAACAAAATATTTAGAAAAAAAAGATTTTTTTTCTGATTTTTTTTAGACACTGTATTGCTCTGTAGTCCAGGCTTGTCTTGAATTCACTATGTAGCACAAACTGGAGATCCTCCTGCCTCCATTTCCAGCATTCTGTGATTATAGAAGGGTGAAAGTCATGCATAGCTCTTAAAAAGGGCATCCTTTAAAACATTAAGATACTACAAATTAATACAAATAAAACATTCTACATGTGAATGGTTGTTTTTCTCTCATATTTTATTGAGGGAAAAGTAAGAAAAAAATCACCTTAAAACTGTGATCAAAGATAGAACATTTCAATCAACACTACACTTTATTCTAAACAAAATGTCTCCCAACCATCCAGCTGTGGAACGAACACATGCCATGGAGGCTGAGAAGCTCTTCTTCTCACAGTTTCAACCCTGGAGGAAAGGGCACAGCTTCCATCCCACACACTAGTACAGAGCCTGTGAAAAAACAATTTCACAGTTTAAACAGCAAAAATTGCTTTGGCATTGTAAAGCCTGACATCCAATATTTGAGCCAGAAAAGCAAAGAACTCATCCTAGGTGCTGACTGCCTAACCTGGGAACTAACTACAAAATGACTTCCTGGAACTTGTATGTACACTTAGATAAACATCAAAAACCTTGGAAAGGCTAGAAAATCCCAGTAAAGGGGCTGATAGGGTGGCTTGGCTGGTAAAGGCACATGTCAAGCCTGACTCTGAGTTTGATCAAAGGGATCCATATAGTGGAAAAAGAGAATGAACTACACACATGTGCAACACACACACACACACTAACAAGCATAACTAGTCAAAGTGTTGAGAGTGACAAACTGAGTTCTCAGCCCTAAATGGGTCATCTGTATCAAACCCCCCACTCCATGGTTCAGAGACATCTTGGAAGAAGAGGTGGAAAGAATGTAAGAGACAGAGGATGGGGAGGAGTGCTGCAGGATTGCTGTCTTCAGGACATGACACAACTATTCCACACATGAATTCACACAAGAACAAACCAGTCAAAATCCTGGCATAACAGATTGGTTTTCTTCTCCTTCTTCACCTCTCTGAACATGTTAGCAGTGATATTCATTAAGAAATCTATTTCTTAAGCTCCAGTTGTTTCTGTTTTCTTAGTGGACCCCAATTACATTTCCTTTGGTACCTTAAGCTTAATAAATGTATAAAATTGAATTCATTGCCTCCTCCCTCATATCAGTGTTTCCTCAGATTTTACCTTTATTTCTGCCAATATAATCATCTTTCCCATCTTCTATGCCAAAAATCTGCAGTCATTTTTCATTCTGCTTTCTTTACTTTTCATACTCAGCCATTGGCAGAGGGTCAAGTTTGTCCCACCTTCTTTAAAAATTTTTTCTCCTTCTTGTTTAATCACTTTGTCTTTGTTAAAATAGTTCTCTCCATGGATGCAATTCCAACTCACTTTTCCATGTAAAACTTTGTTATCCCTTAAGGACCAATATAGATATTGTCTGTTCCTCCAAATAAGCTTTCCTCTGCGATGCCTGACTGGGATTGGGTGTGGTGGCACACTCCTTTAATCCCAGCACTCAGGAGGCAGAAGCAGGTGGATCTCTGTGAGATTGAGGCTAGCCTGGTCTACATCACAAGCCCCAGGCCAGCTGGGGCTACAGGGAGACCCTGTCTCAAAAAGACAACAACAACAAACCCACAATGTATTTTCTCTTTGTTGTGCCTGTTGAATTGTCCTGTTAAAAAAATAAGTACCTGGGATCCTGGGATTGACGGTATGAGTCTCTCTCTCTCTGTGTCTCTCTGTCTCTGTGTCTCTCTGTCTCTGTCTCTCTGTCTCTGTCTCTCTGTCTCTCTCTGTGTCTCTCTCTCTCTCTGTCTCTCTCTCTCTCTCTCTCTCTCTCTCTCTCTCTCTCTGTGTGTGTGTGTGTGTGTGTGTGTGTGTGTGTGTGTGGTTTATAGAGATAGGAACCCCAATTCAGATCATCCTGAGTTGGTTTCTGAATGCAGGCATCATTGGTATCTGGCAAGGATAGCCTTGATGAGGGTATTGCAGTGCTCCCTTCTGCGGTCCTCTAACTTACATAAACTATTTTGTCATGTTTTATTAGCGTACAATGGCAAAATTTCCCATCTTCTTAATATTATTTTTTGAAAGTCTTCTTAATATTATTTTTTATTTTTTGAGAATTTCATACCCGAATATTGTATTTGTATCATTTCCATGCCTCCTACTTCCCCCTCCAACTCCTCCCATGTTCCCCCACTCCCTCTCATTGTTTTATCCTTTTATTATTGTCATATATAGATACATTTACAAATATGCATATATAATACATTGAGTCCATTTAGTGGTGCTTATATTTATATGTGTTTAGGGATGACCACATTGGATTAGATGACCTATTAATGAGCTAGTCCCTGAAGAAAACGGGTTCTCTGTCCTTCAACATCCATTGATTGGCTATAGCTCTTCATTTAGAGGTGGGACCCCATGGAAATTTCTCCCATGCACATTGACTTGTCAACAGGTTTTGTCATCATGCAGGTCTTGTTAGGCTACCACACTGTAGAGAGTCCTTGGGTGCCGCTTCCCTGGCTTCTCTATTATCTAGAGCTGCCATCTTGTTCCTCTGGCTCTTATGTCTTTCCATCCCTTTCCTGCAATGTTCTTTGAGCTTAGGTGTAGAGGTTGATTATGAATGTATCACTTAGGGCCAGGCGCCCCACAGTCACGTATTGCATTTTGACCAGTTGTGAAACTTTGTAATAGTCTTCATTCATAAGGTCCTAGTTTTTCTCTAGCTGAGACTTCACAACCACAAAGCAGGGAGAGAAGAAACAAAACAAGGTCAAAAAGCAAAGAAAATGCCACTACCACTTTGGAAAACGATTTGACATTTGCTGAAAAAGTTAAAATAGTTATGCTGTGACTCAGCAGTTCTCCTCCAGGTAACGTTCTAGAGAACTGAAAATACATGTCTACATAAGTACCTGGACACATGTGTTAATCACAACATTCATCGTTTCATAATACTAAAACTGAAAGCACCCAAATATCCATCAACTGATGAAGGAATAAATAAACTGCAGTACATCCATACAGTAACATGGGGTTTCATTCAGACATTACAAAGGGATTAATGATGCATGTTGCAATATAGATGAACCTTAAAGACAATATGCTAAGCAAAAGCAGCAGGTCACAGGGGCAGCGTATTTTATGGTTCCATGTATGTGAAATGTCGAGAACATGCAAGTCACTAGAGAGTGGCTACTGTGAGTTGTAGAGTGGGAATGGGAAGTGACTACAAATGGAACTTCCTTCTAAGGTAATGAAAATATTCTAGAATTATATAATACGATGATATCACAGTCACTTAGAAGCTACTCTAACTGCTATAGTTTGTATGTAAAATATGACAGATAAGTTCATGTGTTTAAGTGCTTGGTTTCCAGTTGGTAGATAATCTGGGGGAGGTTCTGGAATCTTTGGGGGCTCAGGTCTCATTGAAGGAAGTGGATCTATGAGGGATGGGCCTTGAGATTTACAGCTTGGCCCTGCTTCTTGTCCCCTGTCCTCTTTGTGGTCCATAAAGATGTGCACAAGCAACCTCATCTTCTTGCTCCCATATCTTCCCCATCATGATGAACTGTACCCCAAACTGTGAGCCAGCATAAATCCTTTCTTGCTTAAGTTGCTTTTGTCAGATATTTGGTCACGGCAATAAGAAAAGTAAGACAGACACAAGCCTATCTCATCCCTCTCCAAGGCTAAGTGCATAGAGATAATTTTTTTATCCTGATTCTATAGTCACCTTGAATTTTAGGAACAGGAAAGCTTAAGAGAACACCTTACCCCTCCAAGTGAAGGGTGTACCCTGGAGCAGAAATAATCATCTTGTAGCAATCACATTGATCCCTGTAAACTATGACAATGGTAAAGACACCTTGCAGAACCATAACTGAGTCAATGACCAACCAGCTCACATCTTGACTGGGATTATTATTATGAATGGTTCTTTTTCTTTGTCCTAATTTTTCACCTTCTGATTATAAAGCTCGTATCTTTCCTCTGAAGATGGACTTGGAGTCACTAGGCCCCTTCATTTGTTTCTCCTTCCAGTGCATTGATTCAATTTCCTCCTCACTTTTCACCACTATATTTTTAAATCTTCTATCAGGACATGTGGGTGAGCCATGCTTAATACAGCTGGGTGGAATCAGGGTTCTTGCCCTAAAACTTTGGCTACAATAGTTGTCCAACTCTGAGTATGGTAACAAACAAACAAATAAAAACTTATAGAACATGAATCATATATAAGTTTTTTATTTAAAAATCAAGTGAATAAAAATTTAGAGCATTTAAAAGTAAATAGAGAGTGTTTGAATGTTTTGCTGAATTACAGCAGGTTTTCTGGCTGCAGTTAGGGCAATTAAAACACTTCACAAGTGGAAAAATTAAGGTTGAGGGTGGTTAAGTGACCCTGCTCAAGCATCTGCACTACGCATTGTGTGATAGGGATGAAGGACTCTTTTTTTGACACAGGCTTTCACTCTGTTGCCCTGGCTGTCCTGAAATTCCCTATGTAGACCAGGCTGGCCTCAAATTCGCAGACATCCACCTGCCTCTGCCTTTGCTTCCTGAGTGCTAGGATTAGAGATGTGCGCCGCCACACCTGGCTCAAGGACCATTTTTTGTAAGACAAACTTGCTCTACTAATGGACTTGCTTTCTCAGGGAGTACACACCTTATATTAGATGTGTCTCTGTGAATTTATCACTCTGTGGGGTGAGAACTGAAGTTCCCAGAAAAAGCCAGACCTGTATTAAAGATTTAACAAAGCTTTAGTCTGGCCTGTTGTTTCTATCCCTGTTAGTCATAATATTTGGTATAGTAGAAAAAACAATTTTGTTAGAAAAGAGCTTAAACTAATGTTATGTTGTCATCTAATTTTTTTTTCTATGTGACTTTATTTTCCCAAACTAAAATCTGATATAATTGTTGTGACAGTGGTCACTTTAAGAAACCAGGTTCCACAGCCTGAAGAAATCAGACCATGCACACTGCAGCTCTCTCTGGAACCCAGCATTAAGGGCTGTGGCTGTCAGCTGTAGCCCGCAGTTTATAGTCCTAACCAGTACCTGGGTCTTCCATGGTTTTGTCAGTGTGTCAGTGTGCTATTCTACACTAAATCCCCTGGTATAAAAGTTCCCACCTTTCCTTAATGCATATAAAAGTCAAGGTGTCCCCTTTGTTCAGGGGATTTTACTAAAGGGGCCTTAGAGGGTTTCTCTGAAGGTCCTTCTCTGTCATCCCCCCCTCTGCCATCCTTCTAATTCTCTCTCTCTCTCTCTCTCTCTCTCTCTCTCTCTCTCTCTCTAGCGTAGTTTCCTGTAGGAAACCAGGATGCCAGGCCCTAGCGAGAGATGAACCTAAAACTCTTAAGTCCAGGCTGCATTCTCTGCTAAAAGGAGGGGAAAACAGTAGCTCTGATAACCCCTGTCTTGCAGAACACTGTGACACTGGCAGGAGAAAGCAGCCTGGTTATAAGTGCAGGTCCCTGCTCTGTGGAAAAGTGTCTTGGTCAACACCCTTAGCTCATCTCCTTGTCCTGAACAGATAACTCAGCTATCCCTGGCTAAGAGATTAGGCCAGGTTAAAGGTTTACTCTTGAGCTAAAAGCTAAAAGTTTACCATGCTTTTACCTCTAAGAAAGAAAACATTGTGGCCAATAAATTACCGGATGGGCATTGATAACCTTGAGTAAAAGTTTAAGAATCCTGGTGCCAACTAACAGGCTAAATGTTCTGTTTCTTTGTACCTTAAATCTTTGTATGTGACTGTCATATCCCACGTGACTGCTAATTCTTGGGATGTATAAAAACCATATGAATTCTAAAATAAATCGTCCTGTTGGGAAGACACAGGTCCCAGAGTTTGACTCTGTCGCCAATCAGGCCCTCTGCCCCGAAGCCAGCAGCCCCCCGCTAAGCAAAGCAAACCTGAGTCCCCACACCTTATCTCTCATTCTCACTCAGAATGAAGTTTCTCTCCATGTGTTCAAAGGAAGCCTCTCTTTTCCCCTTAAGGCCCTGCTATGCTGTTCTTGTATTGTTGTCCCTTTCCAACTCTTTCCCAGTGAGTCTCCAGCCCCTTTCTTCTGATAAACCTCATTCCAAAAGGGTAATTATGCATCAGCTTACTTTCCTGACCCAACCACAGCCACTCCATTGTTATATTTAACAGTGATACTGAAATTATAGGACAAATGAAATTGTTAGAAACAAATGTTATATTTGAATGTTTAATATATATATGTTTAATATATAAATGTTTAATATTTGAATTTTTTTTTTAAAAATGGTCTTTTTGAGACAGGGTCTCCCTGTAGCCCCAGCTGACCTGGAACTCACTATGGAAACCAGGCTGGCCTTGAACTCACAGAAATCCGCCTCCCGAGTGCTGGGATTAAAGGCATGCGCCACCATGCCCAGCTTTAATATTTGAATATTAAAGACCATCTTTCCTAAAATTACAACTAGCTACTTCTCACTAAGTTAAGGTATAAACATCAAACTGGTCAAATGAAAAAAATCACTAGAAATCAAAGATAAGTTATTTTAAATACTCCAAACATCAAATATTTCATATAGTACAAGTAACTATAGATACAGGGAGATACATATAAAATCACTGTATTAAAAAAGTGTGATTTTGGTTTTTGGTTTAGGCTAATTGCCAAATTTACTGTTTTCTTTAGGCCATATTGTATACTTCATTATTTAAATTTCAGGTTTAAAACTCCTAATATATTTATGTTGTATGTAACTACTGTGTTGGATATAGAGGATGAAATAAAACAGAAAAATCAGGGCTGGAGAAATGGAGAAATTAAGAGCGCTGACTGCCCTTCCAGAGGACCCGGGTTCAATTCCCAGCACCCACATGATGGCTAACAACCACCCCTAACTCCAGTTCAGGAGATCCGATGTTCTCTTCTGACTGCCGTAGGCATTGCATGACACCAGTGCACTTACACACATGCAGACAGTACACTCATACACATATAATAAAAATAATAAAATAATTTTTTAAAAGAAAAATTAGTCTGGATCACGTTGGCTGATAGATTTAAAGGGATCCAGGGATTTATTGCTTAGTGTTGAAACAGGGAAATGGGCCCCCTTTTAGAGTTCTTAGTCTCATTAATAAAAGTTTAAGAGCAAACTCAAATGGAAGCTTTAGAACAATTTTATTAGCGTTTAAAGAAAAGTCCCCAGGACACACAAGCTATAAATGTCAGCAGCTCCCCTGAGCGGGATAATGGAGGGAATAAAGCCATGTGGCTTAGAACTGGCATGGAGGTCAGACTTGTCACGAATCAGCAGCACCATGTTGGAGAGGGGTGCTTTAAAGAAAAGAGTAAAAACCCAAAATGTTAGGGCAACCCAAAGTGTTAGGAAAAGCATGATTAGAGAAGAGCTAGAAGAAAAGGAGAGGTTAATGCTTTTCTGAAGAAGTCAGAAAAGTGGACAGACTTATACAAAGCTACATGTCTCCACTAGGGGGTGGGGATTCTGGCAGGAAAAGTTCACCAGCCATTTCATTAACATGCTAATTATTCCTGTTTCCTTAGCATGGTTTAAAGTGAGCCTGCCTTCCCAGAGGTGGTCACTTAGGCAGGTGTATTGGTTACTTTTCTGTTTCTGTGATGAAACACCATGACCAAGGCAACTTATAGAAGGAAGAGTTTATTTGACTTACAGTTCCGGAGGGATTAGAGTCATAATGGCTGGGGATGCATGGCAGCGGAGGTAGCCTGAGCAGAAAGCCGAATGATCACATCTTCAATCAAGCACAGGAAGCAGAGAGCAACCTGAAATCTGGCAAGGCTTAAGAACTCTTTGGGCCCACCCCCAGTGATATGCTTCCTCCAGCAAGGTGGCACCTCCTAAATCTCCCAAAACAGCACCACCAACTGGGACAAAATGTCCAACTCCTTGATCCTAGGAGGGCACTCTCATTCAAACCACCACAGCAGGTGATTGACCTGGCAAAAGTAGAATGTTGGGTCTTCATCCATGCCAGAGATTTTATTCTTGGACCAGGAAGTGGCCTTTCTTATTACTATAACAGTGGTGTGATAGTTGGTAAAACTGTTTGATTTTTCTCAAGACAGCTTTCTACCTACTCATCTTTATCAGATCCTAAGGATGAGCTTTCCAGCCTTGTGGGACATAAAGTAGCATTTGGCCTCCACAAGGACAAAATGTGATTCTTAACCAACAAGGGGAACTGAACTATAGTTTCCAGAACTGTGAACTGTACTTTCCAGTTGATGTTGGAAAGACTGCTTCAATAAAAATATGAGTGAAGTCTTAAAGCCACACCTATGTTAGAAATTCCACAGAACTCTAGAAATAGTCAGGAGCCAAATTATGTTGGATTGTCTTCATCCCTTTCAGTATCCATACGTTAGTCAGTTTGTGTTTGACCTATTAAATAAGCCTTTTAAAATGTGCTAACAGACCACTAGCTTCCACTAACTCAAAGGCGAAGAATGTCATTGGATAGTGTCTAAGGCCTATAACAGAGATTACTCTGCTGTAACGTATAGGAATGAGTTTTACAATATGGACACAATCTGGTCTGAAGACTTTTACTTAACCTTGTGATCAAAAGTTATAATGTAAACAAGTTCACTGAGCCCTGTGCTTCTCTTGTGACATCACCTGACCTTAATCCCTCAGGACCCCACCTCACCCTCTACCCAATTTAGTGAATAAATGTGGGTATGCTTGATTAGCATACCAAACTGCTACAAACAGTGCATCTTATTGAAAACGGTGAAAATTGAGAAATCTGCCTGAAAATGTGTGTGAGACCATCTAGACCTAGAAATCCAAGGGCAAGATTCTCTGATAAGGGTAGATCCTAGCTTCTAAGTCCCAAATTGATGTTGGAAAGACTGCTTCAAGAAAAGTATGTCTAGCCTGGCTCGAGAGCACAGTTCCACGAGCCATCTGAAGAAATGGGTGGTTCTCAGAGTTGGGGTCTACTCTTAGCCTTAAAACTACAAGCTAAGTGTCAGACTGTTTATTCAGGTCTAACTGTAATGTGGATTAGTAACGCCACAGTCATCCACATACCTGCTGTCGCCGCCAATATATTTGAAAATTTCCCGATTTCTGGCTTTCCTTTGTTCTGTAACTATAAAAGCTTCATGAAACTGTTACCATGTTGGAACATGGTATTTGCTATAACCCGTGTCCTTGTTCCCGGGTCATGCTCACTCATATGTGACTCTACAGTAAGCTACTTCTTATTCCTCTTGGGGGTGGGAACTGTGTTTCAGTGTTAACAAGGGCTTTGGGATAGCATGAGTTTGAAGTCTAGACTCGATCAGGATTATGCTCCAGCACTGTCCGCCCTGTAGTGCCTTGAAGAGTGCTAGATTTGTGCTCCTTAGTGCCTGTCTTCTCACTTTGCCGCTTGTGTTTTCTCTCCAGAAACAGAATCCTTGCTGCCGTACCTTTCAGAAAATGATTGGGGCATATGCTTAAGGGCGGCTCTCATTTCTTATGCATACTATGGTAAAGAAAAAATGCACCAGGGAATAAAGGAAAGAATTTGATCAGACCGTTCTAGGGGAGAGTATCTTCATTAACAATCATGAGTGTCTCAAAGACAGGGAGAATTCTTGGATTTCATCAAACAGGAGAGCTTCTAATGAAAGTTCTGGGAAAGAAGCCCCACCTACAAAGGCTAATTGGGCTGATTAGAATGTCAGTAATTGTGAAGAGGTTGGACTGGTACAAGTCCAGAGACTAATTACAAATCGTCTTGGGCTATCTTCAACCCCATTAAATGACCATTTATTGTCCACCTCTATCTGTGATACAATATCCTTATGTGTGGCTATTAGATAACTCTTTAGGTATATATGAACAGACTTCCTAGCATCTATCAACCCAAAAGCTAAGAATTTAGCCACTTTTCTGTAACCTATCTATGTAGGTACCCCCATTTGAAAAGTGTGTTGATTTATGACTTTCTATTTTCTGTTATCAAAAAAAACTTCATGAAATTGTTGACTTCTTGGAGCCTGAAATCTGTGTGTTCTAAGCCATGGTCACTGATTTATATTTGACTCCAGATTAAGCTGTTTCTTACTCCCTTTGAGGTGACAGTTGTTTTATGCACTGAAAGAGTCATTGAGGAAGGGTGGAAACAGGTCGTGTCTTGGAATGAGAGCAGACCGCAGAGTGGACACGTGCAGTGACTCTGCTCAATCCCCTTCTCTAACATTAACAGTGAATTACAATGGTTCCTGTTGCAGTACCTGGTATTATAAAAACAACAGCAGTCTGGTAACACCAGTTGAGCTAATGTGGTGTCCTCATTTTACACAATTGAGGAAAGACTCATTTACCCTCTGGTGGTAAAAGGACACTCGGAAGTATAGGGGAGAGTTCAGGAAACAGAAATGCAGAGGGCACGAGATAGAAGCTGGTTAGGCAGCTTAGGGGAGGGACCCTGAAAAGCAGCAGTTTCAGGAATGTCCTTGTTAGGGATCAGGAATGCCAGAAAATTGTGGTTCCTAGCTCCTTGTTACCTCTTCTCATAAATGAGCACCTCTCCTTAGAATCTACCCATAAGGGTGACTGAAACTTTAGTCCAGACACCAAATCCTTCTGATGGACACCTTTCAAACTGTATCTGTGGATTTTCATGGGAAAAATGTGTTGTATTTCTTTCCAAATTTCAGTCCAATCCTAAATGATTTTAGGGTCCCTATTCTTGATGAAGGAGTGTTATGAGAGACCTAAAGGTCATTGAGGGTGAACCTTTCCCTACTGGATTGTACCTCCGGCCCTGGGTAGAGACAAGACATTCTAATATGCTTTAATTAGAACATTACATATAGTTGTCTCCTCCTTTAAGAGTTAATCCAGCCAAGAGACCAACCCTAGGAGAGCTGACATGCTAAGGAGATGGGAAGAATAATTACCTTCTCTTTTTTTTTGACATATAGTAAATGTTTATTACTAACATTTGTGAAGGAAATCACTAACAAATATTAAAACATTTCTGTAGGATCAATGAATGGAGCAAGAGCTGATGTTCTGAAATTCTTAGGGACTGCTGCTGATGACAACTGAGCCTCCTTTTCTGTCACCAGTGGGGTGGAGACTGGAGAAGGGAAAAGGTGACACAGAATTGGTGATTTCCTGAAAGGAGTAGAAAATATCTTTTATACCCAATGCACCTTTGGATCACATCCTTGGAGGAGTAATTGCCTTCTTAATGAAATAATACATATTTCCTTCCTAGCAGCCCCACCCTTGATGCTGTCTGATGTGGAGCCTTCATCACGTAGTACTGCAAGCTTGTCAGATTTTCTAAGTCCTAACTGGGAAAAGTGCAACTCCCCCATTTTCCTTCCTTCTTCCCTCCCTTTCCTAAGTGTGCTTTCCCAACCACTTTGGGCTTTCTCTCTTTCTCTGAAGCTCTTCCCCCTTTCACCATGTGGCTGCGAAGGAGCAGTTACGTCTCTTCCATGATTTACCGCTTGCCTGCCCTCTTGTTTTTCAGTCTAATAAAATTGTCCATAAGCTTCTTTCTGAGTCTTTTTTTAAAATTGAATTTTTGTGATTTTCATACAATGTGTTTTGATGGCATTTAGATCTGCGCCCCTCTCTGCAACCCTCCACTGCCCCCTGCCCAATTTAATGAACTCTCATATGAGTTCATTATATATTGAGATATCTCAATATATATCTTAATATATATTGAGAGAGTGTGGGTCTATGAATTGTGTCCCCCAGTGTTCTTCAGTGTGCATCCATCCACTACAAATCCCATCCCTATAAGACACAGTCTTTCCTCCTCCCAGCAGCCATCAATTAAGCAACAAAAGTTCCTTAGGTTGGGTTGGGATTTCTTACCCATTTTCCCACTTTCCCCGTGGTTATCCACCCCCTGGCTCTTACAATCTTTCTGCCTCCTCTTCTGCAATGATCTCTGAGTCTCGGGAGGCAGAAGTTTAAAATAGCTAACCTACTCAAGGATAAGTTCTCTAAGGCCTCTTGTTCCCTGCATATTGGCTAATTGTAGGTCTCTGTGTTAATCACCATCTACTGCATAAAGGAACTCCTCTGGTGAGAGTTGAGATGCATTCATCCTAAGTGTAGAGGTTGCACTGGAGATGTGTCACTTGGGGTTAAGTGTCTCACAGACACTTATTATTTGCATTTGACCAGTTCTGAATTATTTTTTTAATGAGGCTAAGAACCCAAAGAAGAGAGCCCAATTTCCCAGGTAGCATATGGTGCCCAATTCAGGGGTCCTGAAAGTTTCTGATAACAGAAGGCCTAACTTGCATGAACCACAGTGACTGAGAGCGCTGGGGGAGGACTACTTAGCCAGAGCCACTGCAGGGTGGGAAGTACAGACTCAGCAGGAGAGGAGCTTCAGCTGGAGGAGATGAAATGGGCTTTCACAAGAGCTGAGAGAGTTAGTTTTGAACATAGAAGTGGTCAAATTTCCTAGATCTGGTGTTGTTAAAACTGATTTTTCTTCCAGCATAGACTATCTGCTTAGCAAATTAGTCTTTTCCTTTTTTCCTCCCTCCAAACCTAATTTCCATGATTTTACCATATGGAAACTGTGACTTTTAAAAAAGAACTTGCTCCATTGAGCAAGCTTGGTACATTTTTCAAATGTTTCTTGACATTAACAGCTCTATTTCTCAATTAGCAAAGGGAATAAAGTTGATTATGCATATACATGGGGTGACAATTTACATCTGATTAGCAGCTCTAAGGTAAACATTAAAAGGTCACTATAAATAATGTTTACTTCTTTTGTTCTCAGAAAGGCTACGGAGTCTCAGCTCCCTCTATTCCCTGTTTTTTATTCCTATTTTTAGAGTGATAGACCGATCTGATATTACATAATGCAAGCCTTAGAATTCAAAGCTGAGCGAGTTGACATTTGGTTGTTGCGTTTTCACTGTTTTCTTCTGATACACATCTGTTTTTGTGAGAACTATTCGCTAATCGTAGACACCAGAAAAAAAAATACATATACACATGATTAAAATTATAAAAATGAATCTTTAAAAATAAATTATGGTAAAATTATGGATATTGTTAAACTCCTTTCAAAAATTTTAGTGGCTTACTTTCTTATCAGTGGTATTTAAAGGGGCTCATACATCCCCTTCGGTGACTCCTCACTTGTTTAATCCTAGTCGTTTTCCTGTGCAATACCATTTCAAATGTGAATTCATTTTGTCTCAAGGTTTGAAAGCTTCGGGTAAAGGTAGAGGCATGTGTGTTCTTGTTCTTCTCCTTTGTTCTGCTTTGTCTAGTAGGAGGGTTTTTGTTTTGTTTTGCTCTGTTTCAGAAGGACTCTCTATATATTACACAGAATAGCTCTCTGCCATATAAATCAATTTACTAAAAATTACTCAGATACTAGGCAATGTGCCAAATCTGCGTTTCTCCCATTTGATTAATGTCTTTTCTTGGGCTTATGGTATCTCTGCTCCAATTGCACAGGAACTTATTTAAACAAATGTATCAGTCTGTACTTTTGGGTCATTCTTGGAAAAAAAATCTTGCCCCCAGATAACAGAAACTGTTCCTTAAATTTTCTTCTAGTTCTATCATTAAAAAAATAATCTGTTAGAATTAACTTGAGAGGAACATAGTAAGGCTCATAAATTATACCTTCTCCATATATAACACCATTATTTCAGAATCTACAGTTTCTCCAATTTCAGCATACATGAAGTTCTCATGGATCTTTGAATCTAATTCTGCTTCCTCTGTTCCATTCCATAGCTCTGTTACCATCTGTCTGCTCTGAGATGCTAAGCTCACAGAGTTACATAAAGTTATGTAAAGTTTGGAGAGTCCTAAGAGTAAGCTTAAGGCTTGCTTCTAGTAGGTGACCATGAATGATCTTGGAGGATGTGACAGGTAAGATGCCTCGAGACAGAGTGGGTGATGATGAGGAAGTGCCGACTTTACTGTAAGTGATGTCTTAGAAGTAGTATGTGCATGGTATGAAATAATATGAGGCTCAATAGAAGATTGTACCATGGTTGGCTGTATGATTTTTGGAGGATTTCTTCAGTTATGTAATAAATGTAGACTTAAGTCTGAGATGATAGTGTGTGTGTTTTAAGCAGATGGATTTGAGTTGTAGATTTTGTCTTTTTATGATAAGTGTGATGGATTTTATAGAAATCACCTTCTAGACAAGGAAACCACTAGATGTTTCTGTGGTGATTCTGATAATGTGTGACAGGGACCTGAACTAAGATGAGAGTGGCAGAGGGAAAGAATAATGCAGATGAGACTTGTGCTAGGGATGACTCAGAAAGACTGATGGGTGATGCAGGTGGAGCCAAAAAGTTGTTAATGGCTTCAGTTCCCTAGACAGGGAGATGAAAGTGTCATGTGAAGAGTAAGCTGTGGTCAGCTTGACGTGTGCACTTAGGGGGCATTGACAGCAATGAAAGAAGCTGTGAGTAAACAAATTTCCAGCCCTGTTGCCATCGCAAGGCATTAGATGTAATGTTCAGACAGCAAATGTTACACGCACATATTCATTTGAACAACTGCCTGTGACTTTTTACAGGTTTTGTATACATCCTCTTGCCTAATTCCTGCCTTTCTCCTACACTGTCTGAGAGAGTCCAGAATTTTCTTTAAAATACATATTTAACTTAGGTAGAGGGGAACAAGTTATGGTTTTCCAGTTTCATACATTATCTGAATCATCAGCTCAGTTTCTAGATGTGTTTTGCAGATGAGCTATGTAGCTGGCAGACTTTGAATAATGATGACCCTGTAAAAGTAGTAATAAGGAAGAGTTGTTGGAGCTGATGGAAAATCTCACCTCAGAAACCAGGGCAGAGATGTCACTTGCAAAGTTTTTCTTTGCTTATATGCATTGACTAGTATTTCTTAAATCAAATGAAGAATTAATTTTGCTATTTGGAATGCTATCTTCAGTTGTTAAACTCGTGCCTGATGTGATTTATAATCTGAAGAGGAGTCAAAGAATAATAAAGAATGAACATGAATTGTACTACTGAATTGCCAACTGAGTGTCATTAAATAAGGAGGTATGGGTAGCATTGTCAGTGTTTTCAGTTTATATTTATTAGTTTATATTTGTATTTATATCATGGTATTTGAGCTCAGGCTTAGACATAGTTACTTGGTCAGATTGAATACACTAATAATCAATGCTAGACAAGTAAAAGAGGTTACCAATTTTGTTTCCTTTACTATCTATGTAACTTCAGGGCAGATCATTTTTTTAAAAAAAAATCTGCTTGTCTTTTTTCTAATTTTTACTTATAAGCAGGGCTGGCTAGTAGTCTGGAAAAATGAATATTTTTGATTGCAAAACTCTGAGAATCGCCTTTCTACCTCAAAGACCTTGTATTCTAAAGAAAGAGTAGAGGGCAGATTGATGGATGCTACTCTGCTGTTTGATAATGTGCCAATGTGATCTTGAGTGCTTGTCTTTCTAGCTGAGGCCTTCTGGATGTAAGAACCAAGGAAGGGCATGAGTGTTCCCTGGGCTACAGACTCATGTGTGTTTTATAATAATGGAACAGTGCTTGAAATGTCACAGTAGCTGGTATCTTTTCTTTGGTTTCTCACTCACCATAAACATGTTTAGGTTGAGAGGTAGAGGCAAAGATTTGAGTAGATGAGAAAACATGAAGAATCCCCTCCACCCCAAACCCCAAACCCCAAACCAAAACAGCACAGTATAAAACAAAACAAAACAAAAATTGGAAGAAAAAGAGAACTACAGTTTGGTAAAGAATCTTTTGGTGATTAATATGTCTATATAAAGAGACAGGTGTATAGCCATTAATATGTTCATATGTGTATGAAATCATATTAAATTGTAATGAAGAATATGCATTTTACCTATGTAGGTTGATTTTTAGACATAAAACTGAATGGAAAAATAAATTTAGCAACACATAACCCTAAAGCAATCCATTTGCATGAGAATGAAAAGCTGGCTTTTTTGAGGAGCTGATTTTGCCATTTTCTCTTAAATGAAATTTGACTCATTTTTCATCTACATATTGGAGGCACCCAGTATGTGTCAGCTTGTCAGACAAGGACTCAATGCTTAATGAGTAAATTTGTACTCATTCCTACATCTGTCCATTAAGTCTCTAACACAATCTCCTGATTTATTTTCATTGTTATTTTGCTTTGCTGGATCTTCCTTTTCTAAAAAATATTTATTATTTTTATGTGTATGCGTGTATTGCCTGCATGTAGGTAAGTGCACCCGTGTCATGCAATGCCTGTGGAAGACAGAAGAGGCCATCAGATCCCCTGGGACTGGAGTTACAGACAGTTAGCTGCCATGTGGGTGCTGGGATTCGAACCCAGGTCTTCTGCAAGAACAGTGTTCTTAACTGCTGAGCCATCTCTCCAGACCCTGGATCTTCTTTTTAATTGCAGTTTATCTTCTAACATCATTGTTCTTTAGAACACTCTGAACTTGGACTCATGCTTAGTAGTTGTTCAAATCATTTTTATTCATCTTCATGCCTTCCTGGTTTTTGTATATCTTTTTGACTCTGGTGCTAAGTACTAGTAACTGTCCACTGAAATCCACTCCAGTCTTGATCCCAGAAGCACAGCTAATAGTGTTGTGTTCTAACCTTCTCTGTAGTTGGGTACAGACATATGAATAAAAGCTCTTCATAAAAATCTCCTACAAGTGCACTCCTCTCACCTTCCAACTTTTATTTGAGTGGAATGGATGCTACTACTCAACAGGATCCTGCAATGATTATCCTTCCTTTCCCAACATCTGACTTCCCTGGATCACCATGTGTGAATAGAATTTAATGTATTTCTAAAGCCACTGAGTTAGGGTGATGTGCTAATATAACATTCTGCCTTATGCTGCTTGACCAAGTGTTCAAATACTTGAGCCTATGGGGGACATTTCTCATTCAAACCACCACTTTCCACTCCCTGGCCCCTTTAGGCTCATGGCCATATTTTAATACAAAGTGCATTTAGTCCAGTTTTAAAAGTATCCATAGTTTTTAACCAGGTCAGCTCTGTTCAGAAGTCCACCGTCCACAGTTTCTTCTGAGAATCGAGGCAGTCTCTTTAGTTGTAATCCCTTATAAAATCGAAAATACAAAATTCCATACTTCTAACATACAATGGAATTGAATATAGATCCCCATTCTAAAAGGGAGGATGGAAGCATAGTGAGGAAATATAGGCCCAAAGCAGTATTGAAAACCAGTAGAGCAAACACCAAATACTGTTGCTCCATGTCCAATGTCTGGGTTTACTGAGATGACTGCTTATCCAGGTTTCATGCCTATGACATGCATCTCTCTCGGGCTGGATCCATTCCTTCTTGCATGTAACTCTCCTTGGCAGCTGTCTCGTGGCTCTGGCATCTCCAACGTCTTGGGCTCTCCATTGCAACTGAGCCTTCACCTTCACAGCTTCATCAAGGGCCTCTCAGGGCCTCTCCTGCTACACATTGCCTGACCTCAGCAGCTCTCTGAAACCTCAGAGGAGGAATAAATGACCCATGTACTCTTGTATCTTTTATACCTCTAAAGTCAGTAGCATGCAGAAGACACTGCCATGTTAGGCTGCCAGCTTGGGATGGGCCTTGTCCCCTTTTGGCCATATTAGTACAATCTTTTGTAGTTTATGTATGTTTCTTTCTTCCTTTTAAATTTTATTTATTATTTTTATTTTATGTGTATGCATGTATTGCTTTCATGTAGGTAAGTGCACCCAAATGGTGCAATGCCCATGGAGGTCAGAAGAGGCTCTTGGATCCCCTGGGACTGGAGTTACTTACAGTTGTTAGCTGCCATGTGGGTGCTGGGATTCGAACCCGGGTCTTCTGCAAGAACAACCAGTGTTCTTAACCAAGGAACCATCTCTCTAGCCCCAGTTTATGTATGTTTCTAGGCACAGAAAACTCCTTAGGCCTTTTCCTTTCACTAGTTGGAACCTTCCCTGTGTGAGGTCTTGCCCTGAGGGCATGCTTTCCATTGTTCAAGAGCAGACCAGGAGGCCTCTCCCTAATAGCCCTAATCTCAAACAATCACAGTCTCTCTTCTAGGATAGGCCTTGGCTGCAACATTAAACTTTGAGTCTTTCTTTCCAAACTATGCATTTTATATGTCTTTCTGTCCCACTCTTTTTTCATTGTACACCTGAATAAAATTCATCAATCATAACCAAGTCACAGTTTCAGTGTTCTACTGTCTTAAAATTTCCTCTGCTAAAGAAATTAGTTCATTACCTTTTTATTCCACCCCAGGCAAGTTCTTTGGTTTTGGGCAGAAGACAGCCAGATTCTTTACCAAAAACTTCATAGGAGTGACCTCTAGCCCAATTTCCATTTAAGTCTTTGCTTCCCTCTGTAATGACATTGCTCTCAGCACTACTTTCTTTTAGGCTCCTACTACAATGGTCCTGTTAATCTCTCCTTACAGCATGCAACCTCTTTTGTAGTCCAAACTTCCAAAGTTTTTCACATTCCTTCTGAAAAACAACATGATTGAATTCTTTACAGCAATAGCCCCACTCTTGGTATCAATTCTGTATTAGTTACTTTTCTGTTGCTGTGAAAAAACACCATGACTAAGGCAACTTATAGAAGGAAGGGTTTATTTGGGTTTACGATTCCAGAGGGATAAGACTCCATTGTGTCAGGGAGGCATGGCAGGTAGAGGTGGCCAGAGCAGGAGGCTAAATGCTCATATCTTCAAGCATTAGCAGGACGTCAAGGGAGTGAAACTGAAAGTGGGGCAAAGTTATGAACTCTCAAAGTCTGCCCTCAGTGACATACTTCTCTAGCTAGGCCATACCTCCAGAAGGATCCATGGCCCCTCCTAAATGGTGTCACCAACTGACCAAGTGTTCAAATACTTGAGCTGATGGGAGATACTTCTCATACAAACTACCACACTACTCTAAAATTATCTAGAGCCAAGTTCCAGTTCCTCTAAAATCCAGATTCAAATACCTGCTTATCAGCTATGTCTTGAGTGATATTCTTCAGGTATCTTAGACTAAAGTATATCTAAATTGACCAGTATCTCCTTCCCTATCAAAGTTCCTTTTCCAGGTCTTTTTCATGTAAGAAGTAGCCGTGACCATGCATATGTCCAGGCCTCAACTGGGAAGCCATGCTTTGCTATTCTGGCTTCCACGTCCTTCACAGAGCCCAGGAGTTGACATGTTTCAGCCTTGGAGAAAATTCAGCCTATTGGCCCATTTCTTATCTTTCTAATAGATTTTTACCAGCACAGGGATATATTTGTTTATTTGTATGTTTTTTTTGTCTATTTTTTAAAATATTGACTGAAAACAAAAGAGCTGAGTAATAGTGACAGAAATCATATGGCCGACAAAGCTTAAACATTTCTTGTCTGGTTATATTTGGAAATGTTTTGCCAAACTTTATCTAGTCAGTTGCTAAAGTCTGTTAATTCTGTCTTCTGGCTTGTGCTGGATAGCTTTAGTGTCAACTTGACATACCTGGGTAGAGGGAGCCTCAATTGGAGGATTTCCTTCATTGGACTGGCCTGTGGGCCATGTCTGTGAGGCATCTTATTGATTGTTGTGTGATGTGGGAGGGCCCAGCACATTGTGAGTGGTGCCACCCCTGGGCAGGTGGGCCTGTGTTGAATAAGAAAGCAGACTGAGCAGGGGCCAGGGGAGTAAGCCAGTAAGCAGCATCCCTCCATGGCCTGTGCTCCAGCTCCTGCCTCCAGGTTCCTGCCCTGAGTTCCTACCTTGGGCTTCCGGATGAGCTGTGACCTGGAAGATGTAAGCTGAATAAATCCTTTCCTCCCCAAGTTGGTATTGGTCAGAGTATTTTGTCACAGCAATGAAGAAACAGACCAGGACAGAAATTGGTACCAGGAGTGGGGTACTACTGTGACAGACCTGACCTTGGTGTTTTGGGGAGGACTGTGGAAGTGTTTGGAACTTTGGGCTGGAAAAGCCAGTGAATGCTCAGAGTTTGTTGCTGTGGACCTTGGAACAGTTATGCTGAAAGAGTTGTAGATTATGGAGGCCTGGCTTGTGAAGCTTCAAAGGGAAGCAGAGACTATCAGGGCTGTTCATGTGAGATTTTGGATTGAGAACCTGTGGGTTCTGGTCAGCTGGGGCTGAAGAATCAGCTGTGATTAAGAAGAGACCAGAACCCAAAGCAAACCTTTGCTTTACTGGGACAATTGATGCTGGTTAGCTGGGGCTGAAAAATCAGCTGTAAGTAACAAGAGACCAGCATCACTGTGTGGTGAAATCTTCTGGGAGGTATTTCCTCGGGGTCAGCACACAGAGGGGACCCGAGCCTCTATCTCAAGCTGGAAGCAGGACTTGGTAATGTGTAAGAGTCTCCTGCATGGTTCTGGTGTTGAAAGCATGAAGGGGTCACAGAGAGCAGCTGAGGCTTGGCAGGCAGAGGCCAGGAAAGGCCGTAGGTGAAAGTGCAGCTTCAGTTGCAGTTAAGACCCCAGGATTGAAGGGGTCATGGAGAGAATCTGAGGCTTTGCACTAGGAGAGGCAAGAAGAAGCCATTGGTGAAGGTGTAGGCTCAGTTTCAGTGGAGACCCCAGGTTTTTGGAGATGCCAGGACCATGGGACAACCACCAAGGACAGCAGTAGTTGTGGAATGGAGCTGGCCTGGGTCTGTGAGATGAGCTGTGTGTGCTGTGGATGGCAGAGTCATAGAAGTGGAGTTGCCAGAACCCTTTGGAGCCCAGAAGATAGTGAGTGAATCCCAGATGTCCAGCCTTGAGCTACTTTGCTGGACTTTGATTTTGTTTAGATGTGCCCTATTCTTCCCTTTGAAATAAGACAGTATTTGTTTTGGATTTTATAGAAGCCCACAGTTAAGAGACTATTAAAAGAGATCATGAACTTTTAAGTATTTGGATTTTTTAAGGACTGTGGGGTTTTTAAGGTTGTACTGTCTTATATTGTGATATTAACATCATATCTTGGGGACAGAAATTGGAAAGTTATGGTTTAATAGTGATGTTTGTGTGTCAAGTTGACAAGGGGTCAATTGTGCTGGATAGCTTTAGTGTCAACTTGACACATCTGGGTTGAGGGAGCCTCAGTTGGAGAATTGCCTCTATTGGACTGGCCTGTGGCCATGTCTGAGGGGCATCTTCTTGATGAGTGATGTGGGAGGGCCCAGCCCACTGTGGGTGGTGCCACCCATGGGCAGGTGGGCCTGTGTTGCATAAGAAAGCAGGCTGAGCAGGGGCCAGGGGAGCAAGCCAGTAAGCAGCATTCCTCCATGGCCTGTGGTCCAGCTCCTGCCTCCAGGTTCCTACCCTGAGTTCCTACCTTGGGCTCCCGGATGAACTGTGACCTGGGAGATGTAAGATGAATAAACTCTTTCCTCCCCAAGTTGGTAGTGATCAGAGTGTTTTGTCACAGCAATGAAGAAACATAGGCTGTTCTCTTGATCCCTCTGTTCCTTTCCATTTACAATGTTACCATTACCACCTCATTTGGAGTGCAGAAATGGCATACTATGTAGTCCCTACATGTCTAATCTCACAGGCTCATTATCCATTCTCAATTTTGCAGCCAAAATAATCATGCTCAAAGGAAAATCTTGAGGGTCTGCTTATTACTACTGTTACCCTAATGATAGAACTCCCAAGTATATGTGTCTTTATATGAAACCCAAGTGCTACTCTAAAAATATTGCTATCTATTATTATCAAAATCCTTTGATTGCCCTCCCTTTGTGCATAGAATGTAATAGTGAAGGTTTGAGCTTACCCCTTAAACTCTTCCCTTTCTTAACTTTATACTGTTTTGTTTACAATATATTGTATTCTTTTGTCCCTGGGTTTTCTCTTCCTCTTTCCCATATTCTCATCAGGGTTGACCTCACTTAACGTTTCAGGTGAAAACCTTAAAGGTGCTTTGTCTAGGAGGCCTTCCCTCTCAACATGATTAAGTTTAGTCTCCTGTATGCCCTTCAGCATTGCCAGCTTCCTCTGTCACTGCAGTTGCTGTTTTTTATTGGTCTTATTGCTCATCTCTCTTTTCCCATGGACCATAGCTTCCACAAGAGGCAGGCTATGTCTTTAGAATAAGAATACTCTTTAGGGTCTTAAATAATATCCAACATCCATCATACTTGGAAGGTATTTAGCAGATGATGGGCAGCACTGTGGAGGGCATACCAAGTCACATTTCCTTCCCTCTCTTCGCTATGTCCTGTTAAAGTAATTTTTTCATTGAATTACTTAAATTCAAGGAAGACAGTCATGAATCAAGCTGGTTTAGTGGATGGAAAAGATGTATAGAATAAGGGGGAGAGGTGACTGTAAAATGTACATTCAAGTAACCATCCACAGTACTCATTCATTAAGTGCCCAAACATCCTAGATACCTAATCTTCCAAGCAGACATGATCCACCCCCAGTCTACCAGTGTCCATCATCTCTAGACATAAAGAACAGAAGAAAAAGACCATTTTTTGGCACAGTTAGAGAGAACCATGGGGCAAATTGTCATTATCCACTGTTCTATTTAATCCTTCATTTGTTTGTTTAAAAAATATTTGTTAAGTGTGATACCAGATGTTTGGAACATAAATGTTAAGAGGAAAAGGAGCTATTATATTAGTTGGAAAGCAGACACCTAAAATCTAATTATAGGACAATATAGTAAGCACTGTAATTAGCAATTTGTGCAAAGTAGTATGGGCGCACAGAGGAAGCAAATTCTATTTTCACCTGCTCTGGCAAGATGAAAATGGAAATGTATGTATATGTTTTTGTGAGGTGCAAAAGACACGGGTAAAGTTTACCTCTGTTCCACTTCAGTTTGTCTAAAGAGTTTCTCATTTGCTGTCCTACCCACTTTTTGCTGTGGTTGGGAAGGAGGTCCTATGCTGTTTCTCCATATGAATTTGCTTGGCAGATGGTGTAACTCATTGCTGCTGGACCAGAAGCTGCAGAACTTCTTTAACACTCTTGTCTGAGTCATAAGAGAGAAGACAGACATTCTTCCCATGATGTCACCCGTCTTCCCCAAATTCCCTAGGAGATACACAGGAAAACTCAGTTTCTGGGTGTGGACTCCTTGAAATAGCCAAATGAGGACGAATCACACTTGAATAAGCATGTTATCATGTGAGTGTGGTACCCATGAGTCTATATGGGAACTGATAGGTAAAGTAGGCAATGGATGAATAGGGTTGATCTGGAGAAAGCACCAGGATACAGATAAAACTCCAGCAGGATATAGTTAATTAGCAAAGGGACACATGGGAAAGATTCCCTTCCAGGTAGAGAAAATGTCTGCCCTTGGGTTGTGAGCTGGGGTCTTTTTATAGGGGGAGGCTTCTGGGGGGTGCAGAAGGCGGGAAGATATGTTTTTTTTAAGGTTGGGGTGGGAGAAGGACTGTTCAAACCTGCCCCTTTTAGAGATCAAAAGGGAAGCCTGCTGTGTTGGCCAAATAGTGGAGAAAAGTCTGCTTCTCTTGACTTCAAAGACCAGGGTGCTTATTAACTTGGTTCCCTTTTCTCCGGGGCTTGTGAGGCCCCTGAGGTCCTATTGGTGAGGGGGTGGGGCTATCTGAACCCTAACAGGAACTTTGTTAAGCAGTAAAGTCTTTTGCCTGAGGACTAACCCCAGTCCTTGTGGGCAGAATTTCATATGGGTCAACATTAGAAACTCCTTTTGCTTCCTTAAGCAAGATAACAAAAATGAACTGACAATGAGTTTGGAAAGATATATCACTTTATAAAAACATTCCAGTTTATTTTTCTTTCTTCTCTCTAGTTGTGGTTGTGTGCCTTTGCATGTGTGTGTGTGATGTGAATGTGTGTGAGGGGGCAGATAGATGTGCATGTGTAGACACATGATGTGGAGGCCAAAGATTGACTTATGTTATTTTTTCTATTGCTCTTCACTTTCTTTACGGAGGCAGGGGCCAACTTGCCCCAGGGGTCACCTGTTTCTGCCACTTGAGTACTGAGATTGTAGGTGGGCCCTAAATCTACCTGACTTCTCAAGTGGATTCTGGGAATATGGACCCAGGTCCTCACTCTTACGTGGCAAGTACTTTATCCACTGAGCCATCTCTCCAACTCCCCACTTTGTAAAAAAAAATAAAATAAAAAAAAAATAAAACTCATGTTTGGTGTTACACATTTACCTTCATCCCTCCAAATTTCTTGAAAATAGGCTAATGCAGGTTGAAAATTTCATTGACTACTGACAAGCATAAATAATGCATAGCTTAAGTTTATGTCCTATCTCTGTGACTTACCCAGAAGGACTTGGAGGAATTACTTCAGCTCACCAAGCTTTGATTTCCCCATCTTAAAATGAGAATACTAATAGAACCATTGCATTAGTTACTGTGGGTATGACAAAATACTTGATGGAAACATCTTAAAGGAAGAGATGTTTGTTGTGGCTCACACTTCCATAGGAAATGGTTAATCACGGTAGAGAAGGAATGTTGACCAGAGTGATTTGGTCCAGGCTGCAGGAGTTTGCAGCATATCTCATTCAAATCTTGGCATTTCAGGAAGCAAGGAGTTTTAGTTTGTAATCAGCAGTGGATGTTATCCTCAAAGACCCGTCTTTAATGGCATAAGTCCGCTAGCTAGGCACCATGTCCCAAAGGTTTCACAGTCTCTCCAAAAAGTTAGTGATCAAAACATGAGCCTGTGAGAGATGTGGTTCATTCAAACCATGACCACCATTTTTCTCCAAAGGCTATTTTGAGGCCTGAATGAGGTAATACAAAGTTCTGATGTATTCTAAGAGCTTCTAAGGGCTGTCTTTTGTTATGAAGTCCTAATGTCTATGCCTTGCTTTGCTTTCTTCTCTGTTTAGAAGACCATTTTTCCTTTGTCATTCCAGAGACACAAAAGCAAAACCCTACTTGAAAGATTATGCTAAAAACTCACATATGACTTTTCATTTCTTGGATGCTTTTATGTTTGGTTGGTTCATTTCTTAGTTTATGTTTACTTGTAACTGGAGATTTCTGGTGGCGGTGGTTTTTATTTTTAATTTTTTGTTTTATCTCTATCATCTATCTATCTATCTATCTATCTATCTATCTATCTATCT
>NW_008356676.1:276274-305001 GCF_000622305.1 Nannospalax galili
CTCACTATGCAACCCAGTTTTGCCTTGAACTCATATAATCCCATGACTACAAGGGTGAGCCACCATGTCTAGCTTATAATTGGAGATTTCTAAGTGTTTAGCTGTGTACTTTGTGTGTGTGTGTGTGTGTGTGTGTGTGTGTGTATGTATGTATGTATGTGTGTCCTGTGCAGGTGCTTGCCTTCTGTGTTTTCTAAAAGGTTTTCTGTGACTCTTAATCAGGGCCTGTTTGATAAGCAATGGATCAAGCCAAGTTCTCTCACTCTTCAGGCTGCCCTGAGATACCATTGGCTGAGCTCAAACTGGAGCTCTTGTTATTAAAGTCAGATAGAAACAGCAGAGGATTACAGATGTCCACAACTCACTAACATCTATCCTACCACCAGCACCTTAATGAAACTAGATCTGCCACCACTTAATGCTTTTCTTTCAGAATTTCCTTCTGAATTAAGGCCTTACATAGTCCTGAGTCTGAATTGCCAGGCACAGTGACTCATTTCTATATTGTGTAAGCTATTAGCAGATTACTGCTCAGGACCTGGTATACCTTGCTCTAGGCTAACAGTGAGGTGCTCAAATGACTCTCAGTAGTACCCTGGCACTGGCTCACCTGGGCTCCCCAGAGAACCCACACTCAGCTCCTCACCATTAGGCTTGAATCCTGCACTGAGGCCTTATTAGCATCAAAAAGCTCCTCCTCTCAGCCTTCCTGGCAGTCATCCACCCAGGGGAGAAGGAAACTATGCAAGAGGAGGTGATTTGCAATTACCAGGAAGTCAAACTTCTTGCGGAAAATGCAGATTGACTAGATCTGGATGCAGAGAAATATGAAGAAACACTGTGGGAAAGTGTCATCTGAATTCTTGAATTCTGAGGCAGACTCCTTGGCACCAAGTTGTGTTTAAAGCAAACACCGGAGAGAATGACCTTGGGGATCCTGGGAAATTAAGGAAGAGCAGCATGATTTACACAATGAGGCCGAAAGGAAAGCAAATGCTTAAGGAATAGTAATTTCTAAAACTATTCACTGTAAAGAGACATCCTGAATGCTATTCCTTTGAAAACTAGGCTCAAATATTTATATTTCTATTACTAATAGAATCATGAATTTTTTTTTTGTTTGCCTGAGCACAATGTATGCACTCTTGTTTTGTCTAGGCTACAATTTTGTCAACCGCCCCCACCCAGCCAAATCTATAGAAAGACATAGTATATCAGTGTCTGTGATTGAGTATGGCTGCAAGGCTTGAAGGGGCACGGGCTTCATTTAGCTCTTAATTCTTTCTTCTCTCCAAGGAGGTCATACCATTCAGTGTGCTAGATGCAAACATGGGAATTCAGCTGATTCTGAAGATTACTTGTTCTTTGTAGAATGACAGCCCTCAGAGGAGCCCCAGGGCCTCAATCAAAGATATTATCTCCCAGGTATTGCTACCAGGAGGGTGGCAGATTAACATGCTATCAGAATTGAGGATGCTGTTTTAGAAAGCCTTTTGCTTGCACTTTGACTACTCAGGTCATCAGAAGGCTCTACATTAAAAATATATATTTTATTTGTTTTTATTTTATATGTATGAGTGTATTGCCTGCATGTGTGTAAGTGCACACATGCCCATGGAGGTTACAAGATGTAATCAGATCCCCTGGAACTGGAGGTATGGGTGGTTGTTAGCTGCCATGTGGTACTGGGATTCTAACCCGGGTTCTCTGTAAGAGTATCCAGTGCTCCTAACTGCCGAACTATCTCCAGTTCCAGAATGTGCTACATTGTAAATATCTGTGTGAGAGAACCCAGGAATCAGACTTCTATACAGCCTATTAATTTGAAGATGTTCTTCTTCCCTTTGATGCTTTAGTTTTATGGTCCCATCAAGTAGAGCTGGTGAAGTCCTTTCTGCTCACTTTGGCTCCTCAATAATAGAAATATTTGTCTCTATTACACGAGTCAACATTTTCTGACCTGTATTGCCCTATTAGTCATTAAAATATCATTTCTCCTTTAAAGGTATAGTAAGGCAGTTACACCAAATGACTAAAATTTAAGATACAAAAGGAGAGACAATTCAAGTAAGGTAAATACTATTTCTTGGTTAGAACCTCATGGAATAGGTGACATTTAAAGTGCCCCCTGTAATAACCTATTTTTTTGAGGGAGGTTGCTTCCTGCCCAGATGTGCATCATGATCAGCTTCAGGGTAATCTCTGTAGAGGCAGAATAAGAGTTCTTTTCCCACAGTGTTTTGTGACATGGTTCAGTGATTGACACAGAGTAGGAACTCAACATGTATTCATAGACTAGGCTTCCTATCAGAAATAGGTCAATAGCAATCTTTTCTACTGGGAAGTGGGAGGTGAGGTGATACTGCCACAATATTCAACTCTGTGGTAGAACAAAAGGTTGTCTTTACCTTGTGTCCCTGCTGTGACTTTTTAAGAGGGCATGTTTCATTTGATCTTTTTGACATCCTAGACCTAAACTACTTGGGTGCTCTAGGAAAGATGAGGTAAAGGAGTAAGTGGGTTTGCACAGGGAATCAGGTTGAGCCTCTAGTTATCTTTGGAGAAGGAATTGTTGTTCTTCAACCTAGGAAGAGAAACCATTGTAGAAACCCAACTGAAGTTGATCTATTTTGAAATCTCCCTGCCTTTTGCCTGCTTCTGTTGTCTTTGACATATCTGCTTTGCATCTAATTAGGGGAGGTTATACTGAACTCAGAAATATCTACCGCTATTAACATCCTGAACTCTGGAGAGATCTAGGAGTCAAGGGATACAAAGCCTCTCTTCCCACCACCAGCTAAAACCCAGACCTGCTTCTGTCACCAGGGAGGCACTGTAGTTGCTTCTGGATGCTTCCCTTCCTTCCCAACCCCAGCTTCCCCAGCAGAGATTATCACAAAGCCACTGAGGCTAGTATGGCTCTCAGAGTTCCTCTGGACTTGTAGCACCCCATCCCCAAAGACTTACTAACAATTGCAGGAATCTCAGTTATACATGGCAGCCAGCTACGAGAGCAGTGTTTTTCAACAAGTATCTGCCACTGACCTTGGTCTTATTTGTCATATTTTGGCTGACAATTCCTTAGATAAAGGCTGAGGTACTTATTAGATTTGAAGTGCCACATTCTTTCTCTGGAGCTAGGTTTGTTTTACTAGCTAATAACTCTATTCTATTAAAAACCTAGGGTTTATTTTATAAGTGTGACAACTAGCTATTACATGAATAGTATTCCACAGGCCCAAAGCAGAGCATGTAAAATGTCATTTCAAGTGCCAAGTTTTTTTAATGCCTTTTGTTTTCCTTTACAGAATTTTGAAAGTAGCTTAAACGTAATTGGCTCCCCCAGGATTTCAACTCCTGTTATATTTGTGGAACATTTTTTCTTTTTTTTTTGTAGAGACATCTGTAGAGAATGAGTTGATGATGGTGGCTAGCATGCAGGGTGGGAGAATGCAGCAACATTTGTTATTATTATTATTCCTTTCTTAGAAGTGTTCAAATCTTGGCTTAACTCTGCTCAAGCTTTGATTATTTGATATATATATACACATATATAATTTTGTTTATTATTTTATGTGTATGAATATATTACCTGCATGTATGTAAATAAGTGCACCATGCTGTGCAATGCCTGTGAGGTTAGAAGAGGTTATTGGATCCCCTGGAACTGGAGTTATGGATTGTTGTTAGCCTCCATGTGGCTGTAAGGAATCGAACCCTGGTCCTTTGCTGAGTCATCTCTCCAGCCCCTGAATGTTTGATTTTTGTCATTGCTTTATGTAATATGTTCTGCTTTTCCTGGTGTTAAATTTCATGTGAATCAGAACAACATCTGTGTTCTAGTTAGCTTTAACTGTCCACTTGATACAGCATGGAGTCATCTGAGAAGGGGATTCTAACTGGGGGATTTCCCAGGTCACACTGGGCATATCTATAGGGGATTGTCTTGGTTATTAACTGATATAGGAGGGAACAGCCCACTGTGGGCAGCATCATTTCCTATGCAGGTGGTCCTGAGCTCTACAAGAAAGCGAGCTAAGCATAAGGGGAACCAGTAAGCAGCATTTTTCCATGGTTTCTTCTTCAAGTTCCTGCTTGAGTTCCTACCCTGACTTCCCTCAATGATGGACTGTGACCTAAAAGTGTAAGCCAAATAAACCTTTTCCTCCCAAGTTGCTTTTCCTCAGGGCGTTTGTCCCAGCAACAGAACGAAACTAGAAGAATCTATACTTGCAACTACCTCAGCTGGTCTGTGTGGACTGTGAAAGAAAGATATAGACAGACAGATACATATCAGGAAGGTATAGAGCTGTATGAATTGCACTCACCAAGTGTGACAACAATAAGCCTGCTTCATGTATGTCTAGGCCATGAAAAGTAAGCACCTATTTAGACAGTGGAACTGAGTTCTTTTTAGTGGCCCAGATTTCAGATGTTGCTACAGTCTAAGCAAGTTTGGGCACATGGCCAGAACCTCTCCCTTCCTTGCAGCCAGTTCATAGCTTTTAAGTCCCACAGGGTGAAGTGAATGAGAGCAAACATAACATCCTAATACCTGGGAGTGGGGGGAGGGAGGCTGGAAGCAGGCTGTTCTATTTTTTTAAATGTATGCTTCAATTAGTTTGTTTTAGATTCTTATCTTTAAGGCTCTGCAATATAACAACCAAAAAGCAGAACTACAGGGTCTGTTTTTCACACATGATTAAAACGCTTTGGCTTCAGAGCCTCAGTCTTTCACTCTAGAGTTGAGCGCTCAACATAAGAAAGTGTGGCTATGTAGGCAGCCATACCCTTGGTTTGGACAAAGCATACTGAGGACTATCAGAAACCAGATAGATATGAGGGCTCATTAGGCAACTTGATGGCTGCTTTTGGCTGGTGTGATAGAAGCAGCATCAGGAGCACTGGAAAAAAAGCTTGCCCATCCCCTGGAAGATCAGCGCTTTAAAGTCTAAGTCTATATTAACAGAGCTATATCCTAAAATGTTATATCCTTACTCATAAACATAGGCTACAAGAGTAAAAGTGGGTTCAAAAGCTTTGGTGTGTGTGTGTGTGTGTGTGTGTGTGTGTGTGTGTGTGTGTGTGTGTGAGATGGTCCAAGTGAGAATGTCTGTTTCATTGCAATCTGGTGTCCTGTTATTGATTGGGCAGGGCTTATCCAAGCATAGAAAAACTTAATTTCTGGCTTAGCAAGCAATGAAGTTAATAATAAAACATGCTTATTGAATTAAAAAAAAACAGTAAGATTCTTGCTAATTCACTTAAAATATTTCTCAAGACTTTCTTCCCAAGAGAAAAATTTATGTATCTGCCAAATGGGATAAGGGCCAGGCAGACTGTGTTTGGGCAAATGTACTTATTTTATTGTCCTGAGGGAGACAGTACAGACCGGAGGAGTCCAGTTCCAATTTTGTTTGTGCCATTATAGAACTATACAACCAGGAGCAAGTTTTTAATCTCACTGCTCCTTAGTGATCTCATGGATAAAGTAAGAGAATTGGATTAGGTGATCCTAAGGTCCTTTTTACATCTAATATTCTATTAAAACCAAAATGTAAACAGTAAAAAGAGAAAGGCAAAAATAGGAAAAGGCACTAAGTAAAGCCAGGGCTGGAGGAAGGTGCTTTCTGAGGAGATGGGGGTGAGGCAGCAGGGAAGACATTGTCTGCTCTCCCCTCAGGCCTTCCCTGCCTTTCTCCTGGCACTGGGCACCTGACCCATGCTCCTCCTCTTTGGTCCCCTTTCTCTTCTCTGGAGTGCTTTTTTTTCTTTATAACTCTCCCACCTCCACCTGCCAGCATCCTGACCTGTTTCTAAAGGATGTAGTTAGGATCCGTCAAGAGGATGCAGAGATTGTTGATAAAACCTGGGATATAATTTTCCAGTTTATTTTATCCTTTCATCTCCTAGAATTTGTTGTGTTTTCAATTTTGCTAACTATAAAAGTGATTTTTTTAAGCTTCTGTGTTGCATGTTTGTAATGTTGACAATCACAGTGGTGACACAAGCCTGGAGTACTTCCTATATGCCAGGAATTTTTTTTAATGCTATAGGAATAATGACCTAGTTAATCCTGTGAGGTAGTTACCATAATCATAAGCACTATTTATATAAGGACACAGAGTCAGAAAGATTAAGTAAGTCACCTCAATTTAACAAGTAAGTGTAGCAAAGTTAGGATTCAGTCCTCGGCAATCATTCTCTCATATCGCTGCTCTTGGGTACTGTATTTCCTCCAAGGCAGATGTGATATATTTTATTCATTTTCTTATGCTCTTTGGAATTGTTATAGTGCTCAAGAAAAGCATACTTTGTGTGGAACTGAATTAAGGAAACTCCACTGGATCTGGATGCCATAGTTGTCAATGGCTTCCTGTGAGAAACAGTGCCCATAATGCCCCCCAAGTGTGGGTGTTGACGAACTATGGATTTGTTATTTGAAAGCATCTACTTCCTTTATGTGTGAAATTTAATCCAGAAATTTTTAATCCAGAAATTTTTATTTTAAAATATTTAGTTTATTTTTAGTTTATTTTGTGTGTGTGAGTAAATGCCTGCACATATGTAAGTGCACCTGTGTCATGCACTGTCCATCGAGGTCAGAAGAGGGCATCAGCTCTCCTGGAACTGGAGTTATGGATGGTTGTTAGCAACCATTGGGTGTTGGTCCTCTGCAAGAGCAGCCAGTCTTCTTTGCTGCTAAGCCATTTCTCAACCTTCTAGAAGTTTCGATTTTAATAAAGTAAGATTGGTATTTAATCTAGTCAAATTGAATTCTGATGCAAAGACTGAAACTAGTATTTAAACCAAAGGGCTGATAAGCTAATTTGTGAACCGAGTAGAGATTGAAGAAATACCTCTGTGAACAAAGGGTCAGTGAAAGGATTGTACTCAGCTGTTAGAAAGATAATCCTTCTAGGTTTCATTCGCTTGCTCACCATTGACTTCTTTTGAGACACAGTAGGCTTTTCTCTTGTTAAGAACACATGACACAGGGAAAAGAGATTAATACATTTATACTCCTAGTTCTGTTTCAATATTTCTATATTATATTTATACTATTAGCAGTGAGAGAAAGAAACAAGAGAGCAAATTCTTTTTATCTTTCTTGCCATGGTACAGAGTTAATGCCTTCTTAATGGGGTATCTGCATTAGATTGCATAGACTATATTGCTTGTTCATTATGCTTTTCCATTCCTCACCTATCTGGTAGTCATATTTCCAGCAGCTCTGCCATCTGGAACAAATATATGTGCGCTTACAAATACTGGATTGTGGAGGATTACTGTTGGAAATGCTTTTAGGGATAATTGAACCCAGTTGCTTACTTAGAAGATGAAGAAATACAGCCCCAAATGAGTGAGAGGCCCAACCAAGGATTAGGTAAAACTCAAATAGAAAACAGCAATTACACAATCTGCAGACTGTTTATTTGTTCACTTTGTAAACATTTTTGAGATTCTAGTTTATGTTAGACTTTAGGGAGAATAGTCTTTATTGGACTAGAGGTGCGTGTTGGGCCTCTGACAGTGTGTGTGTGTGTGTGTGTGTGTGTGTGTGTGTGAGAGAGAGAGAGAGAGAGAGAGAGAGAGAGAGAGAGAGAGATGAGGCCACCACTGAGAAATAGCTGAGAATTGTCCTTTAATAAATTCTTTGAAGATGACAGTGGCATAAGCTTGTTCATTCCCACATCTTCTGCCTTCCAGGGGCAATAAGTGGAAGGAGTGAAAGGATGGAATACAGCACAGAAATCTGGAAATATTTAGTATGAAAAAATTTGGAGGTTAAAAACTTTTCAAGGAATTACGATTTTTTTCCAGCATCAAGTCTAAGTTCATGTCAATAGCCATAATAACAGAAAATAAACTTCTTTCTACCTACTGTTTTAATATAGCGGTAAGCACAAAATGAACATTTTTGAAAGCTTTAAAATATAAAGAGTATTGGTGCCTAAAAGAGTAAGCTTCAGTTCTCTGGGATATTTATTTCATAGTCATTGGCATTCATCGAACACTTGCTATGCATGACAACTGATCTCTGGACCATGAATAGATAAGTTTGATGTTAGTGCAGGGGAAGTTGAGTGTCACCATAAATAAACTTGATGTTTGGCCATTAATTTTACAACAGAGTTTTATATATTGAAGCGCCATTATCAAGGTGGTTGTTGTGTAAAGGATCATGGTAAATGTGAGAGAATGTGGTGAGATGACCTCTATGAAAGTCTATAACCTAGACAGTGTGACAAGTTTGTGACTTCATTTTGTCTGGTGTAGAATTTCATTTTACTCTCATTGCTCATGAAGGAGACTTGTAATCAAGAGGTGAGGTAATTCACTCATGATGACACAGCTGGCAAGCAGCTAGGCCTGTCTATATCTGTGAGATTTTTGTAGCCCAAGAGTGTTCTATTGTATGATATAAATGGCATTTCCCCCTCCTATTGAGTAGGAGAATATGTATTTGTTACTTTTCTCGTTGTTACAAAATGTCTGAGAAGGGCAATTTAAGAAGGAAGGGTTTATTTTAGCTCACAGCTTGAGGGTACAGTGATTCATGTCAGGGAAAGGATAGCCATGAGAAGGTGAGATCATTGTTCACATTGTGTCCATAATCAGGACTCAGAAAGAAATGAATGCTGGTGCTCAGCTGTTTATGATTTCTGTTGAGTCTAGGAGCTCAACCCATGGGGTGGTGCTGTCCACATTCATGGCGGGTGTTCCGTACTGAATTAAATAAACCTTTCTGGAAATTCCCTCATTGACAAGCCCAGAAGTGTGCTTCTTGTTGATTTTAAACCCCATGTTTGGTCACCAGTGAAGAATAATCATCACAGAGTGTAGCTTTGTGCATACATTCCTTCTTTAATTTATACAGCCTTCTATCCAATAAATATTTGAAAGCCTAATGCTAGGCTTTATGAGGAAAGTCAGATCTGAATTAATAGAAAATCTCAATGATAGGATAATATGATACATAATAAAGCTATTCAAAATTAGTCTAAAGATGCAGTTCTATAATTTTAAATCATATTTTATATAGATGGAGGAATTTTTTGAATTTTAGCAATATTGATTAGTGGGGTTGGAGGGAGCTCAGTGGATAAGAGCACTTGCTGTTCTTCCGGAGGATTTGAGTTCAGTTCTCAGCACCCACATCAGATGGCTCATAACTGTCTGTAACTCCACCTCCAAGGGATCCAATACCTTCTTCTGACCTCTGCTGGCACAGGCATACTCATGCATGCACACACACATACACATAAATTGAAAAGAAATCAATGAATCTTTGAAAATATTGATTAGCCATAAGAACAAAATTAAATAATCTATAATTAGCAAATTTATTTTTTAATTGCCCATTGGTGATACATTGCTGATGTTGGTTCTGCTGATGAAATGAGGCATGCTTTCTTTTGGGGTGCATTTTTTAGGGTAGCAGCTTACCTTACCCAGCATCCTGGTTGTATTATATATGCAACATTTACTGAGGCATCTCCTAGATTTCTAAGTAAGTGCAATAGAAATCATCTTCTTTTGCTTTAGTAGTTAGGAATTTGAAGTCCAGATTAATCAATGACGTAGGACAGATTCTCAAATTATGTTGTGGTTATGCTATGCAATACCTATAGTAAATGGAAAAATATCTTAATTCAAACTGCCTTTCATATACCTACCCCACTGAACATCATAGCTTGGTAGCACAGTATGCCCTGTGGGATCAGCTCTTCACCCTGGTGCTCACCTGGCTGACTGGGAGCCATGTTGCTCTCTTGCTGCCTGGCATTGTACCACACCCTACTAGCCCAAGACAAGATCAAAACTCAAAATGCAGATTTTTCACTGCGTATTCCTTTCACAGCGCCATAAGTCAAAAATTCCTAAGTTGAACCACCCTAAGTGAAGGATCCACTGTTTGTAGAGTAAAAGAATAAAACATAGACGAGTTATGCGTTCTAAAAGGACTGACCCTCTTTAGGAGATCAGGAGCTTTGAATGTAGTTTTTTTTTCATCTGTGTGGCATTGTACAAGATTACAAATCTCTTTGGGTATAGATTTATTTAATACTATTTATGTCTTGTGAGAATTAGAAGACAATAGAGGTGAAAATGCTTTCACAAGAGAGTTATAGTGTGTAATTGTGTAAAGGTCTTTATAGGAACTTCACTTTAAGTGCTGGTGTCTTCACAGTATTTGGTGTCAGGGGAGGATAACAGAGTATCTGACAGGGGCTCAAACAGTGAAGCGAGGGGTGAATAGGGCCCTGGAGGAATGGAGTTTTCACTGTAAAGGGAGAAGAGGGGTCAGTCTTTGCCTTATTTGTAGCCACTCAGCTCTTGCTATTGTGGGTGGTAGGTGCACCCAGGATCCTTCTGTCCCCAGCCTCTGGAGTTACTCTGAGATGCCTCATGGCGGTGCCTTGGCCCCCATCTTGGATCCTTAGAATCTGTTCTGTTTGCAGCCCACCACTCCTGCTCTTGTGTACTTGTCTGCTGTCCAGGCCTCCCAATCACGGCCTGTTTCCTGCACTGCCTTAATTCCTTCCTTGGAGCAGGATCCCTGGGTCACGTTCTGGTCCAGTGTGTGCCTGGGCCAGTTCCAGTTAACCCTCACTCTCAACAGCTAGCTTTCTTGCTTGGACTCTCTACGAATCCAATCAGCACACTGCCAAAAAAGGAAAGCACATTTTAATGATAGGAGAATGTAGAGTTCGGAACATGATGTGCCAAAGCCCTGGAAAATCTTCTCCAGGGCAGAATGCACAGGGAGGCAAGGCCTGGATAGAGGATCTTGGCCTGAGAACTTGAGGGCCAGATCAGAGGGTGACTGACCACCCGAGGGTTTCTCTAACATCAGGGTGAATATCAGCTCTCATTAAAGCTTTGGGAAGACAATCCATGGTGGAAGTGAATGAATGATTCTATTAATATACAGGAGTGCCATGTGTTTAACACTGGAGACTGATTTCCTAATCTAGACTAGAGGTCAGGGTGCAACTCCTTTCCCATGGGCCCTCTTCTTTGGGTATTCTCAGTCCAGTTCTTGTAGGAACTAGTCCCTCTGTGGGGCTGTGGCTGCATTGTGGAGTCCACTGGAAAATATTGGAGAAAAACTACAGAGAGGAAGTCTTCAAATCAACAAGAAAACAACCTCACATACTAGGAACAAAATGCATGAGGTAGGAGTTCCCACTTCCCAGGCAGTACCTGGCATGTGAAAGATGAAAGCCTATTTTCTAAACATGCCCAGGTTGTATACAGACTAGACAGTCCATCCAGGCTCTAGTATTGTTTTTCTTTCTCTGAAATGTTCTCAGTGCCTTTTGTTGCCTCTCTCTCTCTCTCTCTCTCTCTCTCTCTCTCTCTCTCTCTGTGTGTGTGTGTGTGTGTGTGTGTGTGTGTGTGTGTGTGTGTGTGTACGTGTGGGCATTTATGTGGAGGCTGCAGGTTACATCCTTCAGGTACGTCCACCTTTTCTTTTGACCTGGAACTCACCAAGTAGGTTCGGCTGGTTGGTTACTGAACCCACCAGGATCCGCTTGTTTCCTGTCCAGTGCTGGGATTACAGGTGCATACTACTGGACCAGAGTTTTTATTTGGGTTCTGGGGATCAAACTCAGCTCTTTGTGCTTTTAAGGTGTGGTGGTTTGTGCTGGATAGCTTTAGTTGTCAACTTGACACGCGTGGGTAGAGGGACCCTCAGTTAGGCAATTTCCTCCATTGGACTGGCATGTGGTCACGTATGAGGGGCATTTTCTTGATTGTTGAATGATGTGGGGGGGCCCAGCCCACTGTGGGTAGTACTACTCCTGGGCAGGGCAGGTAGTCCTGTATTGTATAAGGCAGGTTGTGTACAGGCCACGGGAGCAAGCCAGTAAGCAGCATTTCTCCATGACCTGTGCTTCAGCTCCTGCTTCCAGGTTCCTGCCCTGAGTTCCTACCTTGGATTCCCTCAATGATGAACTGTGACCAGATGTAAGGCAAATAAACCCTTTCCTCTCCAATTTGGTATTGGTCAGAGCATTTTGTCACAGCAATAGAATGCAAACTAAAACAGAGTTTGAATGAAAAATGTTCCCCATAGGCTGAAGTATTTGAACACTTGGTCCCCAGTCAGTGGTGCTATTTGGGGATGTCATGGGATCTTTAGGAGGTGTGGTCCTGCTGGAGGAAGTATGTCCCTGGAGTGGGCTTTGAGAGTTCATAGCCTTGCCCAACTTGTAGTTCATTTTCCCGTTTCGTGTTTACCATATAAGACGTGAACTCTCAGTTTCCTGCCCTGTTGCCCTGCTTCCCTGCCATGGTGGACTCTTATCCCTCTGGAATCATAAGCCAGTATAAACTCTTCCTTTCTTAAGTTGCCTTTGGATATAGTGTTTTATCACAGCAACAGAAAACTAACCAATACACAAAGCAAGCATTTTACCAACTGAGCCATCTCCTCAACCCTGTTTTTATTTTCTTTTTGAGATAGGGTCTTGCCATGCAGCCTTGGCTGGCCTTGAACTTTCTGTGTAGATCAAGCTGGCCTGGAACTTATGGCAGTGCCCCTGCCCCTGGCTCCCCAGTGCTTGCATAGCAGGAGTGCACCATCACACCTAGTTTGTTTAGTACTTTCTGTGTTTTCTGAAAATAATAATAGGTGAACTGGCCCAGGTGCAGGTGTGTACACGGAAGTGTGTCCCATGAAGCCCTTGAACCTTAGTGTATGTTCTCCCTTTTGTGCGATTCCCACCCATTGCAACCTCAGGATGGTTTGGAATGAGCTTTGTGCAGTAGAGGCCTGTCGTTCATAATTAAAATGTCTATTTAAAAATCTGTGTTACATTGCACCTTAATATTTGATTTCTTCTCTGTAAGGCTGGCTTTGGTGTTAATGAAGTTTTAGTTTTCTCAGCCACATATGGATTATTTAACTAGCATGTATGTCAGGAGGAGACAAAGGAAAGTGGCAAAGGCAAGGCAGCAACAGCACCGTGTCTGTCCCTCATCCGGGAATGTTCTCACACCGAGAACAGTGCTTGCAGGGCACCCGTGCCTTCTGGAAGGTACAGAGAGGTGTGTGGCACACGGTGATTCATTGTGAGGAAGCCTGGCTCCTAGTTTCAGCTCTGCCAGGGCCTGCTGTGTGACCTTCTTAGATCTTCTCAGTCAGTCCCAGCTTCCTTGTTCTTAGGGACACTAATGACAGCAGCTGTCCTTTGCCTTTATTCCTTGGAAAACTGTTGAGATGATTTGAAATTTACTCTGAATTACAAAATTGCTCTACTAAAATTACATATGTTTAAATATGTCAACATATGCTTATATGTATATGTGCACTCATATACACATATACATTCGCTGTTCACACTGAGGCAGAAATCAAGCAAGCTACACTTGAGTTCTCCGGATGGACTTGAACAGGCCCAGCATTTCCCTTGGGCTCTGTAACCCCAAGGAAGCTCTCCCCCATTTTAGTACATAGTGCTGCATTCCATTCAGAATCATTGTGAGTCCTCGTTTCCCCTCACCCCGAGGTCTTATCTGTCCATTACAATCCTGATAGCACCCTTTTAAAGTGTATTTCAAATCCTTTCACTTCTAGAACTCTGTTGTCACTTCCCCTGCTAGACAACATCCATAGTCCACTTCTACCCAGTAGCCCTGTGACCTTCCAAAAATGTAAAAGGCAATAAGATGAGCACTGCTTAAAATGTTCCAATGGCAATGCCTTTAAACTAAAATCCAAGCCCCTGACCATGACCTGCCTTGCTTGAGTGCCTGTCCACTGGGTACTTTTCTTCGTACTCTGGCCAAGCCAGATTCTTCAGATCTTCAACTCATCACATTCTTACACTAAGTACTTAAAAAAATAGAATTTATTTTTAGAGTGGTTTTAGGTTCTCACCAAAATTTAGCAGAAATTTCAGAGCTTCCTCAAACACCCCTGTGTCCTTTCCATTCTCTGCATTCGCATTTGCAGGGCATACTGTCACATCATTGTCACCCATCCATAGCTTATGTCAGGGTTTGCTCTTGGTGGTGTGCATTCTGCTGATTTTGACATGGCAGTGACGCACATGCACCCCTGTGCTGTCATACAAAGTCTCTGCCTATTCATCCCTCCTTCCACACAGTTCTCGACAATATTACTGTCCCCAGAGCTTACGGAGCCTTTTGTCTTTGGCTTCTTTCACTTAGGAATATGCATTCAAGGTTCCTCCCATCGTTTCATGGTCTTAAGAATTATGCTGTAGTTTTCTTCTCTGCTTGGTTTTAAACTTACGCCTATTTAACAAAACGTCTTTCCTCACATCGCTATGTTGTATTTTCTTCATACCACTCTGACCCTCTGATGTTATTTTGTTGCTTGTCTGTCTTTCCCCTGGAACGTCAGCTCAGTGGGAATTGGAGTCCTGGTGCGTCATTGGCCTGGATCTTTCCACAGAACCTGGAAGATGCTTCTGCTTGGTAGTTGCTCAGCAAACATTTGACGAGTTGAGTGCACATGTGACTTGAACATTAATTCCCTTTAGCTCTAGTCTGTTCTCCTAGTTGGTTTTCCAGGTGACAAACTCTTTCATTCACTCTGCTCCAGATTTCTAGATTTTGTTCAGAGGATAAAGCAGAAATTCATGTTAAGTCACCAAGGCTGGGAATTATTTCTTGTTCACCTTTGACTTCTCGAGCTCCGTGGGTTGTCTACTGAATTTAATGGGCCCCAGGTGAAAGGCAGCTTGGAACGTTGGTGGGAATCAGTCACATGGTAAGAGAGAACAAGGACAGGAGACAGTGATTAAGGGAGAACAGCAGAAAAGTATGGTTTAACATTGATTGAGTCACACATTGTATTCAAGGCTGTGTTTAACATAAAAAGCAACCTAGGAGACAAGTCTGATAGAAAATGAGTGAGCACACACAATCACACAAACACTGCAAGAGCACAGCATTTCCTCAGATGTTTGACTAACTTACCAAACTGTAGTCTGATCAAAACTATAGGCTAGATCAGGAGAGAAATAATACAGTCACTGTTGTGGCTCAGTCGTGCCCTGCAGGGCACAAAGAGGCCTGCAATTTCATTATTGGTTTTGAAAGAAACTTTCTTTAAGGCTAACAGACTTTCTAGGAAGGCTAAACCAAGTGAAGCTGAGTTAATGTTCTCATTAAAATGTTAAAGAGGCTTTATTCATGAACAACTGAAGCTGTAATTGCTTTATCCTTGTAAACTATGAACATATGTGGTGATCTCTTACAGAGGGTTCACATGGGCCCCTCTGTCACCAAAAGCTTTGTTTAATCAGGGCTTGGCTGCTTCTAGGGGTGGAGAAGTTGATCCTCTGAATTGTGTCTCTTGGGTAGAACTGATGGAGAGGGGACCTCCTCCCTCAATCTATGTTTGTCTATAGAACCTGCTTCACTAACGTGAAGACAGAAGACCCCAAAGATGCTGATATGCTGGTGAAACAGGACAAAGAATTGAGATTACTGGCTTTGGGGGATGACAGATCCCTCCCTGGTTTATCAATCTCAGTGTCCGAGGACAAAAACAGAGCCGTAGAACTTTATAGGTAGTGGGTGCAGGTGCCAAACACAATGCATCTTTTTTTCTTCCTGAAAATGGCTTATAATGATATTCAGGAAAGACTGAAATTATAGAACTGGTTTTCATACAACTAGAAAACTGTGTTGCTGGAAATCTCAATGATATTCAAGGAGAAAAAGGTTAAAACACCCCATCTTTTGCTCTAATTCCTTGTTAATTAGAAAGCCTTGTTTGTTGAATGGTAACAAATCTAGGCCTATGGTTTGCAGCTGAGCTAGTACAGGGAGCTTCTGAGGAATGCTCTGAAGTAGTGTGGGGAAGTCCCTTAATCCATCCCAGGTCATAGCTGAGGTTCCCTCAAATAAAAGATACTTAGCAAGAGAAAAACATACAAATTTAAGTTTTTATGTGACAATGGAAACTTCAAAAGACAATAAAGACTCCAAGAAATTATTAAACTGCTGCATTTTGATGTTTGATGAAGTGGGTGGCTGTGGAAAAATGGGCTTGGGCAAAGGAGTGATCTAATAATAAATGGGGAGGTTTAGGACGGGCTGATTCTTCTTGGTGTCCCTGGATCGTTGGTTCCTCACTCACATGCAGGGGGTTGTCCCTCTCACAGTGAGGGTCTTGTGATCTGCTTCAGGAGTTCAGAAAATATTTCTTTCCCCACAGATGGGTTTTAAATATTTGGCCCTAGCTCAGATCTAGGTTGAAACATGTATGTCTTAGGAACTGTCAAAGTATTTTTTTTCAAAGAATTAACTCCTTGTCAAAGGTGGGTACAGGGCATTTATCAGCTAGTTCCAGTGTGAAAGCCAATGATGCTATAAAGTACTGCAGACACTCTCCTAATGTGGTAGGCTCAGTAGGTTCCAAAGAGTGCTTTTCTGGAGGTGTGATTTTTCAGTCCAATGATGTTAACGATGTTAACACTAAAAAGAACCTTAGTTTTTGTGAATTCCAATTTCTGGAACACTGTTGATACAAGGAAGTAGATGTTTTTAACCACTAAGAGATTCAGAATAAAATGTAACAAACTTCGAGGCTAGCTCTCTCATTAACCTCTTGGTTGATTGACAAGGAGCATCTTGCAGTTGCCATTTTGGGAAAGTGCTAGCGGATCCCTGGATTCAGAGATAATCCAGAGTGTGGGCATCCCAGGGTTTTATCTCACATAGCTCAACTATCTATGTTTCCTTTCACTTTGGCCAAGGAAGGAGTCTAATCCCTTGTCTGGTCTGTGGAGTGAGTTTCCAATTAGACTGGAAAATCTCAGTGTGCTGTGTTCAGGCCCTTATTCCCAGTAGGACAGAGAAACGTTTGAAGAAATATGATTGTATGATGAGCCTTCTCTGATAGTAGTGCTGTATCAAGCGTCTTGGAAACAAATAGAGTCATTAACTAATGTATGTACCATGGGACACTGCATTCTTTGAAAATTTTGTCGGCTTTTTAGAATTTTTTTCTATTTTCCAATTCTGTCAGAAAGTTAGCTGTCACATATGACTGCCCAGTGTCCCTACCCAAAGCAGCATCTCTTCCCATTCTAGTGCAGGTTAGACCCAAACTCCTAAGGACTGCTGTCTTTGTAATTAGGTGACAGTGTCAAAAAATCGAAGGGAAGTTTTCAGAGAGCATTTGTGTATGGTAATATTTTCCTTTAACTATTCAACTGGGGTGTCTTAAGATGTACACTGACCAGTCTATAGGTTGTTTAGTTACTCGTTTATTCATCATCTGTTTTAGGAGTATATACTATATACCAATCTAGAGATTGGGCTAAAAAAAGGTCAGCAAACCAGATTTATCTATGAGTTTTACTGATAGATCACAGATTGAATATAAAAGACTGAAATGCCTAAAGAAAACCAAATTGCTTTTCAGCAATTCAAAGAACCTATGTGAGATTGCCACATCCTAGCCTACGCTATAGAGTTCTCCTTAAGTACATTTGATATGAGAAGTGGTACCAGGCATTTTCTGTATTACAATAGTCTTCATATATTTATTAAGCCATAACTTGTAAGGCATCCTGACGGGACATTAAATGAAGCTCCGTGGGTGCCACATTGTGTCCTTGTCAAGAAGCACTCTGTTGGCACCTGCCTGTGTCATTCAGTGGCCTTGAACTGGTGGTGGGGCATGCTTCCCTCATCCCAGGAGGGGTTGGGGTTCTGCACAAAGAGGGCTAAGACTAACGACAGGATTGATTTCATGGTGTGTTGGAGGGAAGGTACGTAGACAAAGCTAGGGAGAGAATGAAGCCTCTTGCCTTGTATATGTTACAACTTTATTTCCTTTAAGCACAGCAGCTAAATATTCCAGAATTATTCTACAGTTTTTTTAATACCAAGAAAATGCTAGGTTACTGCATTTTTTTTAAAAGTCTCACTGCTCCAACTGTTGACCTGGCCCAGGTTAGGAGGATCTGAGAAGTCTAAGCATTATAGTGGCATGGTAGAGGAGTCCAGCAGTTTCCCATCAGTACTGAGCTCTCTGCCTGGCAGGGCTGGCTGCACACTAATAACAGAGACTAAGCTCTGTGAAAGGCAAGAGGGCATAGAAGAGGAGAATAAAAATGCAGGGATATGGGGGAGAAAGGGGAAGGAGACCAAGGGGAAGAGGTAGCAAGTGGATTTGGTGGTTCTTTCTCTCCCTTCTCACAGCAAAGACAGTGACAACGCAGGCCAACTGAGGCCGAGGGGGGAGGAGACAGGATAGGAACTGTTTAAACGCATGAAGAAGACATTGGCACAGAGAGGGGAGCTCATACTTTGGTTACTCCGAGAGCCTTCAATTGCTCCCAGTGGTGCATCTACCAAATAGCCAGTGTCCCTTGTGGAAGACATTTCCCTGACTCTTGTATTAACTTTAATGCGATTCTCTTTATGGTTCTGTATATCTGGTCACGGTTTCATTGACACTCTGTGTGATCAAATAGCAAACGTGGAGGCATGGTTCTGTTATCCCTACCCCCTTGCCGGGTGCCTCAGACTTCTGAGTCAGTGCTTCCTGTGTTTGATGTCTGCCATTCCTCCTTGTCTACAGGTAGGAGAGTTAAAAGGGGAAAACGCACGCCTAAGGACTGCCACCGTTAAGCTCATGCATACAGATATTCAAAGGAGCCAGAAGAAACTCTAAAATCACAGCTCAGTATTTTTTTGAAGTAAAGGAGTTGACTCTTTCACTTCTGGTCTGGGTATATGCCTTGACCCCATACCACACACACACAGTGCCTATACTCTGCTTCTTAGATCTTTCCTTATTTTGCTACAGGATCCAGCTCAGAAGGCTTTCCAGAATGCTGGCTCTGGGCTGGATTCTTTCCAAGTAGATACCAGTCATTTTCCCCCTTTAGAGCAGCTATGTTATTTTATAATTTTTGCTTTTCCTCTTTGGACTCTTTGAACAATATGGGTTATAATTGAATAACTTTTCAGATACCATACCACAGTTACTCAATATGTCCTGGAAAAGGGATTTAGCCAGCAGCAAGGGGGATCTGGAGTAGTTAGGAGGATAGTTTTCCCCAGATTTACACAGCTATAATTTTTTTTTTTAATGTAATCTTGAAAGTTTGGGCAATATTTATTTGTGGTCCTAGGAACCACAGGCCTGATGCATGAGGGGTTTTAAAACCAGGCTTGACAGACTTAAGTGTGTACAGGAACCACCTGAAGACCTTGTTAAAGTACAGATTCTAGTGTTGCTGTGGGCTCTCAGACCAGGTACTTTAAAGTGTCCTCGTAACCTGATGCTGTTGAATGTGAACCATTCTCTGAGTATGGGCCTTGAAATACTTTCTAGAAAGTTAAGTTGGGCTTTAGTCTATGACAATATTTAAATATATTTTACACTTTTCAGAACAGCAGATTTCTGAGAGAAGACATAAATAACTCATTTCTAGTTGGAAATTTATAAAAATTTCCCAACTTAAAAATAGTGTGGGAAAACAATCTAGGGCCTGGAGAGATGATTCAGTGGTTAAGAGCACTGGCTGCTCTTGTAGAGAACCTGGTTTGATTCCCAACACCCACATGGCAGTTAACAACCATCTGGAACTCTAATTCCAGGGGATCTGATGTACTTTTTTGACTTCCATGGGCATTTAATGACAAGGGTGCACCTACCTTCATGCAAGGAATACACTCATATGCATAAAATAAAAAATAAACAAAATAAAATAGCACATCTAGGCTGGTTGTGGTGGCACACACCATTAATACCACCATGTGGAAGGCAGTGGAAGGCAGAGGCAGGCAAATCTCTGAACTCTGAGTTCCAGGCTAGCCTAATCTATATAGTGAGTTCTAGACCTGTCAGGCTACATAGAGAGATTCTGTCTCAAAAAAAAAAGGACATCTTCCAGTGCCCCGCTCTGGCTTTGGAAAGATACTTTGTTTTGTACTATCCTAATTAACTTGCAGCTTTACTTCTTTAGGGATTGGGCAGGCCCTACCTCTAACATTGGACCCAATGTAGCTACTTCAACAACAGTGACTTTTAAAGAAGGGATATTCTGTGGAAGATTAACAATGGAAAGGTTGTGTTTGTGATAAGACCTTCACAATTATTGATTGTTCCCAAGTTAGCATGGTGCAGAGCCCTTCTGCAAGGATATTTGGTTGGAATGTGCTGGCTGGAACTCTGAAAGTGAAACCTTGCCTCCTCTTACCCATGTTCAATCCGGCCTCTGAAATTGATGTTTGAAGTTTCTTCTTACAAGATGGCTTTTGTTTTACAGGTTCCTGGCAGCCAGCATGGTACCCTGTTTATAACACGTGGAGAAGAGGGAACTCACTGTGCTCAGGTAAATGAATGATATGTGAACTACAAATGACAAGTAGGTTGTCACTGTATGGGAACTGATTTGCATCATCAAATCACCAACATCTCTTGGGTGCATCTTGCCCAGTGATGCCTGTGGTTTAGAGAGTCTGCGGTAGGAAACTCAGTGAACTAACATGTGTGTGGGAGCATCAAGGCACATAGAGCAAGGCCTCTGGAAACCAACAGTGAAAAAACACAGTTGGTCATATGAAATCATATACCAACTTCTAGGGACTGAGTGTAGAATTATTGCTATTGTTCATCTTTTTTTACTTTATCAGAAATCTTTTTTCAACATTTATGTAAATACTGAAGACTTCAAATTAAAGTCTTACCTCTGTGGCCTTATTTGAAGTTGTCCTTATAAAGTTCTTTTGCACTCTTTCTTTTTAAATAAATGCATACCTCACAACTTGATTTGCCCAAATAGGTCACTTAGATTAATTTTCCATTAACTTTTATTGCCTCTGTTTCTTTCTAATCATCTTTTTTCAGTGGATTAAACAGTCCCTGCTGGATCAGTCTGCTCCTGTGAATTGAAACCATCCTTTTCTCTGGTGGCTTTTATAGAACTGACATAGATGTAATGATCTGGTTAACTGAGCCAAACACCTGTAGAAATGACCCCTCACCAGGATTCTTTTGACCACAGCAATTTTGTTTCTGAGCTTATTTCTTTGCTGACCTGATCTATATCACTGTCTTTTAGTTCGTAAGGCTAGATATCCACAATGGAGGTGTGGGCAGGGTTTCTTTGGATTGTGAGAATCTGTTCCAGACTGAATTCTATTGCTTCAGGCATTCCTTGGCTTATAGATACCATCTTTCCCCTGACTTTTCACATTCTTTTCCCTCTATGTCTGTCTGTCTCCATGTCATAGTGGATTGGGGAAGATTCTCATGACCTAATCTTAACTTCATCAATGTAAAGGGCCCTGTTTCCAAATCAAGTTACATTTGTATGTACAGAAAGTTAGGTCTTCAGCAACTTTTAAAGTTACACAATTCAACTACAGTATTTTCTGAGGAGAACTTCTCTTTGTATCCCCTAACAAATCTAGGACTCTACTTTCTACCTAATATTGACCGAATAAGTGAAAGACCACGTTGGCCATAGTCGAACTGAATAAGAAAAGCAAAGTGCATTTGCCAGGGGTGGGCAGGTCTCACACTCTTATCTTCAGTGAACTTTTCATTCAGAATAGTTCAAGTTAAATAGTATCTTAATAGGAAAGACTCCTCCTCTAAAAGTTATCTATCTAGCAAGAGAGCTTAAAATATATATATAGCTCCTGGTGTGAGTGTCCTGCCTTCTCTGCTGGCATCCAGGCTGAACGGCTAATTTGCATACCGCCTCTATCAGTACATCAAGATATCTTTGCAGCTAATTCAGTGCCATTTAAATCATACTTAGCTGGGCTATTCTGCCTTTCCAGCTGCATCGTTTTGCACTTATTAAATTTAATGTTCTGTTTCCTAGCCTTAATTCATGAATGCTATCCTTGAACAGATCCGCCCTCACAGCGTCTTCTCCCTTCTCTATATTTCTTTAGCTCAAAGTATTAGAAGTTTATCTTTTCAGGGTCCAGATTTGGATATTCATAAAAAATTAAGATACTGATCTTCAGGTAGCACTTAAGTAGTTATTTATCATTAGAGATGTTTGTTTGGGAAACCTTTATTTTCTCTTAGGTCGGTGCTTTCTGTCTAAGTCTGTTATAGAAAAGTGTTAGCTAAAAAGTTAAGAGGAAGGTTGGAGAGATGGCTCAGTGATTAAGAGCAGTGGATGTTCTTTCAGAGGACCTAGGTTGAGTTTCCAGCACCCACATGGTAGCCAACAACCATCTGTAACACTAGTTCTAGGGAATCCAACACCCTCTTCTGATATCCTTGGCATTGCACGCACATGGTATATTTATCTGCATGCAGGCAAAGCACTCATACACATGAAATAAAAGTAAATGAAAAAAAATTTAAGTTAAGAGGAAGCCTCTTGCTGAGAAGAGTCAAAGACCAAGGGCAGAGTTCCATCCTGGAGTGAGTGGACAGGTTGGGAGAACTGGCATTCTGTTAAGCCCAGAGTGAGTGCTGTATGGAGCTGTTCTGAGTTGGCAGGCAGAGGTCTAGATACCAAGGGTAGGAGTCAGGTCTAGCCCTCCAGGAAGCCAACCCTGTAGCCCATTAGAATTATTTATTATAGACATTTCCAGCCCAGGGGAGTGTCCATATTCCCGGAGATGAGCCTGAGGCTGGCCCATGACCAAGTGATAACATTGATTTCAACAGCACTGGATTTATAAGATGTTGACAGGCAGTACAACGTGAAAGTGAAAATAAAATTTCATTTTAGCATTTTTCACACCGACAGTGGTCCTTACAAAGTGGTAAATCATACAGCAAGTATTTATGGCTTGTGTGATACATGCAGGCACGGTTCCTCCAAATGCCACATGAGGAAGTATAACTTCATCCTGATTCCCCCACGGCTGAATTTTCTTTTCCTCTTATTCCAGGGCTGGCTGGCATCAATTAAAGGCCTTTTGTAACTTCCCGTGTGCACTTTCCTTTTTGGGTATTTTGAGGATGTCTATAGGGCTTCATTAAAATTAAAACAACTAAATTTGTTTTGATCACACAATGATCTAATCAGAGTGATGCTGGAATTGGCCTCCATTGCCTTCAGGTAGAGCCCAGAGAACAATTACATTCTGATAATTAAACTGACCAAAGCTAGCTAGTGAATTACTCTGCACTTTGCTACTACAATGGTAATGCTCTAATAATTCTTATTTTAACAGCTAAGGTATATTGTGTGGCCCTTATGCTTCTCTATTGTGGTGATAAAAACGGCCCAGAAAGAAGATGTCAAGCCTCTGCCTTCGGCCTCAGCTCTCCTGTGGCCTCATGTTTTCTCCTCACCCCTCTGCATTCCTCACTTCACCGATCTCAGATTTGAGAACTCAGACATTAGACTCTCATGGAAGTGCTAATGTTTGCTGTTAAACTCTGGTTTTTCAAAAGTGAGAAGTCATGTTTATATCTCTTAAAGGTTGTTTATGGGATTATGGAAAGTAATTTAATTAAACAAATTGTATTTTGAATTAAGATTTTATCAAAATTTATCCGGAAAATTTTGCATATGAATAAGGTAAAATGTGAACCTAAGTGTTTGCTTTCCCCAGATACTTCTCTCCAGTGGCTCCCTCTTTGTTTAATTTAAAATCTGTGAGTGTATGTGAAGTGATCCTAAACTGGCAGTTTACAAGAGATGAAGGAGAACAGAGGGCTTCTGACAGGGAGCTCAGAAGCGTGGCTCCTCCATCTGTTGCTGCATACATGTACTTTGCATTAGACTTTGTCAAATCCCTGTAGTTCACGTTTTTATACTCCTTTTCTTCTAGGACTGTCCCTTTTCTAGGCTTTTATCACTTGCCCTGTAGCCTGCTTATTAGTTTATTCATTCATTCATCCATCCACCCATCCATCTATCCATCCATCCATCCATCCATCCATCCATTCATTCATTCATGCATTGCCTTTGCATCATGTGCCAATATATACTCTGGAGAAAATGTCAAGAAGGTTATAATTCAGATGGCAAATAGTCATTTGAAAGCAGTTGCTGTAATGTAGCCCTATCCTGCATATGTCTTCCGTACAACACAATCGGCTTAAGGGAGTTGGAGAATGTTTTCATAGAGAACATTTAATGGAATGGAGCTTGGAAAAACAGAAGAGACTGTCAAGTGGATGAGCATCATGGAGAGAGAACATGTCCGAGGAGATGGGATCCATTTGCAGGGTGCAGAGTATGCTGTGTGCTTCGTGGTGTTAGGGGATCTTTGGAGCATACATGGCAAGAAATATAAAACTGGATGAGGCTCTATGGGAAGGTGGAATCTAGCTCTTGCATAGCTTTTTTCACATGGCTGAGCCTTCCTTTCTCTCTCAAAATGTGCACAGTAGTTGTCTTCCATTCATCCTGCACATTGCAAGGACAATGGCAGAGTTTGTAAGTGTGCATATCCTACCAAACTCTTTATGACTTTCAGCTCCACTCACTGTTTCCAACTGGAAGTCAGGTGTCCGCTTACTTCTATTTACCCTATTAAGTCCTTTATTCAGTGAGATCTGTCCATTTGGCTTCTTATACAGTTTCCTACTTTCTGCTTCCATTTTCAAAATCTTTGAAAGACTTCCCTGTGATTTGTATCTTTTATGGAAACTGTATTCCTGAGTGATTTTTTCCCCCTTCTGAACTTTCAATGACTTCTCATTTTCACTTGCTTCTTAGGTCACAAGTATTTTTATAAACTCTCAGTAAGATGCCCATATGTTGAAGGGAAGGGCTGCATACCTTTCATGTACCCTATCCATGTTGAAAGAACAGCTTCTCCTCACTTATGTTTGTTCAAAGAATGAAAGGAAACAGAGTTCCTGTAATTTGTGAGGCTTTTACTGAGGTGGAACTGAGGGATTGATTAGTTGTCAGAGGGAAGATGCAGTGGTTAATGTAATATCCAGATGAAACTCTTGCATGGAAGAATAATTGTCAATGGAAGCAGAAGGCTTGCATTGAACAAAAAGCAGGCATAGGTGGAGAAAGGATGTCAGGTTTAAGTGGAAATCAAACTACTATAAGGTTTTGACATAGGAAGAAGACACTTACCCATTAAGCCACATATAATTGTCTTTGACACTGAGTAACGACTGGCCCAACAGGTAAAAGCACCTATATTGTATTAAGATGCTCTGTGTTATTATATGAATGATCTCTGGTAAACCTGATTCAATTTAAGACTTCTCAGTTACAGATCTGGAGACGATCACAGATTCAAAAATATATTTATGAAACGCTGTTGCCACTGAGCTCAAAAGACCATAATCTTATTACTTGTGATTTTTGAAAAGGGTAAACATGAAAAACTGGAAAGAGATATTGATTAAAGAAGTAATATGAACAGGAATAATGGAATTAAAGTAATTGAGGCAATAGTGGGCCTAATGGACCTTGTTTTTTTAATGCTTTTCTTCTGCTTTTGCATTGAGTTGGCTCTAAAGTCGATCAGACTATGTGCATCAAAAGAGAAGGACATGATGGAAGAATGAGTACTGCTGTCTATAAAAAAATCAATCTGTTGTTCTTAAGGAAGAGCATCAATCAGTCTGTGAAATCAATTAGCTGGGATTTTTTTTTTTTTTTTTTGCTTTGGCTTATAACGTAGTGAAACACATGAGGAGACAGGCTGTATGCTCATATATAGCAGATGCTCACGAATGTGTCTCCAGTTGAAAACTGAAGGATATCAGGGAATGACCTTAAAAAATGAGTCCCTGTAAAGCCTTTGATTAGTACTAATCCCACTGCCTGCCTTTTACTTGGCAGCCTGTACCTATAGCAGTGTAAATGTAGATCACTCAGTTTCATTGAGTCTTGCTCTAAAATGAGTTCTCTCACATTTCCACTGTCAGCTGGCCAGGCCAGCTTTGGTGACCTTATATCCCTGGGTTATTTAGTGTTTTAACTGGCTTTTAAAAAGTTAAGACTTTCACCACTACATAGCACTGACAGATTGTACTTTCTGAAATATCAATTTGATGACAAAACCCTGTACTTAGAAAACTTCAATTTTTTTTCCTTGTCTACAGGGCTCTAAGTTCATTGTACTTTGGAATTTATTCCCACCACAGTTTAAGATTTCTGCTACTCATCACACTTGACCTCTGCCAGTTCCTATCCTAGCCCTATGGGAAAACAGATTTGCCTTTTCATAGTTTCATTTCAGTTTGAATATGTAGTGTTCTTCTTAGAATCCTTAAAGCCAGTTCTGTTCAGGCAATAGTGATTTTTTTAAAATAAAACCTGCTATAAAGACAGTTGTTTCAGTGGGATAAGTGGTGCTAGAGCCTAGAGAGTTGCAGGTATACAATACCAGAGTTGTTTTACTTGCATTTATTTAAAAAACACTGGCGTTTTCAATCTCTGTAAGAGCAAAACTCTAAAACCTGAGCTTCACTCAAACACGAATTTTTCTTTATCTTTTTATTGCAGTGAACTAATGTACTTAAAAAATATTTCAACATCTCAATGATCCACTTTGGTGAGAAATAGAGAATCTTAAGACAGTTAAAGCAACTGTGTTTTTAGCAGTTTTTAAAATTATTATGTGAAGAGTCCTACTCCCCAGTCAATTGGTCACTATCTAATACACATAGTGCAATCTCTGCAGAGAAATGTCTGGAACACTGATTTTTCCAAACTGAGTTGAAACCCTTCTTTGCTCCTTTGCGTTTCCTTTTGCCATCCATTTTCTTGCCTTGTGGTGGTTCCTCTGGATGCCCTCTTTTAGGTCAATTATCACTGCAGAGAGCTCCTTAATCTTTTGAGGACATGCTCTTATTTCCCACAATGCACAGCACATTATTAGGGTAATGAGCTATACTATTACACAAGAACATGCAGTTACCAAATTCATTTTCACCTAAATGCCCCAATGCTATTTTTCCTTACTTTCTGTTCCTTCAAAACATTGGGTCTTCTCTTATATTAAAAACAAAATTGAGTAATCTCATTTTTGTTTTCAATGCCAAAGAGTGCACGCTGAGAAGTTTAAAGTTAAGGAAGAATACATGTGAATGTCACTAACCCTTCTAAAACTTCATTGAAATGATGTTTGAGGGATTTTTCTTTTTTTTAAACGTTATTGAGAATTTCATACATGCATATAATGTATTTTGATCAAATCCATACCCACTCCCTCCCATGCAACACCTCCATATCTCCCCATTACTTTTTTCTAACAACTTCGTGTACCCTTCCTCCCTCCCTCCCTTCCTCCCTCTCTCCCTCCCTTCCTTCCTTTTAATGGGGCTTTCTGCTACTCTAACATTCCTCCCTCTGAAGAGGTAACCCTAAAATCTTTTAGGGATTAGATAAGAGCTCTCAAATACTTTTGACATTTGTGGCCTTTGGAACAGAGTATGTTGCTAAGAGGCCCAAGGACATTTTGACTTTTAGCCAAGAAACTGGCTACTTTTCTTTGGAGTCTTTTTACCCTAACTGCCTAGCCATATCCTACCTCCTATTCTTATCACTCCATCCTCTGAAGAGGTTTCCCAAATTGCCGATAGGGAATCAGGATGCAGACCACTCTGGCTTCTTCCATGCTGAACAGGGACGCAAGGTGAGACAATTGGAGTACCCCTTCAGTGGGTCTATCTAAAAGACTCCCAAATTGCGTAACGCTTATCTGTAGGGAGAAAAGGTCCTTGACTGGTGAATAGGGGATGTGAAGAAGAAGTAAAGGCAAGAGTATGTTAGCATTACAAGTTCTAGACAGGGAAACAGAAAAAAAAAAACTCAGAACAGGACAAATTTCAAATGTTCATATCAGAGTCCACTGGGGTTTCTTCATGAGAGCTTCCGAAAATATCCATCCATTGGGTTCCTCTTCATTTTTCTTTTTTCTGCCAAGGCTGGACTCAAGAGTGACGGACTCAGGATTTGTTTTCAAGCATTTTGATAGCTGTTGGAGTGGCTAGAATCAGTGTCAGTTCTTGAGGGATTTTTCTTAAAGGCACACATCTGTGAAAACAAAGGAATCCAAAGCTACAGCATTTTTGGACATAGGATATAACTGGACAGGTGGTAACCTACAGGACTGAGAAGTGGAGTTATTTATTTGTTTATTTTTGAGACAGGGTCTCACTATGTAGCTCTGGCTCACCTGAAACTCACTATGTGGTCCAGGCTGGCCTTGAACTCATAGAGATCCACCCTGCTTCTTCCTTCATAGTGCTGAGATTAAAGGAGTGAACCAAAATGTCCAGCTGTTTTTCTTTGTTTTTTTTCTTTCTGTGTGTGTGTGTGTTTGCCCCCCTTTCTCTCTCTCTCTCTCTCTCTCTCTCTCTCTCTCTCTGTGTGTGTGTGTCTATCTATGATAGTGAACCACCATGTAGATTCTGGGAACCAAACTTGGGTCCTCTGCAAGAGCAGTAAGTGCTCTTAACCCCTGGGCTATGTCTCCAGCCCCAAAGTAGAGTTTTCATGTGATAAAGGAGAACAGAGAAAGTAGACTGTTTTGGAATGAAGACCTCTATGAAAGCTCAAAGCTCAGGAACAAAATCCAGGTTGTGAGTGTTGAATACAAGTTAAAGTCCTAAAACCACAGAAACTCCTTTTTTCCTGCTCCTTGGCCTATGGACAAACAGAATGGAACCATATCTAAAGCAGACTACAAAAGGCTTCCCTAGGGAATTAAATAGTAAAATAACATAAAATATAATAAAAGCCAGGGACAATAAAATAAAAGCTGATCTCTGTGAATTCAAGGCCAGCCTGGTCTACATAGTGAGTTCCAGG